>NW_020837948.1:42959312-43301152 GCF_003676395.1 Aethalodelphis obliquidens | reverse complement strand
GCAAGAGGGAAGAGATATGGGAACATATGTATATATATAACTGATTCATTTTGTTGTGAAGCTGAAACTAACATACCATTGTAAAGCAATTATACTCCAATAAAGATGTTAAAATGAAAAAAAAAAGAGATATGGGAACATATGTATATATATAACTGATTCATTTTGTTGTAAAGCAGAAACTAACACACCATTGTAAAGCAATTATACTCCAATAAAGTTGTTAAAAAAATAAATAAATATAATAAAAAAATAAAAATAATAAAATGCATAGGATTGAGCATGGTCAGAAAGTTCTATTCTGGATTCTATGATATTAATGGGCATTGGTTACTTTATCTATACAAAAGGAAAAAAGTGTGTCTAATATCATTGGACACACATTGTGAATGTAAATGGTCTTTAAGTAATTTGACTTTAAGAGGATATCTTCTTTTAAGTTTATTCTAAATAATCATTTCTGTTTAAATCTAAGTAATGATTCAAAGTATACTTCTATATAGAAAAAGGATCAGTGAGTAGTTCTGCTGTAAATGTGGAACACATGTCTTACCAAACTATGCTTGTCAATGTCCTAGTTGGGATATTCCAGATACCACAGGCTGAAATTTTACAACAAATCTTACCATCACATGTGTAATACGGCTCACATCAATTCAGAAATAGTCTTAGAACAAACCACTGTGTACTAAGTCAGCTATGGTTCTTAGCACAAACTCAAACTATCCACTCCATATGGCTTTTTCCTCAGGTCTACCCTCCATATTTCATGGTCTTTATTTATCCTCCTCCCCGTCTACCTCACATCTGTAGATATATTTTGGATGGCCTTATAGTGCTTTTAGATTCTAATAGGGGTCAACTAGCAGATGGAAGAGAACTATTCGAACAAAAAACATTTTCTCTAAACCAGGAGTTGGCAAACTATGGCCTGTAGGCCCAATTCAATTCACCACCTGTTTTTATAAAATTTTATTAAAATACAGTCATGTCTACTCATTTACACATTGTCTATGATTGCTTCAGAGATCGTATAACCCACGAAGCCTAAAATATTTCCTCTCTGGCCCTTTACAGAACAAGTTTGAAAATCTTTGTTTAAACCAATATTCTTGTGCTTCCCTGGTGGCGCGGTGGTTGAGAGTCCGCCTGCCGATGCGGGGGACACGGGTTCATGCCCCGGTCCGGGAAGATCCCACATGCCGCGGAGCGGCTGGGTCCGCAAGGGGAGAGGCCACAACAGTGAGATGCCCGCGTACAGCAAAAAACAAATAAACAAACAAAAAACCAATATTCTTAAATGTAATCAGAATGAAGGGTTAAATAGAGGCAATTGGTGGGCTCCACCCACACACTATGATTTGGTAGAACTGGGACTAGGTTCAAGAAGTTGTATTTCTAATATGTTCCCAGGTGATGCTGATATTGTTGGTTAGAGGAACACATTTGAGAACCGCTGTTCTATAGTGTGGAGGTACGTTCCTCTTTTTTTTTTTTTTTAACATCTTTATTGGAGTATAATTGCTTTACAATGGTGTGTTAGTTTCTGCTTTATAACAGAGTGAATCAGATATACATATACATATACCCCCATATCCCCTCCCTCTTGCGTCTCCCTCCCACCCTCCCTAACCCACCCCTCTAGATGGACACAAATCACCCAGCTGATCTCCCTGTGCTATGCGGCTGCTTCCCACTAGCTATCTATTTTACATTTGGTAGTGTATATATGTACATGCCACTGTCTCACTTCGTCTACGCTCCTCTTTTTAAGAAGCTGTTCAGATGTGCTATAATTTTAAAGAGCAGATCGATATTGGTGTTCTTCAAATAGCATTTACCTTCAAGTCTGGAAAAATAGCACTCTAAGAGAAACAACTAAAAGTAACTTCCCTTCTTAGAAACTTAAGAATTAACATGTTCTCCATTAAATGACACTCATGCTTTTTTAAACCTCATACTCAATCCACAATAAATGCAATACCATACCTCATACACAATTTGAAAATTTATGGTATGATAATACATATTTTACCATTGAACTACTTGAGGTAAATTTGTATCCATTATATGCATGGATAAGAAAAAATACAACTTACCATACTGAAGTTAAGTGACTTCTCTAATACTTTAACTGAGGACTTTTAATTCAGGACTCTTTTCCATGAGATTGTTCTATCAAAACAAACTACCCAATTTCTTAAAAGACTTAAAAAACAAAATTGGGCCACCATTGTTAAAATTACTACATGTAATTAAATAGAGCTGGGCATTTGAACTTTCACTGCTAAAGATGCTAATATTTGAGTCTATAATAAACAACTCCTCATATAGAAAAAGAAGTAAAAATGTGAATTTGTGGTGACTGTGGTCAATGAAAATGTGGTTTCCTACATTATGATATACAGTTGGGACCAATAGTTAGTATGATGATAGAAGCATCCTTTTGCTGGATATTAACCAAGTGTCATTAGGCAAAAGCAATTGTGGAAGTAGTGGTAAGATGCTCACCTTGGTTAATGATTTGGAAAAAAATCTCTGGAGATTTAAAAGTAGGTGCTGTATATCCGTTTCTTTTATTGACTTTGATGCACTGTTGGAAATTGAAACCACTTCACATGAATAAAAAACAGTCTATTACAGTGGGATGGAGAAAAAGGCTTGGGTGAGATTAATATTTAAAGTACTCACAGCTGGTAAGTAGATTAAACTACAATAGTAGTAGACTGGTCTCAGCATCTTTCTTTATTTCATTTTTAGGTTACAAATGTTGGTCTTTATGAGAATATCTTAAGGTAATAGTACTGGAATAAAATTATATGATGGATTTTCACATTAATATCTTTCGATTCTCACAGATTTGTTAAGGGATCATTTTAATAATGGAGATTTTCTATCTTGTGATATCTACTAAGGAAGAATGTATAAAGATAAGATAAAATTACATAATTTTTCTGAGCTTTACTTTGTAACGAATTGAAGAATTACAACAAACAACTCAGAGGAATAAATTATATACACACTAAAATTTTCTGTTTCATTTGTATTATTTTTAGGGAAACACAAATTAAGAGAATTGGTTAGATCGGTTCATTCCTATTAGGTTTTTTTTTTTTTTTGCTTTGAGTACAAGATAAAATACACACTTTTAGCCTAATCCACTTAGTCTTGAAATATGAGTAAGGCATTGGAAAGTATCTTGAACAAGTAGTCAGAAAATCCGTGTTTTCTTAGTTTTGCCATTGACCAAATATGTGACCTTAGAAATTTACTGCATTTTTTTGGACCAAATCCACTCAACTCTAAATGTATTTTATTATTTGATATCTAGTTTCCTTCTGAAACAAAATCCCATGATTATATGTGATATGCTTCCATAACCAAGTTAAATCTCTATGTGTTGAGATTATATTTGTAGTGATTTTCTAAATCGTCTATTGTAAATATCAGGCAACAGTTAACTTTCTACAGAATGTAATCACAATTTTGCCACCAACTCCCTAAAGTTAATTTTACATCACCAGCTGGTGATTTTCAGGTAGAATTAGAACTGTGGACCAGACAGTCCAGAAAGATATATACATACAAATATATACTTGAACATGTGTAAAGGTACATCTTAGAGATGTATAAAGCCTCTAGGATAATGGAGAAGAGCATCAGTTACTTCCTGCCTCACATGATTCTAAAATTTACCATGGAGCGTTTAAAAACTGATGACATGTCAATGCTGCCTGAGGTTCCTTTAGTAGCTAAGGGGTAGCATTAGTCCTAGGGGTAATCATTTTGTAAGCTTGAACTACAACTATATGATCATAACTATTAATGAAATACATCAATTACTTTTTTCTTCTAAAACCTATAAGCAAATTATTTTCTTTTGGCTTTCAGTGAATAAATATTACAAACATAATGAATATATTACAAACATATGACTTTAGAAAGTTATGCAATGTACAGAAAATGATTTAATTTTTTCTTCATTATTTCTATATTACCCATTTAGTCCCTAAAATTGATTAGAAAACTTTTGTTCTATTTTTCAGGTTTCAAACACAACTCAAAGGTAGGCTGTGTGTATTCCCTGAAATATTCTATCTAGCTTTATAGAATATATAAATATTAGACGTCTCCATATCATGTCAGAGGAAGAAAACAAGTGTCCACATAGTTAGAGAGATTTATATTGAGTATCATGCCTATGTAATAATTTTTTAAGCTTTTTGACATTTTTCAAACTTACGAGTATTTTTCACTACCTTGAGGTTTCCCATCCCATTCCCCACTCCCCAAACTGTAGCTAAATAAAATGGCCTTCAAAATGAAAACTAGTATTTTGCTCTGACCACCCTTAAAACCAGGCAAGGCATATAACCCTAAGAAGAATTCACTGGTAAAATACTATGCCACAAGTCTCTATTTTAGCAAAAAGATAGAGATGGTTTGACACTGAGACCAAAATATAAAGTCTGGTAAAGCACATTCTTCAAAGAAATACTGAGACGGGAAAGGAATTCACTTGAGAATGTGGTTCAAAAACATCACCAACTGAATCTGCTGATCGTATACCAAATCCCTCCTCTGCTGTGAAAAATCACTTGAAGTTGATCATGGTCAGTTGTTTAGAAATGTTCCCTTAATTCCTGAGTTGTCCCTGGGAATTTACTCTTGAAGAGATCACTTATTCTATTGACCTGATCTTAGGCTTTCCAAGCTATATTTAATCCAAAGATATATGTTTTACCCTAATTTACCTATTATAATACAGGCAGCATGAAATTTTCCTGGTCCTTCACCTGAATGTGGGTCTAATGTCAGAAAGAAAAAGTACTTTGTGAGTTTTTTCTGTTTTCTTTTGTAATGTGTACCTCATTTGGCACACGTACAGAGAATTCATTCTTCATTTCTCTATTTGGGGACTTTAAAAATCAGGATTATGCTTTGTCTCCTTGCTCCTTTGTTTCCTGGAATTCTGAAGCACCTCTAGAAGAAAACTGGGTCGCTTGTTAGATTGAGTTGAAGAGCCTTAGGGATGCATTTTTCAAGGAAGTCTATTGGGTCTGCCTCTGCCCCTTCAGGCAGTCCAGTAATTCTGACATTCTAGTTCAAGATAATGTCTTAAAACTACTATCCCTCTTCTGGCACCGTATAGCTCTCATGTTTGAACTGCTACTTTACCATTAGATTGAGTTTAAGTGTCTGGGAGTGTCAGTTACGGTTCTTTATTTTTTGTTTTAGAGTCAAGGTTTACTACTGGTTAATTTTAATTTAAAAAAGGAAACAAATATCAAAATAAAAAGTCAGCCTATTGTCACAGATGTAGTATGTAGTAGATTGGTTCTTTTCTAGAGAAGCTTCCTTGAAAATGTTAGACAAAAGTGTGTTTCTGTCCTTGACACTTACTCTTACCTCCTATATTTTGAGATCCTTTCTGTACCAAATACTTTTTTTTTTTTTTTTTTTTTTGCGGTACGCGGGCCTCTCACTGTTGTGGCCTCTCCCGCTGAGGAGCACAGGCTCCAGACGTGCAGGCTCAGTGGCCATGGCTCACAGGCCCAGCCACTCTGCGGCATGTGGGATCTTCCCGGACTGGGGCACGAACCCGTGTCCCCTGCATCGGTAGGCGGACTCTCAACCACTGCGCCACCAGGGAAGCCCTCAAATACTTTTCTTGATGTTTGTTGTTTCTAGAAGCTTTTCTACAGAATAAATTATACCTATGCATTTGGCGTAAGCTTTTCAAGTGCCATGATTCCATAGAAATATAGAGGGCAGCATTAACGGGCTATCACTGATACATCCTTTAGTTGGCTCCACCCTGTCTCCTCCTTCTCCCCTATTTGCAATTTTTAGATACATGGTCATAGAGGTCAAGTTAACCAAGCATAAGAATTTGTTCTACTACCTTTTCTTAAAGAATGAATGATAATCATCAATTTTGACTTATATGGAATTTTTGCATTAATCAATCTATTTCAAAATAAGGTTATTTTACCTGACAATATAAATGTACTTTAATTACCTGAACAGAATTATAGCTCAGTTCTTTGAATCACTGTGGTTTAGAACATCATTTCACAGCCAAACAGAAACATGTTCCCAATCACTGAACTTGAATTATTGTTATGTAGCTTGAGGCTTGTATTAAAATCACTGAATAATTGCAATCATATTATTATAATCAAGTACAGGAACAGTAATTACAGGTTACAGTCACTTTAAGCTGCCCTGGAAGTCCTATATTCTGAGCATATGCATATTAAAAGTTTATGTTAGTGATAAAATTAATGAACAGAACTGTAAGCACTTGTCAGTAGGAAAGATGTCACATATCTTACCACATAGGGAGTTATGTTTTCACATTAAGGAAAACTGTGTGCCTAACATTATTTTCTCTCGTAAGTTAGATTATAAAAAATAAAAACTAAATTTCACAAGCTAATAATGGTTATTTTAGTATCTGACTTTAATAAATTTACCACATTTTCTTATGATGATTAATATTTGGGATTTTATTATTCATTTATTGGTTTAAAAAACAAAGAAAACTATGTAAATTTGTGTGTATTTTGTGTTCCCCAATGAATTGTAATTGTACAAATCCTTGATAAAAGGCAAAGTTAAAAAATATTCCTTGAGATCAAAACTAGGAAAGAAAAAGTCAAAGAAAAAAATGCAATCTTTTTCAAATGATATGATCTTGTTTTGAAGAGACATAAAATGGAAAGGTATTTGATATTTGCTGATGTAGTGTATTAGAGGTATCCATCTTGTGTTAATATTCTGATTAAAAGACCAACCCTATTTAAACTTTAATAATCTTGTTCTTTTATTCAAACGATGAATATGGCATGAGAGATAGGAATTGTATTTTGATAGTCAGAGTCTAAAATTAGAACCTGAAGCTGAAAGCAGCATAGAGCCCTAGGGGTCCAATCATGGGGAAATGGCTTCTACACACATGTGCTAACCACCGAATCATATTATTACACTTTCTGATTCACAGTGGCAATGGGGACAGAGTGAACATATGACCATAGAAATAAGTAGGACATATATAGCTGTGATTGGGAAGGGAAGTCAGAAGGGGAAAACGTGAAAAGGTTACGTGTGTAGGTGACTTCCAGGGAATTTCACTCCAGTTGCTCATCTCACTCATCACCAAATGAGCATCAAGACGAAATGACACTCTGTATGGATAAGATAGGCCCACAGACGAGGAGATGAATCTTGTGCCAGTTTCATAGGCTTTCTACACCCACCATGACAGACAACATAAGCCAGATAAAAGGCCAACCAAACACCCAGATGCTGTTGCTGGAAAATTACATACTGGAGCTCAGCATCTGGGTCTCACAGCAGCCAAGTTCACCCCACAGGTGGCCGTGGTGCTTGGCTCAGATATTGGGCCAGATAGAAAGGGGTGAGCACCACGGAACACACTAATCACCACAGTGAACAAGAAGACAGTAGAAAGCCAAGCATGAAGCTACCAATATGGTTTCAAAAGCATAAAACGATACTTCAGGATCCTAGACATAATGTTGACAGCAGGTTTTTCCTGTTTGGTGTAGAGATATGATTTTAAGGGTCATTAATGTTGGGCCTGGGGTTATACTCTCTTACTGAGTGAAGGATGTCAGTCATAAAAGAAATTATAATCATAATTACCTTATGGATTACAATACCCTACACCTTTACATGTAGTTAAAAATCCCTAGGAGGATAGCTAAGCAGAATGAGGAGAGCCAGAGCCATTTGGTGTAAGAGCCTATATCAATAGGGTAAGAATATACCAAATCAACATACAAAACAGCATGTAAGATCAAAGATGGCAACAGGGTAATGAGTGAGCATTACAGACTCCACTGGTTTCACCTCAGGATTCTAAACCACATCAATTTATAGCAAACATGCACCTCACTATAGATTGTGTTCTTAGGAATCTGCAGCAATATAGCTCTGATGAGATGCTATGATGGGAATCTTGTGCCCAGGCTTATGAAGCTTGGTATGTAGATTTCAATTAATAAAGTAAATGAGTATTTTTCCAATCAGTGTGTTTCATTTCATGTGGTTTATTTTCCTTCTAATTTAGTGCTTTGTTTTCTAGATTCAGAAATATCTTAGACATATTCTATACATGTCTTTATTTTTAGATTGTTTTTGGCTTAAAAGGTATTTTCTGACTCATTAATAGGTAAGTGAGTACAACAGGGCATAATATGACATTTTTTAAGAATACCCTATTTAAGGAACTAAGCTGTTATTAGTCAAAAATATTAATACTGAAGTAGTAATAGTATATTTGACTCTGCATATAACTAGAGAAAAAGGATTCATTAAACTTCTTATCAAAATGATTATTTTTGCATATTAATTGTGATATGCAATCCTCTGAAATTTCATTTCTTAACTATGTGGCTCTCCACTTCTATTTATTTTGATGCATTATATTTAAATGATTGCTTTTTAACACAATGTCTCTGATTTTTTTAAAAAATTTATAGGTGTATATATATAAATGAGTGAAGTATAAATATGGCTTAAAACATATGCTATCCTACTTTAGTCAGTAATTATATTTTTCCATAATACTAGTATTATAATTGTAATTTAAATAATGTTGATAAAATAAAACTCTTCTTATGTGAAACCACAGCTTATACTCCTTTATAATTGCCAGCTTAGGCCAGTTGTACTCTGCAAGGGAAAGGATTACAAACTCAGTTTTCACCATTGTATCCCAATAGCCTAGCACCATGTCATGTGCCTGACACATAGTAGGAGCACCATAACTGTTTGATGAATGAATATGTCAATGACTCTTTTATTAAGGATAAGCACGATTTTTATGTCTATAGTTATATATTGAAAATGTATTCCCCAAGAGAGGCTGTTCTCAAACATTTCGTACTAGGACTCATTTATATTGTTAAAAAATGCTGAGACTTGCAAAGAGCTTTTATTTAGATAGGTTATTTCTATCCATGTTGATCAAGGTTATTTCTATCAATGTCTATCAATGCCTATCTGTATTAGAAATTAAAACTGACAAATTTTTGAAAATATTTTAAAATAATAAACTCATTAAAGGTTAACAAAATGTTTTATAGAAATAATTATATTTTCCAAAAGAAGTAATAGTGAGAAGAGTGAAATTCCTTTGTACTTTTGCACATCTTTTTAATGTCTGGCTTACAGAAGATAGGAGAATTTATCTGCTTCAGCATCCAACCTATTGCAATGTTACTTTAAATAAAGTACATGAAAAAAATCTGGCCTCACATAGATATACAATTGGAAAAGAGGACATTGTGAGCCCTCTGAAAGGGTCTGAGAGACCCTCACAGTTCCTCAAACCGCACTTTGAAGATCACTGCCCTCGAGAACCTGCATTTAGATCTCACCAAAATTGATTTAGCCACATTTCATTCTGTATTAACGGAATCAAAACTTACAGATCAGGAACCGAAAATTATTTTGTAAGAGTTCTAATAATTAAATGTTCGCAACATAAACTTACAGCCTTAATGAGAAATTGTACTATAAAACGTAGAGATGTCTTTAAATAATTATATAAGCTGATATTAAAAATAGTACATGGTAATGAGTAGCAGCTATTCTAGGTGTTTGGAGAACCAAACATAAACTATTATCTTGTTTACTGTTACTATCTCCAGATTTCTATCTATGTATTTATCTATAGGTAGACTGATTTTAGATACCTTTGAGGTTCTATTAGTTGGAAAATTTCCTCTTAAACTTTTAACAACGTCACTATGTTTTTAATTTAAATCTCCTAATTCTCCTGTTCAGAAATATACACAACCTGAAACTAATGCAACATGGTTGATCAAATATACTCCAATATAAAATAAAAATTTGAAAAAAAGAAATATACACAAAGAAAGTTTAGTAAGCAGGATAGACATTTCAAAACAATATATACGCATCTCAATATAAAGTTGAAAAAGTAGACTATAATTACTTTCACCAAAAACACTTATTTTTAGAAATTTACTATATACCCTAATTATGTGTGTATTTTCTCATATATAAATATGGTACTGAAGATCAATTATGATGTTATGCATAATTTCATAATAATTCATTTAAAAATTATTCATTGAGAATGTCTGTGCCAGATACTATCAGGCACATAGTAGTCTTATCTGGGGATAAGACAATGAAGAAGACGAAAGTATTAGGCTTTGTGAAAATTATTTTCTAGTGGAAGAAAAAGATAATAACTTATCAAATAATAAAATGTCATCAAAATTAAATACCATTTTACACTCATTTGTTGGTAAAAATTAAGAAGTCTTATGATACTATTAGAGATGAGGTAGGCTGAAAGAATATCTTAAAAACAGCTGGTAGGAGTGTAAACTGGAAGACATTTTGGCTTTGCTTTGTAAAGTTAAACATAACCTATGACCCAGTAATTCTATTTCCAGGTACATACTCAAGAGAAACTTTTGCACATTTGCACAAGGACATATATATATATATATTACACACACACACACACACACATATATATATAAATGTGCAGAGAAATACTGTTAAGCATAGCAGAAAATTGGAACCTACTATAGACAGGAAAAAATTGGTAAATTTACACTGTGAATTATTACACAGTGCAGGAAAGAAACGAATATGGATACCTGTAACAACATGGCTAGCCTGTATTTGAGCATAGGAAGTGGGTCACAGAAGGTTACATTCAGCATAAAGGCTTTCTTAAAAATTAGGAACAATTAAAAATTATTGTTCAAGCATATATGTGTGTATGTATGTATTTAGGCAAGATAATGATAAACACAGAATTTAGGATAGTGGCTAGGTGCCTCTGAGGAAAGCAGAAGGATTGAGAGAGAAAGAGCACGTTAGTGGAAGTTGGTTTTAGTGTTTTAGATCTAGGGGTTGGATGTTGGGTTCAAGGGTGTTCATTATATCCTGAATGAATGAATGAATAAAAATGAGGACCATGCAAGGACCCAAGATGGCAATGTGTTAAAAAACAAGGATTATTGTTAACGTAATTTTGTTCTCCTGAAATTAATGTGTGTGTGTGTGTGTGTGTGTGTGTGTGTATGTGTGTGTGTGGGCATGAGACACATACACACTTTTTTTCAGGTAGTATTAAGTATAACAAAGCAAAATAAAATAGGATGCAGAGATAGAAACCTATGAAGTATTTTTATATTGGATATGCACATACATGTGAATGTTTGTATATATAAACACATTCACGTAGTGGGACAGCTCTGTCATACAACACTATTCTCATGTTACTGAGTAAACAGCATGATGCTGTGTTGATGCTGCCATGTCTCACAGTGCAGTATTAGAAAGTGAAAATCGTGGACTTGGTAGTCAGACAAGTGTGGAACAAAGTTATCTATGTTTGCTTGGGTAGCCAGGACCAAAGTTTTCCTACTGGAATTGTGTTTTTGTACAACACTTGCATTTATTTTTAAGATCTTTGTAGTATTCACTACAAAGTCCTGTGAAAAATTATGTCTTCTGTAAGGGTATTTTTGAGGCTGCTGCTAAATTGTACCTTGTTTTCTTCGTGGGAATCTCAAGTCAGGGGGAAACCAAATGATTTTAGGAAGAGAAATATTTCTCTGTTCTTGAGCAATTTGTGTTTTATCTTAGAGACATGGGGAACTATGCAGCTAAATTTGTGTTTTCAGTTTTCTTGTGTTCATTATTGAAATGCAGAGCTAACTTGGAACTATATCTGTAGCAAATATATAATCTCTCTTTGAATTCATTTTTAAACCACATTTCCATCTCATCTATTTGTATTTTTCTTTTTTACCCTTGCTTTTAAGGTACTCTACTTTATTCTGTTAAACCAAACTCATTTGATTCTAAAAATATAAATACTTGGAAAATAGCCAATAACTTTATCGGTTATTATGTCTGTAGCACAAAGCTATTTTGTCCTCCTTCCCTCCATGCAACCATTGTGCTAAAGAGACTCTTATTTCATGTGTATATGTGTAGGGACGACCCCCCCCCCAAGAGGTGTGACTCAACCAATCAATTAAGGTAACTAAAAATAGGCTAAACAAAGGCTCAGTTTGATGTGAAAATTTATCATTTGTCTCGGAGTATATTTGCTCAATACAGACTGTCAATCTATATAGAAGGGGGAGAAAATTAACTGTAAATAAAGCCTCAGTTAATATAAACTGAAGAGCAGTTGTAGTCTTCTCAGTACTGAGAAACTAGTATATTCTACAGAATATCTCCTCAGAATGGCTTAGAACTTGCAACTCTTTTCCCTACACATAATATAGAGATTTCTCAGAGATGACACCAAAGTTTTTTTTAAATTACATTTGTGATTTTCATATTTATGCTCTTTCCCTGAAACTGTAAAAATAATTTTCTTGACCTCACTCAGAAAACACATTCTCAATCTTCAGGTTTTCCTTCAAAAATTATAATAGCAATACTTTACATTTTAAGAACACCATTGTTTTCCTTTTTAGAGCTTTCTTCCAAAGAGCTCAAAGCATCGCAAAGTGCTCTCAAGGAAGTTATATTCACGTTTCCCTTCCTTTGATCACTATGATGAAATGCAACCACCTCTCTGGTGAAATACAGCCACTGCTTATGACAGTGAATAACAATTCCATACAATTCATGAGAAATAACATACCCAATTAAAACTGTAAAGGGGGCTTAGAAAGACAGACTTTAATTAGCGAAGCTGGAATGTGGCCAAGCAAAAAAAAGTACCGTGAAAAGTGGTCATGACCTCATTTTAACACTGTCTTATTCAGAAGACCACATCTAGAGTAGCCCATTGCATCAGGCTGACTTGGGGCACTGATTGATTCAGCCCTGAATAAATGGGAACAATGTCACATACTTAATCATCATCTGCATTTATCAAAGTGGTCAAAGATTTTCCTAGACGAACCTCCTCCATCAGTTAACGACCCTGTGCATGTCCATTCATGAGTCAAGGAATAACACCAGGCCTATCCCTCCCCTTTTATAACTATTTTTTGACAATATGGTGTTATCAAGTATCAAAAAACTATACAAATTTCTATATAATATTGTAAGATCAAAGACCAATGGAATTTCAATGTGAACATTAGATATTCAAAGGCAACCATCCTTAATTCTAAAAATAACTTTTCTAGAAATGTCAGAAGTTAAATATCACCAGTTCCTCAATCCAATCACCCAGACTCATTAATTTCATGCCCACAGAATGTAGAGTAGCAGGGGGTAAAAAAATAAAAACAATTAAAGAAAAGATAAGACTTATATTGCACCAATTCTTTTAAACACAGCTCAGTGATAATATTATTTGATTTAGAGAGGGTTTCCTAAGTTGATTTTTCTAAACTGGAAGTACACACTGGCACCTAATCTGTATTTAACATTCTGTATTGTTGGATTTTTGATATAATATTGGGTTTTATGTTCTCCCAGAAATTGCTGTGGATGAACTCGTTTTCATGTTTGTTTCTTGCATGCTTCCATGACAAGGATGTCAAGGATAGACTTATAGAAAGCATTTCCAGCAGCTTTGTCCCCAGCAATTACTTCTCTATTTCCCCATTCAGTTCTCCCACCACAATGGAGGAGTGGGCTGGTAATATTGATGGTTGACGTTCGTCTCCATTGACCTAAATTTGTGACTATATTAAACTATCCACACTTCACAAACCAAAGCATTTGTTTAAGTAATGGAAAAGTGGCCCAAGATTTACATTTAAGTTTTATTCCTTAAAAAAAGTTTAAAGGCACCTGTAGCTTTCAAAAATCTCAAATTATAGTCAACTGTTAAGAGAATTGACTTAATGTTTTCTATGTCTGTAGTAGAAAGCTGTTCTTTCCCCTTTCTTTCCAGCATTTATTTTCTCTTCTGGTAACAGTACTGACTCCCCTGGGTTCAAGGGTTGCTAGTCTGTACAAGACCACTCCCATCAAGGATTTATGCATATGACCCAGTCTTGACCAATAACAATCTTTCTCCAGGGCAGCTTGCTATTTCCCTATGGATAACACATTATAAGACTGTTGTCTTGGGATAGTTAAGCAGTCCTGGCTTCTGCCACCCAGTAAGCCTTCAAGGGGTGAAAAGATGTAAAGAGAAAGAGAGATAGACACAGAGAAGTCCTTGAACCTAGGCTATAATGAGGCCTTTTGCGCTACAGTTTTCCATGTCTGATTGCCAAGCTGATAGATTCTACTTTAGTATAATTTGAACTGGGTTTATACCACGTGAAGCCAAGAATACTGACCCAAAAATAAATTGTCTGTAAATTATGAACAGTCACTGTGCTAGGACTGGGTATCCAGAGCTGTACTGCAGTGCAACGTTAAAGAGATGTCATCACGGCCCTCATGATGTTAACATACTTGCAAGGGAGGTAGGAGATGAACAGATAGTTAATGATAAAATATAACATGTTAATAAGAAAATGAACATGGATGATGGAAAACAGAAGAACATACTTAGATAAGATGGTCAAGGGAGCTCTCATTCCAAGGGTATTAGAACTAACATTTTACACAAAGTAACTTTAAAAATATGTTTCATTCAGATCCTTTTCAAGTGTAGTTTTAGACTTTTAAAGTGTTTTTTGCTTTTACTGATAATTAACAATGATGATACAACCAATAATAAGTAACATTTATTGACTCCCCTTATGGTTATCACTGGATAACTTTTCAATCTTTTATCCCATATAATCTTCAAAATTATTCTGTAAAGTGAAAATTATCATCATCACAATTTTACAGCTGACGAAATGGAAGCATTCAGATATTAAATACTAACTAGTAACCAGAAGAGACAGTGCTCAATCTCCATAAATGCTAATTCAGAGCGGGCATCCTTCACCATGACCCTATTGACAATCAAGTTCAAGCATTGCAGGTGTAAATAATGTATTGATAGAAAGAGAAAAATCCCTTTCCCCTTAGCATTCTCTTTTCCATTAAGATAAACATTCTTAAGCATCTGGTACATGTATTATTTTCCTGTACGTGTAAAACAATGCTCTTTAATAGCCTATCATGGTATTATAATGCATACCATATATTCTTAAGACATGCCTGCAATTAACTTTCTCCCAAAGGTGATATTTGAGATAGTTTTTTTATTTTTAAAAAGTTTATCCACCTTGAATTTTTTTCTATATTTGCACAAAATTGTATACAATCATACCATTCTTTCTTTATACTAAAGGTTAATATACTTGAATTCTTATAGTGATAAGACTTTCTCCGCAACCCAGTTTGCTCCTAACTAATCCTTTCTTAGCCAACTTTTGCCGACTACCTCAGCATCAGGAAGGAAGTTGACCCAATAGCAACAACACTTTGGAATTAAGTAAAACTTTTCAACTAGGAAGATTAGCATCTTCATTTATTCCCAGTCATTCCTGATTCTTCAGTGATTAAGTGCGTGAGGTACATCTACCTCCAACCTCTTAGACTGCATGAAAGAAGAAAGTAAACAGAAACCATAACTATTTATGGAGTCCCTACAGTGTGCCACTCACACATGTTGGGCCCCAGAGACTCAATGGCAGATAAGGTCAATGGGTTTCAAGCCTCAAGGAACACTCCATATGAAGACAAAAGAGCACCATCTCCCTACGATTTCTGTTATTTTGCCTGTTGTAATTACTAAAATTCAGGAAAAGAGGACAGTGTCACTACTCTTTCCCTCTCTGTCTTCTCATGACTGGGACTAAAGCTACTCGCAATTTTTTTTTTTTTTTTTTTTTTTTTTTTTGCGGCACGCGGGCCTCTCACTGTTGTGGCCTCTCCCGTTGCAGAGCACAGGCTCCGGATGCACAGGCTCAGCGGCCATGGCTCACGGGCCCAGCCGCTCCGTGGCATGTGGGATCCTCCCGGACCGGGGCACAAACCCGTGTCCCCTGCATCGGCAGGCGGACTCCCAACCACTGCGCCACCAGGGAAGCCCCACATGTTTCATTTTTAAGTTCATGGGCAAGTAGAGGTTTATTTCTACTTACATATCCCAATTAAATGAAACTGTAATTTTAAATACATGATCACTATCACTTGATCAAGTGCTCATCAGTGAGAAGAACAGAGCAGAACTGAAAACATCTGTATTCTAAATGCATGTCCACCACTAGCCACTTCTGTGACCGTGGGCTTCAGTGCCTGCAGGTGTAAGATGAGGCAGTGGGCAGGAATTTGGGGTGCAAAGACACTTCCCAAACCTAAATATAGAATTTTAAATCAGATTACTTTAGTCTCATACAACTGGACAGTCTATCAATGCTGTTTCTAAATCTGCAGATAGCAGCAGTAAGAGTAATGCTGTAGGGAATTAAGTTGTATCCACTCATATATTCTATGAGTTTATGGACCCATATTAGAGAACAAGATTATTGCATATATTAGAGTTGGTTTCTATAAACAAGTAAAATCAGGGCAATAGGATTTGGAAACAACCTCTGATTCCATTTCTTTTGGCTTCCTGATTTTTAGGTTTGTTTACTAGGTACCAAACACAACTTAAAATTAAAGTAATAATTTAGAAGTTATTGCTTTAAGGCAAAGGAAGAAAAGGGTCTCTGCGGGGAAGTGTTTCTCTAGAGTCTTCCTAATACTGATTAACACTAGTTTTTGAAATGTTAATTAGTTTTGAGCTTAACAGTTAGTCATTGTCTAAAAGGGCACGGAGCAAAACTTTTTCAAAGTTTGGACTAAGGAGTATTTAACTCCTTAATGCCAAAGACTGGCCATTTACTTCATTGCTGCCCACTGAACCATGAGAATGCCAGGGCTGATTAGCTGTGGTGATTAGCAGACTGACGTTAGGACTAGAATCACTTGTCATTTGCTTACATTGATAAAAGTTAGATGTTTTTTTAGGTATTCTATCAGTGCAATGTATTCCATTTAGTAGTATTATGGAATGCATATTTTAAAAACTTATCAACTATGAATAGGTGTAATACAATGTATACATTTTTAGAATAAGATCTAAAATTACTATGCTGTATTTCTGTGATTGTGTTTGTCATTTAATTGGTATAATGGTAGAAAATAGAGCTTGTTGTTTTTTAGGCTGTATCTTAGAGACTATATTTATTATTCCTTCTATATCTGTGCCATCTTAATTTCACAGTTTCCTATTGCTTCTCAGTAGAGTAAAACACTCTTAAAAGAACATTCATTAAAATCTTCATGAACAGAAGAATTCTTATGGGGAAATATGGCATTATAGAAAACAGCTACAGTCTGAAGAAGACAATGGAAATTGGAAAAGTAGAAAGAAATATTTGCTTTACTCAGAACTGTTTGTCTATATAGCAAAAATGTCTATAGGTCTAGCTGATCATATGTATAAATTCAATATTGCTTACTCCATTTTACTACTCAGGAACAGAGATTTGAGAAATCTGCCCAAAGTCTTAGAACTCAATGACAGAGCTTGTATTTGAAAATGTTCTTTCTACTACTATCATCTTCATTTTTTCTTCCTTTATTATTTCTTCATTATTACTTAAGCACAAATAGGTAGGGCCTTTTCTTTAACATTTAAATATAACTCAACTTCGTTAACTGTATTTGAGACAAGAATCTAGTCTTACACAGTGAAAACTCTACATGGAATGCAATATTATATTGTAGAAGATTCTACTTATTTACTTAAGCATTTAAACTATGAAAAGCTAGTAAAGTGTTAAAAAATAAGCTGTGCTTGAGATTATAGTAAAGGACTGAAGGACAAATAAATCCAGGTGGAAAAAAATTGAGAACAGTCTTAATGCTGGGAAGGCACGTGATGTAACCTAAGGACACAAGTAGGAGGAAATAAAGGAATGACCAGAGTAGATGATCATCTAATGAGAGTGATATTTGTAAAAGACTATTCTGGATGTGGGTCTAGACTTTTCTCAAAAGCTGTGATGGGAGAGAACGAGGAAAACCAGAAGTAGGGCTGCGCAGGGAAAACTGAAGCAGAAGAGTAGGAATAAAAAGGAAAAAATGAATCTTAGAAATGTTGTAGGAAAAAAATCCTCAAATTTATTTTTAACGATTGCCTTCTTACGTAAGCACTCTTAATAATGTTGGCTTTTCTTTATTACCCAGTCACATGAGAGGGAATATTTTTTTAAATCACTGTCCTTAAGCTTTTCTTTGGCACTATCGCCTCTTCCCCAGTTCCTCCACAGTCTTTTGAATTTATTTATGGTTCTTTCCTTCTGCAGCTATTGATATGCACTGTTCTTTATGGTACAATTCTGTGCTTGCATTTTGGTCTACTTGTATTTTTCTCAGCCATATGTGATATTTGGGTAGATTTGTTAACATTCACTTTCATTCTCATAGCATTAATAAAGGTGCTGCAGAAACCGAACCAAGCATGAGAGCTGGTCCATGGAGCCCAGCAGTATAGGTGGCACCCCCAAATTAAGAGACGTGATGGACTGTAGTTAAACTCTTCTTCAGGAATTGCTCCAAGCTGAGAAGCTTAGAGAAAGAAAAAGTCAAATGACGCTCCACAGAGCAACATGATGGTGTTACTTCAAGCTTCTACAATCATGTCAATGAATTTACAAATCACATTACTTATGTTTGTGGTAAGCTATGACTTATAACAAGTCTGCTATTAATGTCCAAACTTTTCAGCTGGAGTTGGATCGGAAAACCATTACAATGACCAAGTTACTCAATTACCTAACTAAGCTATAACCAACCTTCACACCACATTACTAACAATTTTCTGAAGTGTCTTTTTAATTTACACCAAACATGTTCTTCTTTCACAGCAATGAAATCTATTAACTCACAGTTTGTTGAGTTTAAAATAACGTAAAGAAATAACGGTATACTAGCAAATCTGTATAAGGGCATGAGTGTGTGTGTGTGTGTGTGTGTGTGTGTGTGTGTGTGTGAGAGAGAGAGAGAGAGTAGGGGAGGGAAAGACAGTAATTATATGCATAATCACATGATTATTTAAATATTCCTTTGATTTTTACAAAATCCTTTTTATACAGTTCTCATTATTAAACAAATATTTCAAATAACTCTTTTTATCCTCAGTTGGATAATTTTCTGATCATTCTTATATTTACTATTACTGGAACCAAGTATATGTGTAGTGAGAAGACTTTGCCGTCAAAGCTGAGTCTGAGCGAAGGCTCTGCTACTCATGTTTATGTGACCTTGGGCAAGTGACTGCTTCTCTCATTACCACTGTACCACAAAGATAATAGCAGTGGATTCTATAAATGCAAGTGGGAAAAAAGTTCTGCATACAGAGGTATATGCTGTCTGCCTGGAATAAGGCTGCCCACTCTCTCCTAAGACAGTGACTTTCATCATCCAGAAAGTCACCAATCTGCTGTCCAACCTACTCTTCTCAATACCTCCAAAGCACATTGCCAGGATGAAGGTACATTTTCCAAGCTCATGAAGATTTGAATAAAGCCTCATATTAATTGAGAAATAATCAACACAGGGAACCAGAATATTCTTGGTTTAGACAGTATGCCCAGACAATTTCCTCTTATGGACAGATTTATATGATTACTTTCATAAGAATATTAATTAATTTACAATGAAACTAACAGCCATAGATCCCAAGCAGAGGGGGCTAGATGATTCTTTTCATGTCTGCAGATATAAAGTGGAGCAAAATAATCATTGGGAAATTCCTTTGTAAGTCTGGAATCAAAACAAAGGGGAACTAATTAGAGTGAGCAAGTGTTCTAGCATCAGCATGATAAGAGAGCATGATAATGTATCCCATCTCTCAGTAGAGATGACTTTAATAATATTAGTAACTAACAATATAGAACACTTATGTGCTAAGCACTGTTAAAAGCATTTTATATGAATTAGCTCATTTAATATTTATAAGAACCCCCGTAAGACGTTCTATTATTATCTCCATTTTATAGTGAAGAAACTGGCACAGACTGGTTCTTTAACTTGCCTAGCATCACAAAGAAAAGAAGAATGAACTTGCCAATGGGGCCTAAATTCTCACTATCTGGTTAGAATGAGTTTATTTTCTGAAAAGTTTGGGAGGTGGGTCCTGCCAATCTTTGCCCATGATTCTCATTTTCAATATTCCCCCTGATATTCACTTCTTCAAGTTCTCTACAAAAGTGGCATTCAGATTTATATCTGAGGGAAAAGAAAGCAGCAATCACACAAATATCCAGGAAAAAGCCCTTGAGGCAAGAAAGAATAGTATCAAGACACTGTGGGTGCATTAATCTATTTGATTCACAGCCAAACACTGCAGAACTGGGAACTTCTTTCCTGGTATAGCTCTACTGCGATCTCAGTATTTCACTATCAGAGGGAAATCATAATTATTTCATTTGGTTGCAGATTCAGGGTGGATGCAGATATGAAACTAAGAGGCAATACCAGAAGTAGTTAAAATATGTATCTATCTATTATATAGGTGCTGCAATCAGACCCAGTTAGAATTCTGTCTCCACCACTTACTAGCTCTCTAAGTTTGAATTAAATTCTAATGACTCTAAAATTGAATTTCTCATGATAAAATGGAGAAAATATCAACCTCAGAGGACTATTGTGAAGATAAATAATCTACATAAAGCCCCGAGTTTAACATCCGACACATAGTCAGTGTTCACTATAGGGCAGTTTCTCATTCTCCCCGTGCCAGGTTAACTAGCTCCCTCTCACTTTCTCAGGAACTTGCTCCTGAATCTTCCAACTTCCCTTTCCTACTGTGTCATCTCCATAGACATTCAGGAGCCCAAGCAGTTCTAAAGAGACAAAGGAACCATCCAGACCCTACATTAACCTCCAGCTACAACTTACCTCTTTGCTACACTTGAGGTAAGTATTGAAAGGCATTATCTACTCACCTTGCCCTCCTTCCCCACTGTAAGTCTCCTACCCTCTCTATGCCAACTTGACATTTTGCACATGTACCGCTCCACTAATTCTGCTCTTGCTGAGGCCACAAGATGATTCCATGTTGCCTAAAAAAATTCACTCTTTATTTGTTGTTGCCAGAACATTTTAACACCATATGACATGGCTAGGCATTGTCAACTTTCTTTCCTCACCCATTCACCTCACTCATTTCCATAACTCTAGAGCCCATCTGTACTCCAGTGTGTTCCAATGTTATGTTTGCAGCCGAAAGTTTCTCTTGAGCCTACACTCAAGTATCTGCCTACTTCTTAGCTAACCTGTTTTTAAATATAATCATGTCCTATGCTATAACTTTGACCCATCTCCGAAATTTGCGGCTTTTTTTTTTTTTTTTTTTTTTTTTTTGCGGTACGCGGGCCTCACTGTTGCGGCCTCTCCCGTTGCGGAGCACAGGCTCCGGACGCGCAGGCTCAGCGGCCATGGCTCACGGGCCCAGCCGCTCCGCGGCATGTGGGATCTTCCCAGACTGGGGCACGAACCTGTGTCCCCTGCATCGGCAGGCGGACTCCCAACCACTGCGCCACCAGGGAAGCCCCACTGCTCCTTTTTTATATCAGCAAATATCACCTTCATTTGTATCACCTGCCAAAGCCAGACGCTTAAATCATTTTTTTTCAAAAATCAGCTTTTGGTTTTGTTGATTTTCTCTAGTCTCCTGTTTTCAATTTCTTTGATTTCTCCTCTAATTTTGATTATTTCTTTCCTTCTGCTTGGTTCAGTCTTAGTTTTCTCTTCTTTCTCTAGTTTCTTAAGGAGGAAGCTAGGTTATTAGCTTAAGATCTTTTCTCTTTTGTAGTATATGCATTTATTTTCCCTTAAAGGAAAGCTTTCACTGCATCCCACAAATTTAATGGAATGTTTTTATTTTCATGTGGTGTAAAATATTTTTCAATTTCTCTTGAGACATCTTTGATCCATCAGTTTAGAAATGTGTTATTTACTTTCCAACTATTTGGGATTTCTCAATTATCTTTGTTAATTAATTTATTGTGTAATTCCATTATGGTCTGAGAACAAATATACGTTGCATGATTACCATTCTTTTAGGTTTGTTAAGGTGTATTCTATGACCCAGAACATTCTTGGTGAACGTTCTGTGTAAATATAAGGAGAAAATGACTTCTGCTGTTGTTTGATAAAGAGGTCTAGAAATAAATGTCAATTAGATTAAGTTGATTGATAATACTGTTGAGTCACTTATGTATTTACTCATTTTCTGCCTCATGGATCTGTTAATTAGTGACAGAGGGATTGAAGTTGTCTACTGTATTAGTTGATTTGTCTGTCCTCCTTTCAGCTATATTAGTTTTTGTTTCATATATTTGGCTGCTATGTTGTTTAGGTGCATACATGCTCTATTTTAAGTTTATTGTTAAGATTGTTGTATCTTCTTGGAGAATTAATCCCTTTATCATTATGTAATGCCTCTCTTTATTCTAGATACTTTTCTTTATTATGACATCTACTTTGCCTGGAATTAATATAGCTCCTTCATTTTTCTTTTAATTCATGTTACCATGGTATATCTTTCTCTATTACATTTTTCACTCTTTTGTCTCTTTGAATTTCAGTTTGGGAAGTTTCTATTGGTGTATCTTTAAGGTCACAGATTTTTACTCAGCCATGTCTAGTCTACTGATGAGTCCATCAGAAGCATTCTTCTTTTCTGTTACAGTGTTCTTTTTAATAGCAAGTATTTCCTTTTGATTAATTTTAGCTTTCATCTCTCTGCTTACATTACCCACTTGTTCTCCCATGTTGTTTATTCCTTCCATTAGACCCCTTAAAATATTAATAATAGTTATTTTAAACTTTCTGTCTGGTATTTCCAAGACCTATGTTATATCAGAACTGGTTCTGATGATTGCTTTGACTCTTCAAACTATTTTTCTTTTGCTTTTGCCTTTAGAATTCCTTACGATTTTGAAGTTGTTGTTGAAAGATGGCTACATGTCGGACAATAAGAACTGAGAAAAATATGCCTTTATTGTGAGAATTAGGCTAATCTGGCTAGATGTTCTTGTACCTATAGCTGCCAGAGGCTTCAATCTCCTCTAATGTTCTTTTATGTCCCTGCTCTCAACTTTGGGCTTCTCTAAGTGGTCTTCTTTACTTTTAACCTTTCTTGGATGATTTTATTTAAAATGTTTCCTGCAGACAAAATATATTTTTTGTTTTAATCTACTTTGACAGTGTCTGCCTTTAATTCATGCATTTAGATGATTACACTTAAGACAATCATGGATATAATTAGATTAATATCTACTATGTTTGTATTCCAATTATGCATATGTTATACCTTTTGAAACTGTCCCAGTCTTTGTAAGTTCTATCCCATTTTTTTTTTCATCTTTTAATCTAATCTATCAAAAATATTACTAACTCTATCTTCAAAGTCTGTTTTGCCCAGTTTTCTTCTTTCTACCCTCAGGATCATAGCACAGTCTCAAGCCATATACATCTCTTATTTGGTTTACTACAACAGCTTCTTAACTGAATTTGTCCTCTTGTACTATCATTCCCCATCAATCCTGTTTTGTGAAAAAGGGTTAGAATAATTGTGTAAAAGTGTGAACTGTTCTGCTTCTAAGACTCCTTTGGGACTTTCTGTTTCTTTTAGAATAAGATAACAAACCTGTAGACTTTGTCCTCTCACTACACTAAATTTCTTTTAAAAAAAAAAAGACATAAGTCTAATCCCATACCATCTCTCAGCTCCTCATATCCACTAAGGTATTTCCTTTAACTCTACTTTAACATATTTTTTCTTCATTGATTACTAAAATAGTATCTTTTATGTAGGTTTCAACTCAAATATTTCACAGAAAATTTTATTACTCATTTATTCCAATAAAAAAATCTGTTATTTTTCTGTATACACCTATCATTGTTTTTAATTATTCATGTAATAAAAAGCTTTGTTTAATATCTGCATCCTCAAACTGTTCAGATGTCACAAAATCAGGCAATGTCTGGTATTTGATGTTTTTTATGTTTATAGTGGCTTATTTTTTATTGAAGTATTGTTGATTTACAATATTGTGTTAGTTTCAGATGTACAGCAAAGTGATTTGGGTTATTATAGGTTATTACAAGATACTGAATATAATTTCCTATTAATCCCATACTCCTAATTTATCTCTCCCTGACTTTCCCCTTTGGTAATCACAACTTCATTTTCTCTATCAGTGTGCTTCTGTTTTGTTAATAAATTCAGTTGTATTATTTTTTAGATTCCACATATAAGTGATATAATGTTTGTCTTTGTCTGTCTGTCTTACTTCACTTAGTATGGTAACACTCCCTGACACCATATGCAAAAATAAATTCAAAATGGATTTAACAACCTAAATATAAGACATGACACCTTAAAATTCCTAGCAGAGGACATAGGCAAACTTTCTGACAAAAATTGTAGCACCATTTTCTTAGATCAGTCTCCCAAGGCAAAAGTAAAGGTAAAGATTAAAAAATGGGACCTAATCAAACTTAAAAAGCTTTTGCAGAGCAAAGGAAACCATAAACAAAATGAAAAGACAACCTACCGACTGGGAGAAAATATTTGCAAACAATGCAACTGATAAGGGCTTAATCTCCAAAATATACAAATAGCTCATACAACTTAGTATCAAAAAAACAACCCAATCAAAAAATGGTCAGAAGACCTAAATAGACATTTCTCCAAAGACATACAAATGGCCAAGAGGCTCATGAAAATGTACTCAATGTTTATGCTCAACATTGCTTATTATTAGAGAAACTCAAATCAAAACCACAATGAGGATCACCTCACACTGGTAAGAACTGCTATTATGAAAAGTCTAGGGACTTCCCTGGTGGCTCAGTGGTTGAGAGTCCACCTGCCAATGCAGGGGAAATGGGTTCAAGCCCTGGTCCAGGAAGATCTCACATGCCGCAGAGCAGCTAAGCCTGTGTGCCACAACTACTGAGCCTGCGTTCTAGAGCCTGTGAACCACAACTGCTGAGCCCGTGTGCCACAACTACTGAAGCCTGTGCACCTGCAGCCCATGCTCCACCACAGGAGAAGCCATTGCAATGAGAGGCCCGCACACCGCAATGAAGAGTAGCCCCCGCTTGCCGCAACTAAAGAAAGCCCATGCACAGTGGCGAAGACCCAACATAGCCAAAAATAAATACATAAATAAAATAACTTAAAAAAGAAGTCTATAAATAAATTCTGGAGAGGGTGTGAAGAAAAAGGAACACTTCTGCACTGTTGGTGGGAATGTAAATTGGTGCAGGCCCTATGGAAAACAGTATAGAGCTTCCTTAAACTAAAAATAGAGCCACTCCTGGGCATATGTGTTGAAAAGATCCAGTGATCTCACTCTTGGTTATATGTGCTGAAAAGACAGAAACTCTAATTTGAAAGATACATGCACCCCAATGTTCATAGAAGTACTATTATAATATCCAAAACATGGAAGCAATCTAAGTGTCCATCAACAGATGAATGGATAAAGAAGGTGTGGTATATATACACAATGGAATATTATTCAGCCATGAAAAATGAAATATTGCCATTTGTAGCAACATAGATAGACTTTGAGAATATCATACTAAATGAAAACAATGTCTGTTTTGTTCACTGCTATACCCCCAACTTTCTGATATTATGCTTGTCACAGGAAGGAACTCAATACATATTTAGAGAACAAATTAAATGTAACATCATTACCATTTAATGACTTGAAAAATATCTAGGTTATTTTTTCCACAAAAATTCTCCACAAAAATGTATGTCTAGGTTATTTTTTTCCACAAAAATTTTAATTATATCTGCCTCTTTTCAAAAAGTTTCAGACAGCAAAAGAACATATGTGGGCATCCAGCTGTAAATGGTACACCAGAGGAGGAAAAGATGGTGTGGTATGACGTATATAAGCCATCAATTAGGAAGCAGAAATAAGAGCAATTTATCCTACAGCTAGAGTTTAGTCAACATGGATAGGTAAATTTTTATCCTGATTTGGTGGTAAATAATAGCCAATGGGAAAAACTAAAGATGGTGATGTCAGTTCCCACTTTGGTAGTTTCTTCAGCACAGTTTTACAATAGAAGAGAGATCTATTCCTGTGTACTGCTTAGAATACCATTCATTTGCATGAAAAGTCCAAACTGGAAGATTTGGAATGACTATTTAATGTTAAAGATTGAATAAAAAGACTTCTGTTTCTAACAAAATGTGGAAGTATATTCAAGAAATTTTCAAGGGGGAGGGAAGGAAACAAACTGCTGGTTAGAGAAAAGATATTTCTAAATGCGCGGAGGAGCTGTCAGAACAATAAAGAAAGTGGTTGGGGGCCAAAGGCAACAAGAAAGCCCAAAACCAGGGAGGTAAAGAGTAATGGTGTTTGCCCTGGAGAATATGCCAGTCTCCATCAACCTAGCATCTGTATCCACACAAGCACAGAAATCAGGTTTGGAACCATAGCAAGAGATAAAGAAAAACTTGGGAAATACAGCATAATACTAGACTACAGAAGGGCAACAACCCCAGTGAATCAACTAGTTAAAAACCTGCCAAAAAGAGGAAATGGTAGAAATACTTGCCAGTCTTCCAAGAGAAATTCTAAGCAGTCACATGAGTTTGGGTTCATGATTCGTATTAACTATTTGGCAAGAAAAATAAAGTAGAAATTTAAATACTTCCTGAAAATTAAAAAAAGGAAAAATCTCTTTAAATCTGGTGTCAGAGTTCCCATAGGTAAGAAAACAAAGGACATGCATTTATAATCAAATATTACCCCAAAACCTGTAAATAATAAACCACTATATAATTGAGAATCAGCTGAAACAAGTAAACAAAACCAAGAAGCTCCAAACCTAAATAATGACAAATAATGGGATAAGAAGGCATTTAATATAATTAAAGAAATTAAGCAAGATACTGGAAGAATAATGAAGAACAAGACACTATAAAAATGACAAGGCGTGTATCACTACATGATATTCTTGCCAAAATGTTTAAATTAAATTGAGTCGTGAGGAAATAATCAGAAAAAGCCAGATTGTTCAACATTCTACAAGACAACTATATTTGATGCTTCAAAAATATCAATGCTATGAAAGGAAAAACAAAGATAAAAGGTATAGTTCTGGATCAGAGTACCTCAGCCTCAACACTATTGACATTTGGGGTTGGATAATTCTTCCTTGTGGGAGATTTCCCCTGTACATCGTAGCTGTTTAGTAGCATCTCCATTCTCCACCCACTGTATGCCAATAGTTCTCTCCCCACCTCCCACAAACTTGGACAACCAAACGCATCTATGAACGTTGTCAAACGTCTCAGAGGACAAAACTGCCCCCACTGAGAAGCACTGTTTCTAGGTTAAAGATACTAAAGAGAAATGACAACCAAATATAATGCATGATCCTTGACTAGGTCTTTGATTAAAAGTTTATAATGTACAATTTGGATATAATTTGAAAATCCTGAATATTGATTATAAATAAGATAGTATTATACTACTGTTAATTTTCTGGATTTCTTGAGAGATATATGCTGACTTATTGAGAGGTAAAATGAGATGCTGTAAACTTCAAATTATAAAAAAATATACATGTGTGAGTCTACGTGTATGCTTGCATGTGTGTGTATAGAGCAAGCAATGTAAGTATGCAAATGTGGCAACATATTAACAATCATTAAGTTTAGGGAAAAGGGAGATGTGTGTTTAATTCATTATACTGTTCTGTCAACTTTATTACATATTGAAATGGTTTTTTTCAAATTGAGAAACAAATATCCTATCCATTCTTCAAGGCCCAGTTTAAGTACCAACTTCCTCGTGAAATTTTCCTTCCCTATTCATAATCCATCCCTCTGATAAAACACTAACCATGCAGACTTGAATAACAACTAACAGAACCTGTAGAAACGAAATTATTTTAATTGATATTTGATATCAGATACATATATTAGCAATACATTGGACAAAATGAGCATAGATAAACTGGAAGATGATCTAAAGAAATTATTTGGAATGTAGCACATAAAGACAAGGAGACGAAAAATGTGAAAAATACAGAGAATACAGTGAGATGATCTTCCATATACCAAATGAGACTGGCAGAATGAGAAGAGGAGGCATGAAGAGCTAGAGCTAAGAATTTTTCAAAATCCATGAATAACGTAACTGCTGAGTCTAAAATGAATTATAGCTAACTGACCCTCACTAGCAGAATGTCTAAAGATGTACATCAGTAATATTCTGACTCCAAATTACAATGTGTATGGGTTCTCCTACATCACCAAACAATTTTCTGACACCAGTTGGATGTCCTACAATTCAACTCAATCCTGACACTATTTACCTGAAGATAACATTAGATCCCATTAAGAACTCAGTCTTACAAGACTGCTTCCTCTCCAACTGCAGAAACCAATCACCTGGGCTTCTGACCCACCGGCTGTAGATTAATTGGAGGTTCTAACACCCTCCTTCTTGGGTTCAACTGATTTTCTAGAGCAGCTCACAGAACTCAAGAGAAACATTTCACTTACCAGATTACCAGTTTATTTTAAAAGGATATAACTAGGAATAGCCAGATGTTAGAGATCGCACTGGGCAAGATATAGGAAAAGGGCACCAAAGCTTCCATGCACTCTCCAGTTGTGCCACTCTCCCTGAGTCTCCATATGTTCATCAACCCAGAAGGTCATCAAACCCAGTCCTCTGAGGTTTTATGGAAGCTTTATTACATAGGCATGATTCATTAAATCACTGGCCACTGGCAATGGATTCAGTCTCCAGCCCCTCTCCCCTAGAAGCAGGGGAACTCAAAGTTTCAACCCTCCAATCCCATGACTGGTTCCTCCTGGCAACCAGCCCCATCCTTAGGTGCTTTCCAAAAGTCACCTAATTAATATAAACTCAGGTGTGGTTGAAAGGGGTTTATTATGAATATCAAGACACCTTTATAGTTCTCATCACAGGAAATTCCAAGTGTTTAAGATCTATGTACCAAAAAACAAGGATTAAAAATCAAACATATATTTCTTATTATAAATTGTAATATCACATTCAGGAAAAAAGGGAAATAATCTCAGAAAATCATGCAAGAAGGAGTGAAAGCAATGAAAATGGTAAACGGACGCAAATCTGAACAAATTTGGCTATTAAGACAATAACGTTTGTGGAGTCAAAAAAAGGATAGACTAAGACATTGGACAGCAGTATTATGTAGATCGGGTGGAGATTTATAATCACTAAAACAGTTTAGCATTTCCACATTGCATTGATGAAGGACACTGTTATTGATTTTACAGTTTTTAATTTAAATATGCATTTAAAAAGTTTTAGAGGCAGCACTAAAACAGTAGAAGTAGACACATAGCTGCCTAACTGGTAAGTGGGGGAAAAAAAAAAATCAACTAAACTTTATAAAATTAACCAATCCAATAGACAGCAAAAATAAAACCTAAATAATACCATAAAAGTTAGAGAAGTGAAAAACTTCAAAAACAAGACAAAGTGATAAAATATAAACCATATCAACAATTAAAATAAATATAATTGGACTAAATGCTCCAGGAACAAGATTAAGTTTTCCAGAATACTTAAAAAACCTATCCACCCCTCCATATGCCAATTAAAAAGACAATCTAGAACATGAGAATACAGAATATAGGAAGCAAGATGGATGGAGAAAAACATGCTAAGCAAATACTAACTTAAGAGCCAACAAAGCTGTTATTCATCAGCCAACCAGCATTATTAGTGGTGAGACCCGTCATTATGTGTTATTAACAAATTTAATTACCTAGGAAGATACAATAATGCTTAAACTAGTGAGAATCTAAAACGCAGATTCAAAATATACAGAGCAAAAAAAAAAAAAAAGAAAGAAGGAAAAAACTGATGGTAAAAATTTGTTAAACCTGACAATGTAGAAGGAGATACTAACAACTCTCTTAGTGAGAAATGGATAAAACAGATCTAAAAGTTAGGAACAGCACCGTACAGATTAGTGAACCTAAATACAATATTGCTTGCAAAAGCAACAGCTAGAGAATATACTTTCCTCCCCTCACACCCCGCCACCCCACCTTCACCACCAAGATACAGGAAAGGTTTAGAAAACTGGATCATATACTAGGCCAACAGCAATTCTAAAGAAATTTCAAAGAATTGATATCACATGTTTATGTTCTCTGGCTACTGCAAATTAGATTAGAAAAGAGTGACAATGAAAAACCTTAATGTTAGAAATTAAAGAAAAACACATATCAAAGAAGAAATTATAATGAAAATTAGAAAATACAAGTGAAAAACATGAAAATAGTACATAACACTTGTTGGAAGCAAGAAAAACAGTATAGAAAGAGAAAACTACTTAAATATTTATATTAGAAAAAATAAACGTGAAAATAAATTATGTAAGCTGAAAAAAGAATAAAAGTAAATAAATAAATGGAAAAAAATAAAGATATTGATGATAGAAATCCAGTATTAAATAGAATCAATACAGCCAAAGCCAGTTGTTTGAAAACGATAATACAAAAAACTTCTGGAATCCAGGGAACAATGAAGAGACAAACAATGTTTAGAGTGAAAAGGAGACCGTAATTGCTGCTGCCATAGAGATTAAACGGATAAAAGAATATCATGAAAATACTTATGTCAATAAATTCGAAAATGAGGTAAAATGGGTATTTCTTAGAAAATTAGAAATCATGAAATCTGACCCCCAGGAGAAAATTTGACTGCTACGGTAACAGAATAAGTAGTTTAAAATCTCCCCATTTCAGAGTGCTCTCGGGAGAAATCCTAGTTGGAGGAGGAATAAGGAAAGGAAAGGAAAAAGTGGTAAACTGAGAACATGGTCTCAGGTAGAGTCTAACCTTGGCTTCATCCAAAGGCGAAACTTGGAAGTTTGATCCCACGGCAGCGTCTTGAAGCAAGAAGCCTGGCTTTTATACCCTATGGTTTATGGGCTGCTCCTGGGTAAAGGGTTTAATTTCCTAGTCATCTCCAGGTGAGCTGACCTGGTTAACGTCTGACAAAGGCAATTCCTCAGCGGCCACAGGTGTAAATCATTGGCTTCAGTACTCCAGCAGCAGGTGGGAACCAGCCAGTAATGGGAGATGTGAGCAGAGCACTAAAAATATGTTGAGAGAAGTTTGTGTACCACTTAGGTCTTCCCAAAACTCACGGATGAAAATCTGGAGCACTATGTTGCTTGTGTGCCAGAAAAGATCCTTGACTTTATGAGTATTATCAGGATGTTTGAGGTAAATGTATCTCTAGAGGAAATCAAAACAAACCCATCTCTGATGTTTCTATTAACTACAGAGAGATACATCAGAAAATCATTACTGGTGATTTCTTCACGTACAGGCAGAAGGGCCTGAGTGTGAGCCTAGCAGATTGCATCCCTCCTATAACCCAGACTTCACTGTTACCTGTGTACCTGAATGGCAAAAGAGGACTCCTTTATGTTAATTTCAGGTGGGCCCATGAAGGTCAACAACCAAAGAATTGGTGCCCTTTCCCCTATATTCCAAAGACTTATGCCAGACTTATAAAAGGGGTGCCCCCAAAGTTGTGTGGGGACCCTTCATCCAACACCCACAGACCGATAATGAAGATCAAAGTCAAAGAACACTGGGAAGAGAAATATTTTTGCAGAAAAAATCTGAGAATGTTGTAAACGTATAAAAACTTTTTAAGCCCTCCCCTTGGGAGATGGGTAAAGGCTGTATCCATCCTCTTGAATTCAGGCCCACAGAGAAAGCTGTAAGGTGATTGCTCAGAAAGTATGTGCTGTGATCACTACAACTGGGAACGTGGTGCACTTGTATCTGACTCCCATTTAAGAAACCTAAGTGTGAGAGACAATGTGGCTGTGAGTCACAAGAGCAGAGAAACAGTGAGATGCACTGGAAGCAAACTGTCCTAGTGCCACATATGGTTCCAGAGGCTTGGCTGTGGACCATAAGAGAAAGCCTAGAGCCATCAGAAATGGAACTCTGCTCAAGATAGTCACAAACCACGATGACGGGGCAATGGCCACAACAAAAAAAAAGTCTGCATAAGGAACACACAGGAGCTGAGTGGTGATGTCCCAGGACGAAAGTCCTCCCATTTCCCTCCACCTTGGGAGTTGCTATTGAAGTTCCCCCAAACCTCATTATTCATGTATTTAAATCTACAAAAGTAGCTCATGAGGTCGAAAGCCAGCGCTAAGTATTTTCCTAACCTGGTGCATAGTGTCCTCTTATAAGGCTCTTTTCCCTAAATCACTTTCTCATCTGGGTAAAACACTGAAGGGGCCTAAAACCAAAGTGGGGAGAGTGAGAGTAAGAGCTAGGAAAGAGCATTTTCTACACAGACCCTCCTCCTCCTCCCTATGGGAGCCCTCACTTAAATAACAAGGTAAGGGCTTCCCTGGTGGCGCAGCGGTTGAGAGTCCGCCTGCCGATGCAGGGAACACGGGTTCGCGCCCCGGTCCGGGGATATCCCACGTGCCGCGGAGCGGCTGCGTCCGTGAGCCATGGCCGCTGAGCCTGCGCGTCCGGAGCCTGTGCTCCACAACGGGACAGGCTACAGCAGTGAGAGGCCTGTGTACCACAAGCAAAAAAAAAAAAAGTTAGGAAGGAAGAATCTTTACGTGGCATACGTAATGAGTTATGCAGCTGTGCCACCAGACTGGACATTTTAATTTTTCAAATAACGCCATTCGTGAGACTAAAATTTAAAAAATAAATAAATAAAAGAGCAACATAGGTTAAGATTTCATTTAAGGGGTAAGGAAGAAATTTCTAAGGAGTGAGTTTAAAGGGTCATTAAGACAGGAGAAACATTTTTTTCTGCTTGTATCTTAATAGTTTCAGCTTTTTAAATAAAATAGTTATTGTTATGAGTTGAATTGTGTTTCTCTCAAATTCACATATTAAAGTCCTAATCCCAAGTACCTCAAAATGCAACCTCATTTGGAACCAGAGTCATTGCAGATGTACTTAGTTAAGATGAGGTCACACTGGAGAAGGGTCAGCCCCTAACTCAATATGACTGAATCTCATAAAAAAGGGGCGATTTGGACACAGGCACATATAAAGGGATAAGACCACATGAAAATTAAGATGTCCATCTATAGACCAAGACAGAGACCTGGAATGGATATTCCCTCATAGCTCTCAGAAGGAACCGACCCTGCCAACCCCTTGATTTGAACTTCTAGCCTCCAGAATTGTGATAATAAATTTCTTATGTCAGGCTGCCCAGTTTGTAGTACTTTGCTGTGTCAGCCCTAGCAGACTAATACAGTTATTCATTGAGAGAGGTGATTCCTTTTGTTCTAAATATTAATTTATTTTAGTCACTTTTAAGTATTGGAAACTTTAGCTCAGTAATTTTCATCATTTTGTTCAACATTAAAAGGCCTATGTACTACTTAACCTTTAGGAGCTTTAGGTTTTCATCCGAAAATAAATTCAGATGAAATTTCACTCCCAAGCTTCAAATCCTATAGTAGCTTCCCATTGCAAGGACATCGACATTAAGAATTCAAAATTCTTGGGCTTCCCTGGTGGCGCAGTGGTTGAGAGTCTGCCTGCCGATGCAGGGGATACGGGTTTGTGCCCTGGTCCGGGAGGATCCCACATGCCGCGGAGCGGCTGGGCCCGTGAGCCATGGCCGCTGAGCCTGCGCGTCTGGAGCCTGTGCTCCGCAACGGGAGTGGCCACAACAGTGAGAGGCCCGCGTACCGCAAAAAAAAAAAAAAAAAAGAATTCAAAATTCTTCACACGGTCCACAAATCCCATATGGTCTGCAGATTACTTGTAATTTCTAAACTCCAATCCTTCCTTTTGTCCCCTTCTTTGCCTCCTTTAAAAAGCCACACCACCAGAATAATACAAGTTCATCCTGTTCTCAGGACCTTGGCACATAACTTTCTTTTATATTATGGTACCAACTACCATAGCTAATGAAATCCCAGTGCTCACCATTGGTACCTCTACCTCATTGTCCTGTTTTATCTTTTTCTTCACACTTATTTGTTCCTGATATAATCTTATTTATTGATGTGCTTATCATCTCTTCTCTCTCCTCTAGAAATTAATCTCCTTGAGGAGTGGGACTCTGTCATTCTCGTTTATCCCTGCATCCCAGTGGTATGAGACAGAAAACGTGCTCAATCAACATTTTTTGACTGATTGACTCTAAAACAAGCAGGATGGCCTCATTTCTTCCCATTTATAGGACTAATTCCCTATACTTTTCACATTTTGCTTCTTAACGTGAGTGTAGTCACTAGACCTACATTCAGAGCAACATTGTCATTCCTTTTCCTCCCTTTCTCCACTCTCCGTTTATGCTGATTAATAGGCCAAGTGGGCTAGATGAAAGCCTATGACACTGAAGTTTTCAAAACATGTGTCATCCAGTCAATTTTTAGCATGTAAATTCTTAGATTAAAATGATAATATTTAGAAAAATGGAATTCTAAATCTTTCATGATTTTTCCAATCACCCCCAAGAAAGTCTAGAAATAGTTGATCTATTTATTTTTTTATTCTTCAGATACTGTTTGATATTTGCTCAAAATAGGGTTAGTATTGCCTCCAGGGTATATTTACATTACTGTAGGTACTGGTGTTTTAGTAATGCTCTCTTCTATTTATATGTTCAGTACCACCCTCTCATCATCTTTTTCTCTCCTCCTCCAATTATTTTAACTTCCATTAATGGAAATATTTTCTTTTCCTAATCCATTCTGCTTCCAGCCTCTATTGTGAACATTAAGTTATAACCTATGTTATTTAAACATATATCTGGGTTCATCAGTATTATGTGATGATCTAAGAGCAGAGGGGTAAGAGTCTGGGGAATAACTATATTACTAACAGTATTCCTCATGCTTATAATTAAAGCAAATGCTGAAAATAAGTAATACAATAATAGCAGTGTATCAAACTTCAAAAATTTAGTTGAAGAGTTAAATTAATATTAAAGCTTGAATAAAATTAAATTTCCTTCCTCCTTCTCTCACTCTTGTGTTCTTGTGGAACACAGATTAATTCACTTGCATAAGTATTAATCAATATGCTATGGTACAAACTTCTGGAGCTCAGGATACAAAAACATTTATTGAGCCCTTGCTGTATTCATATTACAGAATCCATAGCTCTGGGATTGTATTCAAATTTAATAATAAAATATTTATTCTGTAAAGTTCTCTGTGTTAAATCCTTTACAAGTCATGGCTACTTGGACCACAATCCTAAAATAATTGCGAAGACAAAGCTAATACTGAAAAAAAAATACTTAAGATATCATATAAATTTTTGTAAAATACTGTACATAAATAAAACCAAAAGAAATAAAATAGTCAGCAAGCTTAATTAAGTAGAAATAGTTGGAAAAGTCATCTTTTGCAAATATTTTAAGGTTGTGTTGTTTTATAATCTATATCTCCACCTATTCCAAAAAGATTTGCAATCACTAACCTTGAAGAGATGTTGTTAACTGCTGTTAAATTTATCAACATTTATTTACCAACAAAGAGAAATAACTAAAAAGTGAAATAAGCTTGTTGTGATAATGAAGGTACGTGCAAAATACATGATATAGGAGTAGGATCACAGATTTCTTCAATTGCGAACCACCATGAACATGTTAGTTCTACTAAGGTTAAACTCAGTGCTACAGGAAAGAGAGCTTGTTCAAAGGCTCCTACCCCATATTTGAATGATCTCAAGGCCTCTCTGAAAAGTTTCCACTACCCTTCCTGGCACTCTGCTAACCTAATGCCTTTTCAATCATATGTGGTACACAGATAGGCATTCCCTACTATGTGCCAAGAAAAATAACTGGGCATCTTAGTCATACAATGTAGGCACAAATTCTCAGATATGATCCGTTACCATTCCCAAGCCAGGTCCTGAACCAGAAGTTCCTGAACGCCACAGTCTTGGACTACGGTTCTGAATTGACCAGCATGTCTAACTTCTCCCCATTGTGATCTGTTTGTCTAAGGTATAGTTATTATGACAGCCAAGGGGCTCCACTTAAGCACATGGTGACTTGGAAAATGCATCTGTGCCTGTACTCTATCTGTACTGGTTTTCATGAATATCTGAACAAAAAGCGGGAAGCAGTAAAGGAATCCATCCTAAGATAAGGCTTAATGTACAACTTTACGTTGCCAGTCTCAAGGTGGCATTTTGGCATGAAACTCAATTTTCTCTTAGAATAATTTGCATGGGGATTATGGGCTAAATGTTCTCAAAGAGTCTAAGCTATAATTCTTTTTGAGTCTGCACTTTGGCATTTAACTACAGCATATGCAAGCCTAACTTACAGTCTTAGTCTTTACATTTGTCCAAATTCTCTACACGATGCCAGCCAAATTTTAATGAAAAGCGTTGCTTCCCGACATGATTTACTTGCTCTGTGCTTTTTTTTTTCCTAGAGGGATTTTTTCTTTACATTAAATATAAACTGAACTTTTACTGAGATTTCTGCCGTCAGTGAAAATTCTCTTTGTGAACCTCCAATCTTCCAAACACCCAACCCTATGCAAAGATAAAATAGTAATAAATCTAACTTGTTTCCTTCCATGCTATAATAAATGTTTAGACTATACAGAATGATCTTCTGTTGTATGAAGCTAGTATTTAAAAGTCCATTGGATTTGTGCCCCTTAGAGTGAATCACACAATCCTGAAAAAAGCACAAGACAAAAAGGAAAGAAGAAAAATATTAAAAAGAAAAAAAAATAGAGAAAATGAGTAGGGGAAGAGAGAAAAATAAGGTTACTAGAAACTGCAGAAGCTGCAGTATCTGTTTATAATGTGGCTGTAATACTACCTTGGTCAGCAACTATAATGTAAAAGGTAATGTGTAAGAGTTTTATATGCTTTTCAGAACTACAAAGGGAGTGTGAGTGGGTTTTAAACATTTTGATTAGCACCACAAAGATTTTAATGCTTTATTTAAACAGTTTGCTATAGGGCAAACACATTTGGTAGACAAGGAAAATGAAAGCATGGGCATCAGTTTCTCTGTTTTCTATTAAGTAATGTTGCGAAGTAAGCAGAAGTTGGATTCAGATACCAGATAATTATCTCCACACTGTGTCACAGTAAATAATTTTAATTGGTTTAACTTCAGGGACCATTACTGGCCTAATTAGAAACATGAAAAGGCTACAAGTATTAGGAAATATCCTGAAGGAATGAGAACATTAGCAATTCTGTCAAGCCATTTTTAAAATAAGTACACAGTAGCAGCCGCATTTCAGTGAAAGGCAGGGTACTTGAAAGGTGCTTTTAGGTAAACAGTGCTTGGGACTGTGTAATAAGAGATCTCTAACAGGAAGCTTAGAAATGGGGTAACAGGCTGACATGTATGCTATTACTGTGTTAAAAACATACTCATCTCGTTCTGATGGCTGTTTTTAAATGAGCAGGTTAAGGTTTTCAGAGTCAAGGAACAATAATTGAGGTTGGGTAAATCCTAATCGAGAATATGTTGACTTCCTGAAAGAGAAAAAGATCTTTGAGTAAAATAGATTTACTCAAACACCTTCAGCGTGCAGGGGAGATATACTGAGTGAAGGATGGTACTGCATATGGGACTATGATCTCTTCTTCACCTCGGGTTCCCAAGATTCATGAGAAACGAATGGGTATTATTGTTGGAAGCATAGGCATACAAGATATGCACTACAATGAGTGTATGACATAGTTCATGTTTAGAAAAGAGTTGTGTTTTGAATGAAAAGTGAGATACTGTGTCCATTAGGCCGGAGATGATGCTAAAAAAAGAAATCCCTCGGGACTCTCAGACTTTCAAGGAGTAAGATTTTTCCATCATATGAAATAACTAGAATGCCATATAATGTTTAAATGCATTATTTAAATGCATAAATAATGTCAAGACCTTCTAATAAGTAGTTACATAGTACAGTTTTGTTCTTTTTCATTTGTAATCTTGTGTTTAGCTTTCCACTTTCTGAAATTGCTGATAGTAGCATTTGACTAACTATCCTCTTTGGGATGTGAAGATTTTGAACGGATCATCCAAGCTTAAAGTTACCAAAATCAACCGTAATTTTAGCCATTTTTGTTTATTTGTTTTAAATGCAAAGAATAGAGAAACTAAATAGAAAAAGGAAAGCATGGTAAGCTGTGGACCGTTTTTAAAAAGCCTGAATTACTCGAGAAGAGTAAATTGTGTAATTTTACATCTTTGATATTTGGGCATACTGTCAAATACAAACATTATGAATATAATCGAGTGTTTAAAAGACTTAAAGAAATCAGTAGTCCCACCAAATTTGCCAAGAAAAATGTATGCGTGTGTAAGAACCCACATCACAGATTCTCCCCACGCATATGTTCACAGACCCGCCCACCCCACGGACCCACATTTATTCAAACAGGCACAGAAACGCATTTCTACAGTTTGCACTTTTACGCTGAATGCCCTGAAATAATGCCACCAGTTATCATAACTATCTTTTTAATATTTCTGTGTTTTAAAATTTTGGCAAATCTTGTTTGACTTAGGTATATACAATAATTTAAAACCACATTTTCTTCAACAAGATTATAACGAATCAGCTTTGTCTTTGTGGAAGAGTGTAGAGTATGTGCAGACAAATAAAATAGAAAAAATTCACATGAGATATTTTTTAGGTGCAAAATAGAAAACACACACATGATTGCCGATCATTATAAAATAATACTTACTGCCTGCCCACCAAGCACATGTTCCATATTTCAAATATCTTCCAAATGTAGAAGAGGGAGGGAAGATGATGAGAATAAAAATGTGGTTGCTTATACAAATATAAATGCTCATATACGTACACAAACATACATACATATGTTCAGATATTTCAGCTTTGCCCATATGTTCCGAAAATAGCAGCCTGGAAAATTTGTACCCGCACATCCTGCTCTCAGAGTGAGGATACAAATGAAGACAAATTTCCCTGGGACCCAAGTTATGCAAGAAGAGAAAGGCTTCAGGACACTTAATTCTTTCAGGCCACTGAACATTGCAAAGGAGCCTTAACACACAAATCTACTCCTCAAAATTCCAGATTTTTATCCCTTAAAGAGTTTAAGATTATTTCCTCTCATATCCTCTTCCACAGAATAAACTATCTGCGCCTACATTCAAGGACCAGGCAAAGGAATAAAGGTGCAGCCTGGGGTATGGGCCTCAGTGTAAGAAGTTTTCCTCTAACACGTTGAGAGGACTTCTGGATGATGGCAAAAATTGCATCATACATTTCTCCCCGTACTCTGATCATTTCTATTTTTCTGTATAGTAGCTAATCATTTTCATTTTTAAAATAATGTTATAATGGGTTCAGAATATGCCCTTGAACTCAGAAAATATGAATTGTGTAGTGGAGTAAGCATGGCTTTTCAGCTCCCACAGACCTCGTTTAGATGCCTGACCTCATATTTTCCTAGTTAATGTCATTACTGAACATCAGTTTTTTAATCTGTAAAATGGAGGAAATGATTGAGTTGCAGGGAAAAATTGAAATAATGTACGTAAAGCACCTGGCTTATGTCTAAACCAAAGTTTCCTGTTAATACTGTTATGCTGTGTTACCTTTTAAAGATGTTTCTGTAATTTAGATATTATCACTAAATGGTTGTAAAACCCTTGCTTATGGAGCACAGGCCAAGCCACTTTAGATTTTTTCATGCTTTCAGGTAACCAAGCTTTCCCATGAAAACATCAAGTCTGTGATAGGAACCACACAATGATCTTCTCTTTGGTCATTGCCCCTCCTTTCAGTCTCTATGAGGGACCACAATTATGTTCATACAATGAATCCCTGTTCCCCATTTCCATCCTCTCTCAAACCCTGCCTATACCCACCAATCACAGGTCTGGGAGTGGACAGCAGGTTCAAGAGGGACGAATCAAAGTCCCTTTCTCAAACCCCCAACACCTGGACAAAGTTGACTAACCCATGTGCAGGGCTGTCACTTATCAAGGAATAAGCTAGGACTCAGGAAAAAGGCAATCAATTTTTTTTTTTCAGATTCTGTTAGTGACTAAATTCTGCATTACATAAAATGGGACTAGCAAAGGAAGTCAGTCTGCAAAAGGAGAGAAGTGGATGGTTGGTCGGAGAAGAGCAAAAATAAAAGATGGACACAGCACTGGCTTGGGTTCCTTTAAGTCTTCCTGTTCAACTATGTTCCTGCACTCTCATTGTAAGCTCCAAACACCCCGCCTTCCTTTTTTTTCTTTTTTTTTTTTTTTGCTTTTGTTTGAATCTTGCAAAAGAAAGAATTTCTGCTTATATAACTCTATACTAAACTATAGCATTAGTATTAATGAAATAATTCTATGAGATGAAATTAGTTAAAAAAATAACTTCTTAGTAGTAGAAGTAATTTCTACTACTTTCACTGGCAGTAGTTCATTTTATACTTTGTAGCTAAGTCCACATTAAATTAGAATTCATAGGCTAAAAAAATAAACTGATTGTCTTTTAATGTAATCTGAAGTTATCTACTGGCTCTTTCCCATCACATGAGATCTCAAAACCCAGGGATCCCAGCAGGTCCTAAAGATTTAAATTGCTAATATTCTGTTAAATCTTTAGTGTGGAGGTTAGTAGTAACAAAGTTCACTGCATGAAGCAATGGAGACTCTTAAAGACTGCACTTGGCTAACTTTATAAATGCATTGATATGGGCGTCTACAAACTCCTCTGCTTCCACCGTCCTGTGGCACAAGATGAAAGGCAAGAAAAAATGGGGGTACCTACCCCTTGGAAGCCTGTATCTTGTAAGTTCCTACAGTCATTAACAGACATTTTCCTCTAGATTCTCCTAAATTAATTATTTATATAATTAGTGTTATTTACAACCATGTATAAATCATTATTTATTCCACATGTTATAACTTGCTTCTGAGATCCTGATTAGGCTTCCTATGAGAACACCTTCTTAGAGTACTAATTCTCAGATTTGATTGTGTATCATGGTTTACTGGGAAGCTTGTTAAAAATGTAAATATCTGGGCCTTACAGCATAGGTTATCATTCAATATTCCGAATGGCTCCCAAGTATCTATAAATTTTTAACAAGCACCTAGGTGATTCTAATGCAGTCAGTTCAGGAAAAACTGTTTGCAAAAAAGTTTCTAAAAAATATTTTTCCTTTTGCTTATCAGACTTTTATACTTAGAAAACTGAACATAATGTGGCAAACACTTGAAAACATTTTTAACATTAATTTACCCAAATTACAACTGATTATACTTTAGATTTTGACTACCAAAGAGAATAAAGTTAATTGTTTGGTTACAAAGAAATTATAAGCTTTACACATATTTTTATTTGAAGCCAGTCGACAAACTGAACCAAAACAATAGTAAGATTGTGCTTAACAAAAAAAGTTTCTAAGATTATTGTATTTCAGGTAACTATATAAAGGCAATACTTATCTATGTTACTTTCAATTGATCATGTTATATTAATATTTTTAACATACTTATTGGAGTATAATTGCTTTACAATGGTGTATTAGTTTCTGCTGTATAACAAAGTGAATCAGCTATACATATACATATATCCTCATATCTCTACCCTCTTGCGTCTCCCTCCCACCCTCCCTATCCCACCCCTCTAGGTGGTCACGAAGCACCGAGCTGATCTCCCCATGCGATGCAGCTGCTTCCCACTAGCTATCTATTTTAAATTTGGTAGGGTATGTATGTCCATGCAGCTCTCTCACTTCGTCCCAGCTTACCCATCCCCCTCCCTGTGTCCTAAAGTGCATTCTCTAAGTCTGCATCTTTATTCCTGTCCTGCCACTAGGTTTTTCAGAAACTTTTTTTTTTTTTAGATTCCATATATATGTGTAAGCATACGGTATTTGTTTTTCTCTTTCTGACACTTCACTCTGTATGACAGACACTAGTTCCATCCACTTCACTACAAATTACCATTTTCATTTCTTTTTATGGCTGGGTAATATTCCATTGTGTATATGTGCCACATCTTCTTTATCGATTCATGTGTCAATGGACACTTAGGTTGCTTCCATGTCGTGGCTATTGTAAATACAGCTGGAATGAACACTGTGGTACATGACTCTTTTTGAATTATGGTTTTCTCAGGGTACATGCCCAGTAGTGGCTTTATCAATTTACATTGCCACCAAAAGTGAAAGAAGGTCCCCTTTTCTCCACACCCTCTCCAGCATTCATTGTAGATTTTTTGATGATGGCCATTCTGACCCGTGTGAGATAATACCTCATTGTAGTTTTGATTTGCATTTCTCTAATGATTAGTGATGTTGAGCATCTTTTCATGTGTTTGTTGACAATCTGTATACCTTCTTTGGAGAAATGTTTATTTAGGTCTTCTGCCCATTTTGGATTGGGTTGTTTGTTTTTCTGATATTGAGCTGCATGAGCTGCTTGTAAATTTTGGAGATTAATCCTTTGTCAATTGCTTCATTTGCAAATACTTTCTCCCATTCTGAAGGTTATCTTTTCATCTTCTTTATGGTTTCCTTTGCTGTGCAAAAGCTTTTAAGTTTCATCAGGTCCCCAGTTGTTTATTTTTATTTCCATTTCTCTAGGAGGTGGGTCAAAAAGGATCTTGCTGTGATTTATGTCATAGAGTGTTCTGCATACGTTTTCCTCTAAGAGTTTTATAGTGTCTGGCCTTACATTTAGGTTTTTAATCCATTTTGAGTTTATTTTTGTGTATGGTGTTAGGGAGTGTTCTAATTTCATTCTTTTACATGTGGCTGTCCAGTTTTCCCAGCACCACTTATTGAAGAGGCTGTCTTTTCTCCATTGTATATTCTTGCCTCCTTTATGAAAAATAAGGTGGCCAGGGCTTCCCTGGTGGCGCAGTGTCTGGGAGTCCACCTGCCGATGCAGGGGACGCGGGTTCGTGCCCCGGTCCGGGAGGATCCCACATGCTGCAGAGCGACTGGGTCCGTGAGCCATGGCCGCTGAGCCTGCCCGTCCGGAGCCTGTGCTCCACAGTGGGAGAGGCCACAACAGTGAGAGGCCCACGTACCACAAAAAAAAAAAAAAAAAAAAAAAAAATCACCAATACTACAATAGTCTTGAATGGTTTGTGTCTTTGAAGTCTCCGAAGTCCCTTTGTTACTTGGTTTAAGGGGCCATGGACATTACATATCATTCATTCCTTTAGGTGGCATTTATTTTATATATAACTTATGTTAGAAGCTTTGAGAAATACAAAGAAATACAAAGTAATAAAAAAAATTACAAAGTAATAAAAAAAAATTCCCCCTGTACACAGAGGAAAATGCAGATAACCATACAAAGCCTATATATGTAGTGTGATATCAATGGTATAAGCCACAAATGTTTTAGAATTCACAGGAACTATAGTCTACTGTGACCTGGAGGGGTCATAGAAGGTTCATGAAAGAATCGGAGCTTGGGCTGCATATTTTAGAAAGGATAGGATTAGACTATTAGGCAAGGGTAGTGAGGAGGAAAGGCATAGTAAGTGATTTTGAGCATGAGAGTTGTGATGTTCAAGACAGATGAATCTCACAATATGTTAAAGGATAAATTGCAATATGAAAAACAATAAAAGTAGAGGAACTTTTTAGACTACCATTTACGTAATACAAATGTGAGGGCTTCCCTGGTGGCACAGTGGTTAAGAATCTGCCTGCCAATGCAGGGGGCATGGGTTCAATCCATGGTCCAGGAAGATCCCACAAGCCGTGGAGCAACTAAGCCTGTGCGCCACAATGACTGAGCGCATGTGCCACAGCTACTGAAGCCTGTGCACCTAGAGTCTGTGCTCCACAACAAGAGAAGCCACCACAATGAGAAGCCCGCGCCCCGCAATGAAGAGTAGCCCCTGCTCGTCACAACTAGAGAAAGCCGGTGCGCAGCAACAAAGACCCCACGCAGCCAAAAATAAATAAAGAAAATAAATTTAAAAAAAAAAGAAAGAAATGTGAGATAATAAAGATCAAAAGTAAGACAATGATATTGATAAAGAAAAGGAAAGAATGGCTATAATGGAAGAAAGACAAATTTGATGACAAACGGGGTGACAGATTGAAAGAATGAAAAAAGTACTAGAGGGTACAGGAATGATTTACCCGAGAGACTAGGAAAATGAAGATACCGTTATCACACGGAATGTGTGGAGAATGCAGGTTTGGGGTCAGACAGACTAGATTTTGACTTGCTTAACTTGAGATGATAATGTGAGCCTGGAGCTGGAATAAGACACTAGAACTAAAAGGGGCAGATCAGGCCAATTCATTGTGATTCATGATAAAAGTACTATCTGCAGCCATGATTAAGTAAACTCATCAATAGAAAGAGGGAGAAAAGTTGTAAGATTAGACCTGAATCTTGGAAAAATACTACAGGTGGTACATGGGAAGAAGGAGTGAGGCAGGAGGAAAACTACAGTGTGTAAACATTGGCAATTCCTGTTACATGGCGCAAAAGCATCTAGGAGATGATTCTTTTCTATAACATGTGGGTGGACAGTTGGTAGAAAAAATAATTTGGTCAGAATTGTAGATTAGCTGAAGTTACTTTTGATTGCTTTCATTTCTGAGACAGATTTCTTCTACCTTCCAGGAACCTAATTTATGTACTGATCTCTGACTACCCAAATCATTTTTTTCAGAACGTCACTAAGTCTTGAGTTTTCCCCATCCTTCAAACTCTATAATTTTATTCACTTTTTTCATTTCTATTTCCCCATTCTAATCAAAGAATTGAAAGGGAAGTAATCTGGTTCTCAAATTAATGCTCAACAAAGTAAAATAAATTGGTCATTTAAATCATCTCCAGAAGATGGGAATACTTTCCCTAATGTAGGTGCATCTCTAATCTGTGAACTCTGATGGATCTGTCTTTGAGTTGTAAGTCTCTTCTCCAAAACCATTACTTATTCAGGCAAACCACTGCCAACACTAGGATAGTTAAGTGTCTGATATCATGCCCACTGCAGTGGTGTTAATATCCAGTAATACCTGGTTCAGTCATGTTAAAGTGGATCAATATTTGGAAGGCTCTTTGATTTTTTTTCTAGAACTAATTTGGGGGCTGAAGCAAAGAAAATAAATGACAAATAAGAACAGCTGAGCTGAGGATCAGCCATGAAAGATTAAGGAAATAATAGCACCCTAGGAGAGATGTCGCACAGGCCTGAGTTACTAGTCGTGGAGCTCCAGCGTAGAGCAAAAAGACTGCATGAATTCAACTAATTGAGATGGCTTGCATGACCAGAGTCCTCAGAGGAGGTGAAGTGTTGCTCATTGGATATTCTGACTGCAAGTGTGTTAGGCAAAGAGGTTGGAGTTGCAGATAAGGAGACTTGGAATTGAAAGTCCTATTTTGAGGTAAAGAAATAGGATGTGGTCATGCTGTTGAGAAAGTTGATGTAAGATGAAAAAAAAAAGTTAAGGAAACTGGTGAACTGTGAGGCTAGTTGTTAAATGGGCAATTTGAATATGTGGAAATCACCAAGGATGATGGGACCACATAGGTTAAAATTAAAGCATTATGTATTTCTTATAGCTATTTATTAAAGAGAACATCAGAAATTAGAACATTCTCTAACACTATAACAAAAATAAACTCAAAATGGATTAAAAACCTAAATGTAAGACTAGATACTATAAAACTCCTAGAGGAAAACATAGGCAGAACATTCTTTGACATAAATCTCAGCAACATCTTTTTGGATCTGTCTCCTAGAGTAATGGAAATAAAAAGAAAAATAAACAAATGGGACCTAATTAAACTTAAAAGCTTTTGCATAGCAAAGGAAAAAAAAGACAACCTACAGAATGAGAGAAAATATTTGCAAATGATGTGACTGACAAGGGATTAATCTCCACAATATAAAAACAGCTCATACAGCTCAATATCAAAAAAACCAAACAACCCAATCAAAAAATGGGAAGAAGACTTAAATAGACATTTCTCCAAAGAAGACATACACATGGACAAAAAGCCCAAGAAAAGATGCTCAACATCGCTAATTGTTAGAGAAATGTAAATCAAAACTACAATGAGGTATCACCTCACACCGGTCAGCAGGTCATCATCAAAAAAGTCAACAAATAATAAATGCCAGAGAGCATGTGGAGAAAAGGGGAACCTCCTACACTGTTGGTGGGAATGTAAATTTGTACAGCCACTATGGAGAACAGTATGGAGGTTCCTTAAAAAACTAAAAATAGAACTTCCATATGATCCTACAATCCACTCCTGGGCATATATCCAGAGAAAAACATAATTTGGAAAGATACATGCACCCCAATGTTCATTGCAACACTATTTACAATAGCCAAGACATGGAAGCCACCTAAGTGCCTACTGACAGAGAAATGGATAAAGAAGATGTAGTATATATATGCAATGGAATAATACTCAGCCATAAAAAAGAATGAAATAATGCCATTAACAGCAACATGGATGGACCTACAGATTATCATAAGAAATGTAGTAAGCCAGACAGAGAAAGACAAACATCATATGGTATCACTTACAAGTGGAATCTAAAAAAAAAGGATACAAATGAATTCATTTACAAAACAGAAATAGTCTTACAGACATAGAAAACAAATCTATGGTTACCAAAGGGGAGGGGGGGAGAGGGATAAATTAGGAGTTTGGGGTTAAAATATACATACTACTGTATATAAAATAGATAACCAACAAGGACCTACTGTATAGCATAGGGAACTATATTCAATATCTTATAATAACCTATAATGGAAAAGAATGTAAAAAAAGAATATATATATTTGTATATATATGTATAACTGAATCACGTTACTGTATACCTGAAACTAACACAATAGTGTAAATCAACTATATTTAAATAAGTTTTTTTTAAAAAAGAGAACATCAGTGTACAAGACAGTAGAGTAACAATTTTAAAACCTATTTCCAAAAATTTTTCTTAGATGTTAAGTGAAAGTAAAAGTTTATAGGTTTAAATAGATTGGAAAATACTGGGTTAACAAAGAAAACCAAATTTCTTTTCTGTTCTGTTTTCAGCATTTTTAATTAATTAACATTATAAGATACTAAGAAGGAAAGGTATATTATCCATGTTGCTTAGCAAAAATAATCTTCATTTCCTTCCCTCTCAGGACCTCTCAAGAAACTGGTAAAATATTGCTTTACCAGTTGACTGCATCCTCTGTAAGAGGGAATAAGATTAAGGTTTCAATGGTTTGGGCCACAGGGAGTCTGACAGTGAATCAAGGGGAGATATATTGGAAAAGGTGAGACAAACAAAGGAGATTTTGTACTAGTGGCATGATTTTGTGTCACTGGGCAATGAAGAAAGATGCAGTGGAAGACCTTCCTGGGAAGAAAGACTGAAGAATATAGAGCCTTAGGTGGGTTCAACTGAAAGTATGGAGGAGAAGGCACCAGACATGGATGTTACTTGTGGTCCTTCAATAGTAATGGAAGAGGATTAAGCTATACAAGAAACAATGTACAGAACTGAAATGATTTAATTGAGAGCTTGCTTGTTAGAGTTTTACATAAATGAGAGAATATGTTAACACCCTGCTAAAGAATTCAAAAAACTTGCAGATATGCCTATTTGTTTGGAAATAAAAGTTTGGAATAATACTTAGAGAAACAGGATGGCAACATTTTAGGTCATTATTATCATAGATGAAGATATAACTTGGGTTTATCTGCTTCTAAATATCTATGTTGAGAAAAATATCTCCATGTTTCTAATTATCTTTAAATGAAAAAATACTAACTGCAATAAAAAATTTCACTGTTTTATTTTCCTACTTGATTCTGTATTTAAGAACGAGAAAAAACAAACATTAACTTGGTTTTTACTGCTCCATTTGGGTCCCTGTTGTTTGCCTCTGTAAAGTGATTCACATTTTCATGCAAGACTTTTCCAAATGCTTCATAGGTGTGAATTGGGGTTTATATCTGTGACTATCTCTAAGTTTCTTTATCTGTCCTAGGAAGCAGGTTTCTTATCTGACAGCCTTATAATTATGGAAGAAACTGCATATTAATTATTCAGTGCTTAAATAAATAACTGGCCTTGGAGAAATCTAATGAACCAACTTTGTAGGATTTGATTTTGCCTAATTGAATGTAAATAATGTTAAATGTTGTATCTGCCAGAATTTTTACAGAACCTCATGAATTTTTTTTACGTACACAAAGCATTATGAATTCAGAGTTTTTAACAGTTATCTTTTAATTCAGCTATTAAGATAATATGGTTTGACATCAGATATGCACTATGAATGTGAGGTACCAGCACACATGTGCACACTAAGTGTTTATATATGCAAGGTATTACTCTCAATTGTTGTTATTTTTTTAATTTTTTAATGCTCCTCCTTTGAAGTTGGCAGCTTGTACATTTTTATCTGAAGGTCTGAATTTGTATTATGCTTTGAAGGAACAAATGGCCTCCATGTGGTATTCGGTTTTCCCTTGCCTGTCTCTATTACTCTGTATCAGGATAAAATTCGTTCTGACATAGTTCTTTACTTAGGCGTATGCACCTGATCTTTTCCATTGGTCCTGTGCTAACACATGCCACCATTTAGGGATATGTAAAATAACTGGCTTTTAAAACAAGAAGATAATGTCATTGGGAAAAAGGGTAATTAAGCTTACATATTAGAATACTATAGTAATTCCACCTTTGTGGGAACAGGAGGATAGAAAGATTATACAATTTGCATGAGTGTGTTAATTTTGAAAACAAGATAAAACAAAAAATAGTGCCTAGTTTCCAAAGTGGTACTCAGCACATAAACTTTAAAATTATTTTGCAAAACAAGATGAGGCTAACAAGCTCTGCATGTATTGATGACATGGTTATACAAAAGCAGTACGCCATAAGTAAAACAGAGAAAACATTTTGTTAAAATAATAAGTCAGAAACTTTGCTTTTCTTAGCACTGGAGTCTCTAATCAACACAGTCATCCTGGTCTTTATGGTCCTATATGGTTATACTTTTAAAAAATGTGAATCAGTAAAAACTCTGGGCAACTTAACTAGCTACATTTTTGAATTGGCCTTTTTTGAGTATTCCTTCACTGAGTAAAGACAACCTATCTCTCAATCTCTAAACATGTAGAGCAACATTCAGCTAACATTTTCTCTCAAAACCTATGTGGTATAATAGGAATGTCCCAGGTAAAGCTCAGGTCTGATCAACCCCCAAATTGGCCTAGGTATGTCATACAACTTCACTGTTATAATAGGCAAGTTAATTTTTAAGTTAATTTTCTTTATCAAGATTCAGTTTCTCCATCTGCAATAAAGAAAGAGTAATACATATGGTTGTATTTTTGAATAAATGGAATATCATATGTAAGGCAACTAGCATGCATGTCGTTATTTACTCTGATTGCAAACACATCTCCTGAAGCCCACTATTCCTATCCCACTATTGCCATTAGACAACACTCAGGAAAGATTATAATACCATTATATTTTCTGATACCACAGAGACAAGTAACAACTATTTGCCTATATTCTGAAAAATTAATTATTTTTATAAAAATTTCAAAACAGAAAGCGAAAACTCTTTAAAAATGGATTAATACTTTAAAACAGCTCACCTTTAAGTATGGTACCCACATAATATACAATGGACATTCATTGTCTCATTTAACAACAATCCATACATGTTTGTTGTTTGTTGAGTGCTTATCATCTCTGAAACATTGTTCTAGATGATGGAATACAAGCAATGAACAAGATGATGAAGTCTCTACTCTCATGGAGCTTGCCACTTTGTAGGAGAGACAACAATAAACAAATGAATAGACAATGATTGATCTCTGATGAAAATAATTCTAGTGAGAGAATAGAAAGTGGCTGTGGTAGTTATGGTGGCTATTTTAGATAGGATGATCAGAGATGACTTATCAGTGGAGGTGATATTTCTTCTGAGATCTGGATTATGCAATAATTAGCCATGAGCAGATATAGCAGAGGAGTGCTTCTAACAGAGAAGAGCAAGAACAAAAGTTCTAAGGCCATAATAAATTAGGTGTTTTGAGAAATAGAGACTAACTCAGTGCAGCTGTAGCACATTGAACTGAGGCCTAGAATGGAGGACTATTTTAAATGGTACTGTTTCCTTAAATTTTTGACCATATTCATTGTTAGTATGTATAAATACCATTGACTTTGTACATATATGTATTTTGTATCCCGCAAACTTGCCAAACTTGCTTGTTAGTTCTTATAGCTTTCCTCTGAAATTTTTCCGTTAATTTTCCACTTAAATGCCCATGTCATCTAAAAATAAATACAGTTGTACTTCTTTTCCAATCTGGATGCCTTCTATATTTCTTCCCTTACCATCTAGAACCACAGTACAATACTGAGTAGAGTGGTGAGTGTGTATATTTGTCTTGTTCTTATGGGGAAAAATTTAGTCTTTCACCATTTAATATGTTGTTAGCCGTAGGTAGATGCCCTTTATCAAGCTGGAGAAGTTTCCTATGAATCCCAGTTTGCTGAGTTTTTATCATAAATGGGTGTTGGATTTTGTCAAGTGCTTTTTCTTCATTTATTAAGATCATAATTATTTCTTTTTTGTTTTTTAATGTACTGAATTGCATTGTTTGATTTTTTAATAATAAATCAACCCTATGTTGTTGGGATAAACCCCATTTGATCATGTTGTGTTATCTTTTCTATACATTGTAAATATATGTTGAAATTTTGTTTAGAATTTTATATCTATGTTCGTGAGAAATCTAATTTTCCACTAATCACATCCATTTATTTTTCATCTCAGATACTGTAGTTTTGCTATTTAGAAGTTTGATTTAGGTGTTTCATTTGGTTGCTTGTTATTTTATACCTTTCATGTCTCTTCTTAAATTTTTTAACATATACAATTTTTGAAATTATAACAACTGTTTTAATTCCTTTCTGCTCATTCTAATGTCTGTTTTTATTGATTGATTTTTTATTATGTATCTTGTTTTCCTACGTCTTTGCCTGTCTGGTAATCTTTGATTGGATGTCAGACATTAATTTTACCTCATTGGATGCTGCATATTTTGTATTCCTATAAATATTCTTGAGTTTTTCTTTGGAGAAAAATTAAGTTACTTGGAAAATTTTTTATCTTTTTAGGTTTTTTGGATGATTTTTTAAGATAGATATGGAACAGTGCTTAGTCTAGAGCTAATTACTTCCCACTATTGAGGCAAGTCGTCCTTGAGTACTTTACCCAGAGTCCCATGAATTGTCAGTTTTTCCTATCTAGCTGGTGATAACAGGCATTACTCTAGATGCTGTGTGAGCCTTGGCACTGTTCCCTTTAATCTTGCTGGATAGTTCTTTCTCTGGTCTTGGGTGGTTTCTTCACCACCCAAGACTCTGATCATTGCTCTATTGAGTTTTTTCTGCTGGGCTCTGGGGCTCTCTCTTCATGCAGATCTCTCTTCTCTTGTGTTCTGTCCTGGGACATATACTTACCTTCATCTTTCCAGACTCTCAGCTCTATCTCCTCAATGCAGGAGGAGTGCTGGGTTTCCTAGTGTGTTCTTTCCCTGTACCCAACCTGTAATCTCTCTTAAGGCAGTAAAATGTGGCAATAATAGAGCTTACCTAATTGATTTCCCATCTCTCAGGAATCACTATACTTTGTTGCCTGATTTCCACTGTCTTGAAAACTTTAATTTTTTAAAAATTTTATCTGTTTTTTGGCTATTTGGGTCTGGGGGTAAACCTGGTCCCTCTTTTCTCATCTTGGCCAAAGGTAGAAGTCATTTGTTTGTTTGTTTTTGTTTGTTTCAGTCAATGGAATGAAAGCAAAGTCATCAGCTAAGAATGAGAAGGGCTGGAGGCACGTGAGTTTTAACAAGAGAGACAAAGGCATGAAATAGTTCTCTTAGAGAGTAGTCAAGCAAATCTACTCCTGAAAATGTATTAAGATTGCTAGGCATTATGGCCAATTAATCTACTTCAAAGGAGGCAAGAACATACAATGGAGAAAAGAGTCTCTTCAATCAGTGGTGCTGGGAAAACTGGACAGCTACATGTAAAAGAATTAAATTAGAACATTTTCTAACACCATACACAAAAATAAACACAAAATGGATTAAAGAGCTAAATGTAAGGCCAGATCCTATAAAACTCTTGGAGGAAAACATAGGCAGAACACTCTTTGACATAAATCTCAGCAATATCTTTTTGGATCCACCTCCTAGAGCAATGAAAATAAAAACAAAAATAAACAAATGGGACCTAATTAAACTTCAAAGCTTTTGCCCAGCAAAGGAAACCATAAACAAAGTGAAAAGACAATCCACAGAATGGGAGAAAATATTTGCCAGTGAAGCAGCTGACAAGGGATTAATCTCCAAAATATACAAACAGCTCATGCAGCTCAATAACAAAAAAACCCAATCAAAAAATGGATGAAAGATCTAAATAGACATTTCTCCAAAGACATACAGATGGCCAAAAAACACATGAAAAGATGCTCAACATCACTAATTATTAGAGAAATGCAAATCAAAACTATAATGAGGTATCACCTCACACTGGTCAGAATGGCCATCTTCAAAAAATCTACAAACAGTAAATGCTGGAGAGGGTGTGGAGAAAAGGGAACCCTCCTACACTGTTGGTGGGAATGTAAATTGGTACAACGACTATGGAGAACAGTATGGAGGTTCCTTAAAAATCTAAATATAGAACTACCATACGATCTAGCAATCCCACTCCTGGGCTTATATCTGGAGAAAACCATAATTCAAAAAGATACATGCATCCCGATGTTTATTGCAGTACTATTTATGATAGCCAAGACATGGAAGCAACCTAAATGTCCATCGACAGATGAATGTATAAAGAAGATGTGGCACATACATACAATGGAATATTAACCACAGAAGAGAATGAAATAATGCCATTAGCAGCAACATGGATGTACTGAGAGATTATTGTGCTAAATGAAGTAGACAGAAAATGACAAATATCATATGATATCACTTATATGCGGAATCTAAAAAAAAATGATACAAATGAACTTATTTACAAAACAGAAACAGACTCACAGACTTCAAAAACAAATTTATGGTTACCAAATGGGAAACATGGGGGAAGGGATAAATTAGGAGTTTGGGATTATGTATATATATATATAATAATGTATATAAATATATATACATTATATATATACATCACTATATATAAAATAGATAATCAAAAAGGATCTACTGTATAACACAGGGAACTCTACTCAATATTCTCTAATAGCCTATATGGGAAAAGCATCTGAAAAAGAATGGATATATATATATGTATAACTGAATCACTTAGCTGTACACCTGAAACTAACACAACATTGTAAATCAACTATATTCCAATATAAAATAAAAATTAAATTAAGAAAAGATTGCTAGGCATTATATGTAAAGATAAATAGCTCCAAACTAAGAGTTATTATGAAAAGGGTAAAAATAAATCTGCATAAATTAAAATTTCTTTAATTCCTCATGTTAAACTTCTCTTTTTCATCTGAAGCTCAGTACTAGGCCTTGCATGTCCAATTCTACTTGCAGTTTAAGGGAAGAAAGAGTTAATTACTTCAATTAACTGAAAAGGAAATGCTTTCTGGTGGCAATATTTAAAGAAAAAAAGTAGAGTAGGCTGATAGTTTTCACAAATATTTCATTTTGAAAATATAATCTTAGCAACTGGGATTACTAATGTAAAGGAAATGTCAACTAAATAATTGGATGCCTTTAAATGATTGCTCAGTTGATTGAGGAAAACTGATGGGCACTGTTTTCTATACAGGTTATTTGCCTTTCTGCAATGCAGGCCAAATTCCATAAGGAACATGTTAGTTCTAACTGTTGCACTTAATGTTAGTTTTAATCGTTTTTTCCCAAGATTTATCTCTCTCTTTACAGTTTTACAACATCTTTTGGTAAATCTATTTTGTGATTTCCTCAAGAATGCTTGCTTTTATTTTTTTCCAGATACCAAATACATAACACAGCAAACTACGTTAGCTTTTGATTTACATCTTCCTGGCTTTATATCATTTATAGTATTTGTAGAGTATGTTTTCACTTTGAGTTATTTAGCTTATGCCACTGGATCAAGTGAAAATCAGTTTATGCTTTTGAGTCATGGATGGATTTAATATAAATGTTAGAAGAAGCATTTGTTTGGATCTAGTAATCTAGCATTCTGTATTTTTCTTAATCACTTGGAACATATGTAATTAATAATCACTAATTTTATATACACACTAATATCTTTATATTTTTGCCAAATTTCCCAAATTCTTGAACAAGTAATGTTATTTAATATTTTTTAAAAATGATATTATGTCGATAGCATTTTAGCAGACCAGTGGTGGAAGCAATGACAATTAATATGTGATCATTGCCATTAATAAGAATTGATTTTGATTATTAAAACAAGATTTATACAAATGGAATAAGAGGAGGAATACAAAAAAAATCTGAAAACCATTTAATTGCTGAATTATTGCCACAAATGATGGAATTTTTAGATATTCAGAAGAGAAAGATATAATTGTGAAATGGACTTGGAGGACATCATTATGGATGTACTACCGAGACAGACAACAGTGGAATATCAATCTTATTTGGAGGGTAATAAGCAGTAGGGAAGGCAACACAGAGAGAGCATTTTGGGCACTTAAGTGGAGAGACCCATAGTTACATGGTGGGGACGTGGAAGGTGGGGACAGTATACCTGGAGCAGAGAGTTTGTGTTGGGAAAATGTGAGAGTAAAGGTGACTTTGGGTGAGATTGTCAAAGGCGTTAAAGTCAAGGCTAATACAAATTTCAGGCTATTTCAGAGGACTGTTTAGCCTGCCAAGGGCTCTTCCAAGTATTATTGGGTGGAAAAAAAATCACTTCTCTTTCCACTTAACAGTGAGCCATTAATTCATGCCGTTCACAGGGGGCTGAAAGTTCCAGTTTGGTCGGTCTCGCCAATTTAAAAGTGTCAGTCTAACTAGGTCCTTCAAGCTCACCCTGTGATATTTACTTCCCTGAACTCTACAAATTATCCATTAAATATATTCACAGGCATCTTGATTTAATCTAGAACTAGACGGGCCTCAAAGAAAGAATTTTCCTTTCTTCTAAATGTTCATATCTATTTTAGAAACTTTATCTGACCATTTTCCTTATTTTTTAAATGTTTTTCTGGCCTTATTTTTTCTTACATTGTGAAATGATATAAGAGTTATAAATGACATTGAGGAAGAACAAAGCAACCCAGCAGTTGGGGAGAAAGCTCTGTACATGCCATAATTTTCTGCTCTGAAGAGATAAACTGATCAATGATATGCTACAGTGATTTTACCAGAAAGCTTATTTATTGTTTTGGCTTTAACACATTAAAACTAGCAAGGGTTCAATAAGACGGGATCGCATTAAGAATTTTCTTGCCAACTATAAAGTTCCTTGTTGGTTTCATAGATAGTTTCCCCCAGGAAATCTGTGCTCAAAAAGGAGATTTCTGAACCCGCGAGAACATGCTTTCATTTGAAAAACTGTGAAAAAGCCCACAACATAGTGAATGAAACATCAAAAAAAAAAAAAAAGTAAACATCTTTATGGTGGTGGAATTCCCTAAATAGAGTGCAAGGCTCTTGTGATACAAAACAGCTGTTTTTCATGTATATCTACAACCAGTCACAAGGAGAAATGCTGCTCAGACACCTTAAGTCATTTCAAATGAGCTTAAAGCATCTTTGGCGCCCTTAAATATTAATGAAAGTCAACAAGCAGTGAAGTCTCTGCCCTACAGGGACTGTCACTGGTCAGCTCCTTGCTGTTTGTTTCTGAGTTAATCAAATTACTATATCATTGGTGCTTTTGTACCCTCCACCATTAATGATGAGTGTCTTTGAAAAAAAAAGAGGATGTCTTAGCATAATGACACATTAATCCTGTGGGAGAGGGGGAAGGGGCATTCTTTTACCTAGATTGCCCTTGTGTGTGAGGTGGAAGCATAGGCGAAGATCACTGGCAGAAATCAACCTTTAATAAATCAGTATAAAGCCACTTCACATTATCCCAGCCAGCTAGGAAATATACATGCAAAGAAGAAAAAGAAGCTATAAAAGGAAGAGTTTAATGCTGCTAATTTCTTAATTTGGTTCCTCTGATGTAGTATCTAGATATTAGTACCATTTTTAATTTGTGTGGAAGTGACTTCACTCTTGCCGTAGAGCTAACTGTCATCAAAACGAAAAATATGTTCTGGATGATACTGATACTACTTATTTACACTTGGCAAAACAGACCTTTCTTTCCAGCATCAAAATGGTTAAAATGAAGAAGCCAGGTTATTACACATTTCAATTCCAGAGTCAAATATAAAAATTTCTATTATAGGGACAATTAATTACATCTCAAAATGGCAAATGTGCATCCTTGTCAGGTAGAGTGTACTCTGATGGCCTTTCCTCAAACAGTGAATGTGGAGATTTGATCTCTTCTAATGGTGCTGAGAAAAGGGTAATTACGCTATGGTCAAAGCTAATTTGCTTTCTGCCAGATGAACTGTTGTATTTTATTGTACGCTGACATTTTAAAGTAATTACGGCACTGTTGACCTTAGACAATTCCAGTTGTATCGCTGTCTACAGCTGCAGCGTTCGCTCTACCTTTGGCTGGCAGACAGTGGCTGTAACGAGGTAATGACACGGACAAAGAGCACCATATGGGGCTCCTTTGAGATACACAAAGCCCAGTGAAAGGAAACAAGAAAATTTTAACATCATCATTACAGTCACACATCTTTACAGCTATAAAGGATCCTGTCCACACATGCTTGTGCGCATGCACATACACACACACACAGACAGGCAAATAATCTAAACACTTTGCCTGCTTATATCTTAGGTGTGTGCATGGGTGTATGTGAGCATGCGTGAGTGTGTGTGTGTGTTTCTTTTGTAAATGGCAGCGTGCATCAAGAAGAAAAAGAGATCAGGTAGAACTGAACATGACGGACTGGTCTTCCTCTGACAGGAGTTCAAAGGCTAAAGACTATTGATTGAGATAAAAGCTCAGGTTCTTATCTAATGTTAAAGACACGCCTTGTTGTCTGAAAGCCGTGCACATAATTAGGCAGAGAGAAGAGCACTTCAGCCAGAAAATCACTATAAATGGAGCTTCATTAAACTTAGATATTAGTTAATTTAAAGGAAGAGGTTATTATTCACTGATACATTTTAATGAGCTATCTAGCTGTATTTTCTATGGTAAGAAATAAAAACGTGTTCAGAGTTCGTCCTGGTTAATGTATCCCTGCTAAGACAGAAAAATAGATTAATACTACTGGAGGAAAAAAACAAAAAAACTTCATCCTCTCAAACAAAAATGTACAGGATATTGAGCTACGGAATTGTCAAGAAGAGGTGGGAGAGAACTGAGTTTTACCGTCATGTTAAATATTTTATTCTGTTTATTAGGGTATGTGAAAATGGACTATGGAAATGCAAGCTTGCTTCCAATAAGCTGTGGGTGTTGCCTACATCATAGCTTATGGCCTACTTATGTGACAATTACATGGAGCAAAAAAAAAAATCAATGTATTTCCTTTTGAATTACATTTATATCATTCAGCTTTTTTTTTTCCTAGTAATTAATGGAAGAGCACTTGCGTCATTATCTTACTGAGGAAAAAAATTAATTTACAAATTATGTTACAGAGATAGTAGAGATTGCTCTAGTGTCCTCAATTTATTTTTAACTCTGAGGTTTATTTTCCCCTAAAGTTTGTTGGTTTTTCCTAGTCTTTTTCACTTTCATTAGTATTTGGAGATTTCTATGCCAATAGAGGTATTTTTCTTTTAAGGCAGCATTCACTTGAGAGAATTACTAAAGAATTCCCATTCAAAATTGGAATGATATGGAAATAAAGTATATATTAAAATGGTCATTTCTGTGATGCTTACTTTTGGTGGTGTGTGACTGAAAATTTACCTTGTTCGTAACCCAAGTGAGAAAGAAGGTCTAAAATAGATGCAGTTGCCTCTTTTTAAATTGCATTTTTGTTTTACCTTTAAAACTTAGGAAAAACGGATTGACCTTTCCACTGTATTCACTGTGAAGGGCTTAGGGATATATAATGCTATTTTAAAAATCCTTGTAACTATTGAATTCCACACGAAATTTCTGATATTGTTAGAATGACTTAACTATTCTGGCACTGTAATTCCGGTGTAAATACATCCAACCAAGATCATATATTAAAAAGAATGTGTAACCAACACATTTTAGAATGTGGAGGAGTAACAATATAAAAGCAATCTAAGCATATGAAGTGGTATATAAAAGACTTAAAATCCAAACACTTTTGCTCTTTCCAGAGTCAGGCCTGAGTCCAACACTAGGAAACACAACTGGAAGTATGAACAACCTGTCTATTTGTATTCTCATTTTTTTTGTCATTGTTAGAGACAATAACTCACACCTAAGAAGTAACCATTTCATCTCCAAATACCCTTGATTTAAAACGTCCACTACATTTGTTAATGAGTGAGAGCACGGAAGCCTACCATTTCATACTTTTAGAAACTTTTAGAAAATATTTATTTCTTCAGGAGTGTACCTAGTAATGTGAAATCAGTATTTTACTGTCTAATTTTGTCTACATTCCAAGTCCTGAAAGGTCGAATAAGATAAAGAAAGAAAAGAAGGCTTTCAGAAGCTGCATTTTAAAAAAAAGAAGAAGAGGATAGAAAGAATCTCGATCATGATTCTGAAAGAGGAAGGGAGTGAGGGAGATACATGAGTCCAGAGCAGTCACGGAATCAGGAAACGAGTTCTGATTGAGAGTGAGTGGAAGAAAGAAAGAGAGTGACAAGAGGTAAGAAATCACTTCCCTGAATTAAGAGTGAGCGATGCAGTGAGAGAAGCAGAGAGACAGACAGATGGAGTTGGAAGCACAGATAAGGAGAGAGCTACTCCGAGGAAGCGGGGAGACTGTAAAAGACCATTGCATAATGAAGAAGGTGCAGTGCATGCTAACCAGAACATTAATGGTAATATCTGGGACTGGACCCTATAAAAATCCCATTTACTTTGAAGCTGACAGAATACTAATAAAAATGAATGAATAAAGGGAACAAAGCACACAAAATAGAACAAAAGACATATAATGGCTCCAAGTTCTAATCCTTACTGTTGATTGCCTTTTACTGTTACTTAAACAAATTTCTCAACATGACATGCCAACATCAATTCTTCAGTTCTCTTTTGTGAAACAGGATAGGTAAGGAAGACATGAAAAATTCTGCAAGACTAGGGCTTTAATGCAATATCTCAGAAATTACACTGATTATTTGAAAAATAGAATTCTTCATACCATTAAAAGGTGGCAGAGAAGAATTTTTTCCATATGCAGTGAAGGTTGTGAAACAAAACCAGAATTGGCAAGGGGAAGGACAGCTTTCTGGGACGTTAGAATTTTAAAGCAAGCATTTAAAAGTCTTTGGAAAAGTTTTAGAGATGTGTTGGAAGCAAAATGATTCTTTCAGCTCCACTTAAAATGAGCTAGTTTTCCATGCAAAGCTATTTTGAGCCATAAAAAGACAGTAACCCTAATCAAGTATATAGATTCATTAAGGACCATACTAGATCGAGGTCAAATATGTGACCCTCCAATCTGAGTGTACTTAGCTGAGGCAATACTATCTCATCATTACTATCTTGAATTTATTGTCCATGAAATAGGCTGTTGCCTGCTTTTCTATCAAAACAAATATAAAGACTAATCCAGCACGTAAAAATGTAAGTCAAGAGTATTGAATCTTTGTAGCTGGATTGGATATACTACAGAGACAGAGAAGTCTGCATAACATTTTTTAATATCTTCCATAAAATAATGTATTTTCTCGCCTAAAGATCCATTGCATACAGTGACTTTCATTAATTTCAGGAAATGGAAACCAGTCTTTGTATATCTGCCTTTTTAAAATATGTCATCTGTGCAGGAAAGTTTTAAACAGAGTCAGTATTTTGCTTATCCAGAATAAAATTGGCCTGGAAAACAAGGGCACAATGTTCTGAGGAAAATGTAAGCGATTAAAACACCAATGTTGTTAGGAAGACTAAGTATAAAATAAACATTACAGGTTTGCAGAAAATTTCAGCTTAGAAAGAAAAATACATGTGTATGTATTAATTTTCACATATTTATATATATATATGTATATTTATTACTTTATGAAGCTTTAGGATGAACAATCCTGTTATCAAAAAGACTTCTTTCAACAAGTAATGGCTAGAAATTAGTTTGGTGTTGATTTAATTAAAATACTAGGTTTACGTATTATTTTAACATTTTCACATTCAAAGTCTTTATTGGGCATTTATATAAGGATTAAAAAAGAAGTAATTTAAGATTATTACAAAGTTAATTAAATTAAATCAAATCTTCAAGTACTCTTTATTTCCTTTCTTATATAAAGTTTGGCCTTCAGTAAAACTTTTTCTGTTTTTCATCACAAGGTAAAATATTTCTTGTTATAATTTGGAGCAGCTGCAATTTCCAATTGTGCAGGAAAACTGTTCTTGTGCTGGTTGTTATTAGATAATGTATTTACATAGATTAGCCTAAATTAAGAGTCAGGAGGAAAATCTTTCTTTCATTTCATCCTTTTTTTTTTTCTTTTTCTGAATGATGAGTAACTGTCAGTGTGTGGACGCCTCTTTTCAAGGAATGTGTGAAGCTGTCACCCTGCTACATCTGCAGGACAATCCAGATGTTACACATATGAGATCCAGGTCTCAGCATGGTGATGATTGTCAAATGAGAACGACCTAATTGTATGCCTGAGTCTCCATAAAATGACAATTTGGGGAGAGTTGAAGGAGGCCAATATCTTTCAATTATTTTTAACCAGTACCTTTTCTCTGTTAAGTTTGCATTATCTTCTTCTAGGTTAGTGTTAAAATATTTTAAAGTCTATTTTGGAAGGGAATGAACTAGACCTCATGATCAGACTTCATTAGTATTTATAGAGGAAAAAAATTCTTCTGTTTTAGAGGTTTTCTCTAATCATAGTCATCGAGGATGACAAATTCTGATCTGAGGACAGTGTACGTGCCACGCTGGCATCCGAGCCTGTTTATGCACGTAATGGCTGGTTTAGGACACCTCTGAACTGTCACGTACAGTTTGAATTAATGAGGCCATACAGGTCTAAGGTCTCTAAAAAGGCCTCTCTAGATTAGGGTCTATTAAACCTGCCACAAGCTGCTTAGTGTTATAAAAGTGACAACAGAGGCTCTTTAGGCTTAGCATTTTGTTCTTTTCTTTTTTCCATTCCCTTTTAAAATTTTTTAGAATACTGAAGAAAAAATTTCTTTTTCTTCAGCCAATACCCTGCTAACTTACACTAAAGAAATTCCTATAGATTTCTTAGACATCCTTTAAAGAACACCAATATGCCAAAGGGGGGGAAAAAACACGATAAAATGACAAATTAGGTAGAAAAATAGGTTTTAGAAAGTGCATGGTGAGTTAATAAGTGAGGCAGCTAATATTATCTTGTTTTGCTTTGTTATAAAAGATTATTAAATGTAGCCACATTTTAGCACGGTAAAATAATAGAACCTGCAAAAAAAAAAAAACTGACCTTGTAATTAGGGATAAATAGAAAGCATTATCTCTGCTTAGGCACAATCCAATATTTAGCTGAGGGAATAAAATATCAGAGTATGTTCATATGACGAGCACAGACATCAACAAATAAAGAAATTATAATTGGCATTCTTTAAGGATCACATTTAATAGCATTCTCCTGACAATAATTTTATTGTCACAACATTGGCTTCATATTTTGTTGTGTATCCTTTGTCTGCTTCCTATATTATTTCAAAACTCTTCTTCAGATGACTATAGTTTTTTCTGGACCGTGAATACTATTTCATTAATGGACTTCTGTTTTTCCTTAGAAAAATTTGAGTGCAAAATCAATTTAACATCTCCGAATCTATTAGGTGCTTAGCCTTTAATTTGTTCCACATTAACATTAAATAGTCAAAATATGAGGTTACTTTTGGTGTGATTATTATGATTGTAATAAGGCCTGACACTTGCGCCACTTCAAACACGCAACCACCAACAGTTTTATTACAACAAAAGAGCTCCCAGCATAACACATTTTAATAGTCAGAAGAGTTGTGAATTCACAGCTTTGCACAGCAGGTGTGGCTGCACATCTTTACACCCCTAAATACACTTGCTCATCTAATCTGACAGATTAGACAATGACACAAAACCCCCATCACCAATGTCTAAACAAAGACTTCATTTTGGAAGAGACAAAGCTTCATGCAGACTGTGTTGCCACTAATAACTTTTCCGAGTGGAAAACAATGTATATTTTATTAATGAAAAACAAATTGCGGCAGGGAAGATGAATGTCTTGGCTTTTCTGACATTTTAAATAATTTGCTTCCCCTTCCCTTTTGTGCCTTTAATATTTACCTTCATATCAATCTTGATGCAATTTTGTTAATTAGATAGGGTGCTGGCAGCGAAAAATGGAAGGCATCACAGTCCAGGACCTTAAAACCCAGGTTGCAAGGGGAAAACGATTTTGCAATTTTTTTGTGAGTAAACTAGACTGGAAAGCATCACCTTAATTAGAGCCAGAGGTAAGATGGACTTTGGGGCACCCACGCTTTGATGGCGAGGCACTTACTTGGCAAAGGGTTTCAAGTAAGCTAAGGCAACCTGGTTTTCTATTCAACTTCATCACAGCTGAACATTAAAAAGTGAGACTGGAGATGTGCATATTTACCATAAGGGAATGGACTAAGCATTAATGGGCTCGGGGGGCTTATTTGGAGGCAGCTGCACTTATCATGAATCAGGAAAGGGAAATAGCAGCCCTGGTGTGCTGTAGGTCAGTCACAAATGTCGACTGGAAAGAGCCATAAATCTCCCCCCTGACTTCAGACTGTGACTTGCAGAACACCCTTCTAGCATTTTCCTATAATTTAAAGATTATGTAAGGTGTATCGCGAGTGTGTTCGATGAAAATATTAGAGATAAATCCTGTAAGTGCTCTGAAGCAGCAGCTTCTGCTGACAGTTACACTTCAAACAGGACAGGCTGCTAGTTTTGTCAACAGTAGGAGGTCATGGAAGGCTGCCAAAGAAAACAAACCTTTTTCAATAAAACGCTTTCAGTTCTAAGTAGTCACAGAATATCTCCTGTACTGTTTTATTACTGATATTTAAACTTTGATATATTGTCTTTTGCTGACAATTTCTTGAGTCAGAAATCTTAATCATAAAATGAAGTGTGGCACACACACACCAGAAAGGCAATTAGTCACAGCAAACTCTTTCCGGCAAGTTCAAATAATTTTTTTATTTTTGCTTGTGGGCAGGAGGGAGGGAGGGCACGGAGGTGGAAGACAATGGTAAAAGTTATGGTGTAAACTGTTTCTCTTTCTTTTTTCATTTATCTGTTGTTTCCTGAAAGAAGACACATGATATACACTGGTAAGGAAAAGCTTGTGCCTTCGGTAAAAAAGATAGAAGTTTCCCATTGAAGGAATGGTTTTATTAATGATAATAATAAGGTACAGTGTCATTTTCATTTATCAATATGGTATAATTGACCCTAAAATAAAAGTATTCTACATCTGTTTCTTCGTGTAAGTGGATAAAAATATTAAAATATGAAATTAAATGCACAATGGATATTCAGATTTGTCATATACTTAATAACCTATATTAGAAGTTAATGCATTTGAAAATATTGTCCAGGTAAGGAAAATGAAAGTTGATGTGACTGATTTCCAAAACCACCTCTCACATGTAAGGCAAGTATCGTGCTAGAGGACTGGTTACTAAAATTTTCATTTGCATTTTCTAACTAAAGATGCCTTGTTTGAAACTAGAAATCCATTAATGGCCTTCTATCTTATAGCCTGGAAAGTAAAACACATGTAGCTATAAGCACCAATTCTATTTAGTGGGTACAGGGTACCACCAAGTACATATTCCATGTTCATCATTGAGATTCATAAGGAAATTTTTGTTTTGACTTTTTGATTTTTTACCTTTTTATAATTTTTCAAGTCCAAAAGATATATAAGAATACATGCAAATTGAAAATAATATAAATGAGGATTTCACATATTCTTAATGATATCCTGGAGTTGTAAGATATAATTAACATTATGTAGAGTGCCTGGAGAACCCAGGCAGAAACAAAATGAGAAATGGAATCTCAATATGAGAAATGTTTATACAAAACTCACAGGCATCTCCCTCGCTTGCTCCTTATTTTCTCAGAGTATGGTTCAAGTGCTTTAATACTTACCTTGGTATCCTGACTGGCTTTAAAGGTAACCTATGCATGGAGAACCCTGACACCACGGTGCAGGCGTTACCAGCACAGCCATATCTGTAAGCTATGCATGGCCACCTTTATTGTTTTCCTGTTTTAAAAGCTATGTTCCACTTTGAAATTACATTAAGAATATAAATTTCAACCTCAAAATTAGGATTCTATACAACAGAGGCAGAATGTGTGCTTTGTAGCACAAGATCCCTTTCATTTAATATTAAGCATTCATCCTCTCACATTTTTTCTATTTTTGAAAACTATTTGAAATGAATAGACATGCACCATAGGATTCTAGACCCTGTAGAATCCCAGGGCCCGAGCAGACTGAAGCCTAGCAGCCTCTTGTGCAGACACTGCCAGCAGAATATTTGAAGTTGATGCAGCTTAGGAAGAGGCTGATCTTCACAGAAAAGCCAGAATTTCTAAAAAAAAAAAAAAAATTTAAAGCCATTTCACCCCCTAATCATAGACAAGCATTGAAGATCTTAAAACATGGCTGTGATCAGGCAATATTTTTTCTAGCATACTTTTTAAATGAAGACTAGTGCCTGCACAATTTAGAACGAAGGCCTGATGTTCTTATACATCACATACAGTCTCATTTTGAAAGCCATCAGCTATGTGATCTTCCTGAGTCCCAGCCTGTCCCCTTCTTCAATACAGCTAAAATGAATGGAAAAGCACAGAAATTATTTTGAATTGATGTGAAATATATCTTGTTCCAGCTATCCTATGACATGGCTGAGATTGGCCATCATGCATTCAACTCGATTCCTTCACATTAGTCTATGTAGAATACAATCCCAGACTCTTTCTTTCTTTCTTTTTTTTTATAATCATCATTGTTTACTTCTAACCATACACAGGGGAACAAAAGTCATCACAGGGTATTAAGAAAACAGAGCTAATGAGAGACAATGTTCTTGATCATTGGTTGTCTTTCACTGAACCAGTTTAGAGTTTTAATTCAAGTTTTAGCTGTGAATTAACTCTATCTAGAGTTTTATAGTACAAAGGAAATAGGATGCTTTTCTATTTGGTTAGCACAAAATATAGAGTTCTAATACTGTTGATCTAACGCTAAAGATACTGATTGTATGAACTGAAACTGAAACTATTGCTTACCATTAAGGAATAGTATATTTCTGTGATGGAAATCAGTTTGGAAATGAGGATCAAGAAGAACATTTCATTATACAAGTAGGCTTTTCTCTTTTCTGGGTTTTTCCCTAATACAGCCATGATGCCAAGAATCTCCATTGGAAAGATTTTGCAATTACTAAATTTGATAGATGCCTGGTATTCTATGATCACCATCACTTGACTGGGAAAATACTGGGCCACAGAGAAAGAGGGATTAGAAGGGAGAACTATAGTGTGAGAGTTTGGGGACATAGTTGGCATAGACAGAAAACAAGGAAGTTTATCTGTTGATGTCCATGAATAAGTCAATAGTTGCTGTTGACATCTTATGACATAGGTCAGCATTTCATTACACAGTAAATAATTATAGATCATTATATAGAATTCAGGCATTATGTTATCTGCTGAGGTTAGAAACCTAAGATATAGTCCTTATCTTCAAAAGAAACCCAGAGAGTAAGAGGAAACTTCACAGCAGTACCTGGTTCTCCACTAAAACATTTATGACCTTCTACGGTCATGGTCTGCAACCCCAATGAGGTTCACAGGGCTGCCTGGTCAGCTCTCTCACCCATTCTTCACAGCAACTATTTCAAACTCACTCTCATCTCTCCGAAACACTTACCCTCACTCCCAGGAGACAACCTTCCCTCCCACTCAGCAGGGAAAACAGAAACCATTGTGAGTTAACTCCTTTGACCTGCTGACATCCAGCATATACTTATCCTGGGTCCTCTTTTTTCTCTCTTACCACTTCTATCACTCTACCAAAATTGTTGCCACTACTGCTGCACACGGATAATTTTCAGTCATTCTCTTATTTGACCCTGGCATAAGTTGACACTAAAAAGGACTTTACCATTCTCAAAAAATATTCCTACCCCTGCCTACTCCTCACCCAGTGGCTTGTCTGAATACTACACTTTTCCCAAACTACTTTGGTCATTTCTATTCTCGGAATTTTGCCTGGCTGTTTTCCCTTGTTTGCTCCTTAAATACAGATGTTTTAATGTGGTTCTATCTATAAAATATTATGAAAGCACTACTGTAAAGCCTGGCATAGCAAGAATGATGGAGATTTGTGTTTGTTTCTTAGTGGCTAAAGAAATTTAAACAAGAAATTTGCTTGTCTAGTGTTATATTTCCTTATATTTCAATTTCTTTTGTAGTCAAGCACAGTATTCAGTTATTGTCTATTGGGTACAAAGCACCATATTATGTACTAAAAAGTTATGCAGGCTTTCTGCCCTGTCTAGAGGATTAACTCACTATGTCCATTACATGAGGCACACACTAAGCCTTTGCAATCATTACTAGCATGTAGGAGCACATCAACTTTTGATTTAGTTCAATTGTGGGGCAGGGTTTTTGCCCTCTTCATGAATTTTTTCATCAACCCTCTCAAGTCTTATATCATGGGTATATCCACACCTATGAGTAACAATAATTTGTGTAGACTCCGGAAACTATTGACCCCTCAAGAGTGTCTATTAAAAACTGAAAAATAACTTAATGTCATTTATTAAGTTCATGATATCTGTACAAGTAGCTTAGACTATAAACTATATTAAATATATGTTAAGAGATAACACTTTTCATATGCCTTATCCTTTTCCTTAGGTCAAATATTAAAGATGTCACTTCAGTGCTTCATGCTGGAACCATGTTGCAGGGATAGTTGGACCTGAGCATGGAACCTTATTGCACAGAAACTATCATAAAAGTTTTAATGAAAATGTTTGCATAATGGATTATGAGGTCTTCTAGGTTGCCATTCATTTTTTATTTCACTAAAACAGGAGTTTCTTTAAAAAAACATGTACACAACTCATATGCATTTAAAATATTAAGACAGGAAAGTACAGATTCTGAGTAATTTACTAACTATATGCTCAGGGCATGTGTGGCACACAGAAAGATGTGCTAAATTAACTAGGTTTAACTTTCGTACCCTGGGGACTTTCTCAATAGAATCATCATCAGTGTTATTTATGCTGCTTTGTGACAGCAAAATATTGAACTATCAGTGTTAGTGGAAAGAACATATATTGAAGAGATCATGGAAATGATGGTTGGTTCCTTTGCAATACTGATGTTCCCATGAACTGCTTTTTTAAAGGAAAATAAGGGTAGAGCTTTCTTGCTATTTCCATGTTAAAGAATGAAACAATAAAAGAAAATTAAAAATTAATCTGGAACTTTATCTTTTTGAAAATCTTTAGAAATGGGACATTTACCCACTTCTCATGGTCTTCACTAGTTTATGAAGGAAGGTCTTACTATCACATGCCATGACGATGGAGAGAAAAAAAGACTAAAATTTTTCTACTCAACCACTCTACCCTTTTAAAATAGCCCATACTTATGTTTTATTCTCTTCATCCACCATGTCCAGACAGCAGGGGATGGAGCTGGGAAGGTGGGAGAACAAAGGATAAGCTGGAATTGAGGTAGAGCTATTTGAGAATGTGTTCTCCTGCCTGTAGGGACATTTGACAGAGAAATTAGAGTAGACACCATCGTCACTTTTATCCTTCTCCTCAAATACTTTCACAGGGTATAGGGACAAAATAAAGATGATGCAGGATGGTAGTAGTGGGGTTGGACAGGGTCTTGCCAGGGTTCTACGGGTCTTGCTGCTTTGCCCACTTTGAAGATGTTTACTGTATAAAAGGCTTTTCAGTATCCTTGATAACTACTGGGTTGATCATTTAAGCTGGAAAATTCACAAGTATGTGGAAATTAAACAACATACTCCTAAATAACAAATAAGTAAAGAAGAAATCACAAGAGAGATTAGAAAATACTTGACATGAATGAAAATAAAAACACAAGATAGCAAAACTTGTGGGATACAGCAAAAGCAGTCCTTAAAGAAAAATGATCTAGATCTAGATCTAAATGCTTAATTTAATAAAGGAAAAGATTGTAAATCAATTTTCCATCTTAAGTAACTGGAAAAAGAGGAGAAAACTAAACCCAAAGCAAGAAGAAGGAAGGAAATAGACTTGAAGAGAAATAGCTGAAATAGGGAATTAAAGAAATAGAAAAATAAATCAGTAAAAACAAATAGATCTATAAATAGACTGATGAAGAAAAAAGAGAAAACTATTAAAATCAGGAATTATAATAATGACATTACTTCTCACTTTACATAAATAAAAAGAATTATAATGGGATAATATGAATAATTATATTTCAAAAATTAGGTAAACTGGATGAAATGCACAAATTCTTAGAAACACACAACCTACCAAAACTGATTCAAGAAGAAATAGAAAATCTGGATAGACCTAAAGAGATTGAGCTAGTAATGGAAAAATTTCTAACAAAGAAAAGTCCAGGGCCAGGTGTCTTCATTGGCGTATTACACCAAATATTTATAAAAGAATTGATACCAATCCTTTTCAAACTCCTCCAAAAAACAGAAAATAAATGCTTCTTAACTTATTCTATGAGGCCAGTGTTAGCCTAATTCTAAAGTCAGAAAAAGATATAATAAGGAAAGAAAATTATAAATCAACATTTTTATGAATATAGATAAAATACTAACCAATGGAATTCAGCAGTATTTAAAAAAGCATGATATACAATTACCAGGTAGGATGTATTCCAGGAATGCAAGATTTCTTGAGCATATTAAAATCAATTATTGTCATATATCATACTAATAGAATAAAGAAACAAAGATCATCTCAATAGACACAGAAGAAGCATTTGACAAAATACAACACACTTTTGTAATAAAAATACTCAACAAACAAGAATGGAAAAAAACATCCTCAACCTTATAAAGGACATCTCTGAAAAATCCACATCTAACATCATACTTAATGATGAAAGACTGAAAACTTTCTCTCTAAGATAAGCAGACAAGGATATCTGTTCTTTTTACTTTTATTCAGCACTGTATAGGATTACTAGCCAGGGCATTTAAGCAAGAAGAAATTTTTAAAAATTATCAAGTTTGGAAAGGAAGAAGTAAAACTACTTGCAGGTGGCATTATCTTACATACATAAAAAATACTAAAGAATACACACATAGACATATAATCAGAGCTGGTAAATGAGTTCAGCAAAGTTGAAGGATACAACATTAATATACAAAAATTCAATTGTATTTCTATATGTTAGCTATGAACAATCTGAAAATGAAATTAAGAAAACAATTTTATTTTCAATAGCATCAAAAGGAATAATATAACTAGGAAAAAATTTCAACCAAATAAGTGTAAGATTTGTATGCTGAAAACTATAAAACATATTTAAATAAATTAAAGAAGAGTTAAATACATAGAAAGACATCCTCTGTTAATGGATTGAAGACTTAGTATCATTAAAGTGGCAATACTCCCCAATTGATGTACAGATTTAATGTAATACTGATGAAAGTTCTTTTTTTACAGAAAAGGACAAACTCATTCTAAAATTTATAAGAAATGCAAGGGACCCCAGATAGCAAAAGCAATCTTGAAAAATAAGAATAATGTTGGAGGACTCACATTTCCCTATTTTAAAACTTACTACAAAGCTAGTAGTAGCTACTAGCTAGTAGTAGTAGCAAATCAATACAATGTGATACTGGCACAAAGCTAGACATATAAATCAAGGGAAAATAATTGAGAGTTGAGAGATAAACCCATTCATCTATAGTCAACTGATTTTTGACAAAAGTTCAACCAAGGGTGTTCAGTGGGGGATTATAATATTTTCAACAAATAGTTTTGGGAAAGCTGACTATCCACATGCAGAAGAAAGAATTTGGACCCCTCACACAATATACAAAAATTAACTCAGAAAGAATCACAAACATAAATGTAAGAGCTAATACTCTAAAAATCTTAGAAGGACTCATAGGTGTAAATTCACATGATCTTGGATTTGTCAAAGATTTCCTAGGTATGACACCAAAACCAAAAGCTACAAATGAAAAAATAGATAACCTGGGTTTTTTCTAAATATAAAAACACTGTGCTTCAGAAGACACTATTGATAAAATGAAAAGACAACCACAGAATTGATAAAAATATTTGCAATTTATATATCTTATAAGCAGCTAGTATCCAGAATATAAAAATAACTCTTACAACAAAAAGAGAAATAACTCAATTACAAAATGGGCAAAGGACTTGAATAGACAGTTTTCCACTGAAGATATACAAATGGACAATAAACACAACATCGAAGAATGTGCACAACATCATTCATCATTATAGAAATGTAAGTCAAAACCACAGTGAGATACCACTTGACACCACAAGGATATCCATTAAAAAAAGAATAGAGAAAATATAACAAGTGTTGGTGAGGATGTAGCGAAGTTGGAGTCACATACATTGCTGGTGGGAATATAAAATGGTGCAGCTGTTAACAATTTGGCAATTTCTCAAAAAGTTAAACATAGAGATACCATATGCCACAGATATTCCACCTTTAGGTATACGCCCAAAAGAATTGAAAACATGTTCACACAAAACTTGTACACAAATGTTCATAGTAGGATTATTCATAATATCCAAAAAGTAGAAGACCTAAATAGACATTTCTCCAAAGACAACATACAGATGGCCAAAACGTACATGAAAAGATGTTCAGTGTTGCTAATTATTAGAGAAATGCAAATCATAACTACAATAAGGTATCACCTTACACCAGTCAGAATAGCCATCATTAAAATGCCTACAAATAATAAATGATAGAGGGAGTGTGGAGAAAAGGGGACACTCCTACGCTGTTGGTGGGAATGTTAAATTGGTACAGCCACTACAGAAAACAGTGTGGAGGGTCATCAAAAAAATAAAAATGCAGTTGCCATATGATCCAGCAATCCCACTCCTGGGCATATACGCAGACAAAAATATAATTTGAAAAGGTACATGTACCCCTATGTTCTTAGCAGCACTACTTACAACAGCCAAGACATGGACAAAACCTAAATGTCCCTCAACAGATGAGTGGATAAAAAAGATGTGGGATATATATACACACACACACATATATATCACATCTTTTATTTATATATATATATATATATATATATATATATATATATACACACACACACACACACACACACATATATACACACACATACACAATGGAACATTGCTCAACCATCAAAAACAATGAAACAATGCCATTTGCAGCAACATGGATGGACCTAGAGATTATTCATACTAAATGAAGTAAATCAGAAAGAGAAAGACAAATACCATATGATATCACTTATATGTGGACTCTAAAATACAAGTCAACATATCTATGAAACAAAAACAGACATAGAGAGCAGACTTGTGGTTGCCAAGGGGAAGGGGAGGTAGGAGAGGGGAAGAATGAGAATTTGTGATTAGCAGAGGCAAATTATTATATAGAGGATGGATAACAACAAGGTCCTACTGTATAGCACAGGGAACAATATTAAATATCCTGTGACAAACCATAATGGAAAAGAATATGAAAAAGAATATATATATGTATAAATTAGTCACTTGGCTGTACAGAAGAAATTAACACAACATTGTAAATCAACTATACCTCAATAAAATTTAAAACAATATCCAAAAAGTGGAAATAATCCAAATGTCCATCAACTGATTAATGGATAAACAAATGTGGGATACCTATATAAGGAAATATTATTTGGCAATAAAAAGGAATGAAGTGATGATACATGCTACAATGTGGATGAAACTTTAAAATATTATGCTAAGTGAAAGAAACCAGTCACAAAAGACTACCTATTGTGTGACCCTACTTATATGAAATGTCCAGAATAGGCAACTCCATAGAGACAGAAGTTGATTAACATTTGCCTGGGCGTAGGAGAGGTGGAATTCGGAGTCACTGTTAACAGATACAGTATATCTTAGATAGTGATGACGGTTGCAAATATTGAAAATATCCTAAAAAACACAGTGGAGTTCATGTTGTATAATTTTTATATTAATAAAAAGATAGAAACAAAATCAAGTCACCTCCATCAACCCAGATGCCCCAATGACTATGAAAAGCAAAACCTTCCTGCCAGCCACATGGAGCATAAGGAAGAAATGAACTTTGTTGTTCTGAGCCATGGAAACTTGGGATTGTTGTGTTAACACAGCATATATTCGCCTATCTTATCAATGTAGCCAATAAACAGACAATTCCTCTATTTACCTACAAATTAAGTTAGAAAATCCATGCCCTCTCAAAATCTCTAGACAAAGTTCCATCATCCTACATTTATCAGATTATAGATTTCTGGATCAAAGCAATCTTGGTTTGATATAAATCTCTATATGTCACTGAACATAAATAACTATTTGAAAGTGCCATGGAACTTAGTGAGGACCCTAAAACCTAAAAATACACGGTAGATATTTGGAAAATAAATCTCTCTGCAAATATTTGTTAAATGTTTCCAAATGTTTAGTTTTATTTTCTATGATTTTACTTTACCATCATCTTAGAGAACAAAAGAGGGTAGATTAGATGCTGGGTAATTACATTCTTATATGTCAAAAAATTTTCTTTTGCTATTTTGAAAACTAAACCTCCTTCAAAGAATTATAATACCCTTAATACTGATGTATAAGTGTCAGTATATTACATTTAAAGTGAATAAAAAAATGATCCAAATTGAAATTGCACAGGGTTGGTGGAAGATTTATTGTATATGTATCCGCTAAACTTCAATTTGGGAAACCACTTTATGAAATCATAAAGTGATTTCCAAATGAATCATTTTTTCTATTTTCAAAAATCCTTACCCGTCAAAAAAATTCTATTATCACGATACCATTCATCCAAATTTTCCTAATTATTATCATAGATGGAAGTATGTTCATGTTAATTGTGTGAGGTTCACATGTAGATCATTCTATGTCTTACTTTTCCCTTTAAAGCTCACAGGAAGATTTCTTCTTAGATTGTGTGTAAGTAGTCAAGGACCTTATGCCTAGAGAAATTCTATCCCAGAAAACCAAAATCATGTCTCAGATTTTCAGTGTCTTGAAATATCCTTGCTAGTGTCACAATTTTCATTCCCATCAAATAGTAGAATTCTCTGTATTTTCCATTGCTATCCTCAATAGTTACTGTTGTGGTGGTCAGTTGCTGGCAAAGCAAATCTAATAGTTTATTTAAATACAAATGTGTAAGTAAATCAGTTTGCGTCATTCTTTTGCCTAAAATACTCCAGTGTGCTTAAACTAATATCCACAAAACTTATCGTGGTCTACCTGAACCTGCATGGTCTGGTCCCTGCCTATATTTTCTATCCTACCTCCCTCCAGAATCATGAGGTTGTCCAAGCCTTAGGGTCTTCCTCTTGTCTGGTATATCCTGATTTCCACTGCAGATTTCACACAGCTGGCTCGTCCTCATCGATGTGGTCTCAGGTCAAATATCACTTCTTCCAAAAGAAGACTTTCTCTAACTACCCTTGCAAAAATATTCCCATCACTCTAACATTACTCAGTTTTATAATCTTTATTGCACTTATATAAACTTCCTGGCTTATTTATTAATTTATTTGTTTACTGTCAGTATTATGTTCCTAGAATGGGAGCTCCCTGAGAACAGACAATGTATACTCAGTGCCTAGATGAGTGCTAAATTGTAGAATGAATGAAATAAGTAAATAATGTCTTGGGTTACTGACACATTAAAATCACATTAAATTAAAATCACATTAAAAATGATTTTGATGCTCCCCATTCCCCAACTCAATGCATGCACATCATTGCACACAACTTTCCTCAAGTCTTTCAACAGCTCCTTTGTCAAACAGCTCATCTCAGAGATTCTCAGAACAAAAGAGCTTCTGAAACCAGAGTCATTTCTAAAATGTATTAATAATTATTCATTTGCACTATTCATTATTGTGCAAATAGTGACAGGAGCCTGGTTTGAGGACCATAGGTTGCTGCATGAAATGTGCTTGTTTTCTTCGACCCCAGTGAGCGTTCTCTGTGCTCATCTAAGGGCAGAATTTGGCCATGTGTGGTTAGTCGATTACAACAAACATATGGGGAAAATGGCTGAGAATGCTCAAATATTGAAACCATATGTTACTGCATGGGAAACTATGCCTTATTAAAAAACAAAACAAAAACTGAGAATCCAGCTAGAAACATACAGCTCAGAGCTTTCGCTTTCAGAGTTTAACCAGCACTCAATTTATTAGACTGAAGACTTTCTTTTAAATTGAACTCAGTCTTTACGTCTCAGACCAGCTACTTAGTTAAAATATTTCGTTTGACTACAGATGCTTCCAAAAATCAAACATCTTGCAAAATTTGAAAATTCATTAAAAAGTAAAAGTATTCTGAATCCTATGAGATTTTTAAAATTCTGTTTTAAATGCCATGAAGATTTCATAGCTTTTATATATACTGCTCATATAAATGGAATATTTTAACTTTTTTTTTTTCAATTAACATCACACCATCTTCATAGAGAAATGGAACAGATAAGGAACTTGAATGATACACTTATAAGCTATTAGTCTTGTGGTTAAAGACTAATAAAATTTAGATCAGAATAGGATTTGCACTGGAAGTGATGCTGAGCCTCCGTGGAAGACGTAAGAATAGACTCATACACATTTTCTTTTGATTCTCAGATGAACCTCACTTACAGTCCTTCATTAAATCTAAGGTGCCATCAGTTGTAAGATACACCACTACTAAGAAATAAAAATGCTGCCAATTAACTAAGATGCAATGCTCTCTTATCATATTAAATGTAATACACATTCTGATTTCAAAGAGTTTAATATGTGAAAACATATGCATGATCGAAATAATGAAGTATGCTAGTGTATTGGGTTGAATTTTGGTTTAATGCCCTAGTATAAAGCACCAAATCCAAGGCACTGTAAGAAATTCAAGAAATTTGCTTTTGATGGATTCACACTTCCTTTCCCATTTTGGTCCCTGTTTCCTTAGCTAAGGAGCTCAAGGCCCTCTCCTCCCCACCACCATCCATACAAAGAGCCCTGGCAGGAGGGGTTTCTTTCTGAGCTTTGCTTTCCAGGGAGGGCCAGATTTTCCAGACTTTTCCTTCTTTCTTTTTGTCACCGATAGATATTGATGTGATAGATTACTTTGGGCTAGGAAATTTTATAGCCAATGATAACCATGTCTTATCATTTTACCAATATTTGCCTTTTAACAGCAGACACCCAAATTCACAAATTTTAGCCCAATTAAACCAGTTATCTAAAGTGGATTTTGAAGTGTAATCACAGGCTATATTCTGAGATATAAAGACAATTAATACATGTAAATTATATCCTCATTTTGATTCACATATAGAGGGAGGCAATATACTACAGTAGAAAGAGCATTGGTTTGGGGATTCACTAAGACCTTGTTTTAATACCCACTATGTGATCTGGAAGTCGCTTAATATTTCTTAATTGTGTTTTCGTCACCGATGAAGTAAAAATAATGATAAATATATTTTCTAAACTTTATAGGCATAGACAAATATAAGTTGTGTAAGATATTTTTAGTATAAAATTATGCTTTGACAATGTGATATAATATATAGTTACATAATTATATATGATAGAAACATGTTATATATAATTGTTTACTTTTGAAATCTCCATCAAATTATCAAATTGGGCCAAAGTGATATTAAGCCCTCGAGCGAGCTCTACTAACGCTATCATAAAGCACTAGCTGTTATTCCTGATGATTTTCTTACTAATCTTGCATGTGTTGTTTAGATATCCTTGTGTACATATCAAAATCATTTACCTAAAGATTTAGGTAGTTATATAACTGATATTTCACATCCTGATAATTATTGGAAATGCTTTTATTTTTTCTCACATGAATGACATTAATATTCTATATCACTAATACATTTTTAAAAATTTGATCGTGATGATTTCTATGTAATTTTTTTTCTTTTATTGTACTTTAAAACTGTCATGCTTTGGTAATAGCACACTCCTACAATGAGAATGACAGACCTTTTATGCTTGCTACATTTCTGATTATTCTTACCTTTCCTGAATGGCCATTTTTCCTTTTCTCTTAATTCTCCATGTCTTGTCTTTAACTTTTTTTATTAAGTTAGAACCTACTTCTTACCTTTTTATTATCCTTCTTCAAACTCCCAAGTTTTCTTTTCTTGTTTCAATAAGATTATAAATTCAACAGGTATGCAGTTACATCGAACCTTGTTTATTTTAGTTAAGAATCAAAATATATTTATTGATTAAAAGACTAATTTGTGTCCATGTCCACAATTACCTGTATCTTTCTTAATTTTTTATAAGATTCTAGAAATAATTTTTTCAGCTTGTTTGAATTATCTCAGGTTCAAACTTTTTCAAGCAAGTACAAACTCTAAATATTTTTAAAGAAACAGAAGTTCAATTCTAGTAAAATTCTATTGCAGGGAAATCATGCTACCCACTGAGCAGGTTATTAGACATTGAGACATAGAGGGTGCTAATCAGAAGTGAAGAAGGGTGGTTTTGACCACAGATGGCAATCAGAGTTCTCCCATTGAAGATGGCTGAAATGAGATAATATGTTAAGGAAGTAGAGGAATGAAGGGGAAAAGTAAGATGGAGTAAGCCTGGATAATAAAGTGAAATGATTTTGAAAATGGAAAATACTGGAGAACTAGTAGTTGGCAATGGTAAATGTGCCAGTGGACAGGGAGGACTTCAACATTTTAAAAGGAAGAAGGCAACTGATGGAAGAAAGAGGACAAAATTATGGACTTGACAGTCAGTTTAAATGTTAATGGAGAGTTCCCGAGTGTGTAGGAGCAGCTGCTGACAATAACTCAGGATACAAGAGTTTTAACTATCACCCCTAGGCAGATGAGTCCCAAGTCCTGTCTCTCAACTTAACCTTTCTCCTGAACTCCAGTTCGGTGGGTAGGCTTATCACCCAGGGACACAGACTCAGCAACCATGTTTCCATCCAACTTATCCTGCTACTGTTAGTCTACAGACACATATCTATTTCTGTCTGTCAATTTGTCTCTGTTAACTTCACCATACCCTGGCTTCTCTTTTTCCACTTGCCTTCTAAAAATACACTATTTGATACACTGACAGTGTCATTACACGTGATATGAGATCTAGAACTTTTAAAAGGAAAAATGTTGAATGGAAGAATGAACAAACTGATGGACAGATGGATGGATGACTGAATTTCTTGATTACTTATTATCTGCCAAGTGCTCTTCCAGTCCCTTCGCATACAGACGTGTCAAGAGGTAAATTCCTTGTCTCTACTTTATTGATAGATACAGACAAAACATACATAGTTTATGCCCATTTGTGATAAGAGCTAAGAAGGTAAGCAAAGCCAAATGAGATCTGAGAATGGTAGATTGCAAGAGCTGTTTGAGATTGGTTGATCAGAAAAGGCCCCTATGAATATCTGTCATTTGGGCAGAAAGCTAAGTAAAATGGGAGAACAAGATATTCGGAGGAAAATTTTTCTAGGTGCAGGTAAAGCAAGCTCAGAGTCCCTATGATTAGAATATTCTTAGTCGGAAAGCGGTGAAAACTACTTTCTGTTTGGTAGATTTGTCTATTCTGGACATTACATGTGAATGGAATCATACAACGTATAGGTTTTTGTGTCTGGTTTCTTTTACTTAGAACTATGCTTTGAGATTCATTTATGTTATAGCATACGTCGTCCCTTTTAATTGCTGAATAGTATTTCATTGAATGGATATGTTACCAGTTGGGTTTTTTCCTACTTTGGGGCTATTAAAAATAATGCAGTTTTGAACATTCACGTACAAGTCTTTGTAAAAAACATATGTTTTTATTTCTCGTGGGTAGATTCCTCCGAGGGGAACTACTTGGTTTTATGGTAAATTTATGTCAAGAGTTTGGTTTTGAACTAACATTCAAGTAGAGATATTGTGAAGGTACCTCATGTATTGGTCTAAAATTCAGGAAAGAGGTAAATAAACATTATACACATGATTTCAAAGTAACTGGACTGTATAAGGTCAGATGAGTAGTAAATGTAGTTTAAAAAAGAGAAAGGTCTAAGGTTTAACTCCTGGGCATGCCAATTTAAAGGTTAGGAAAATGAGGAGGATTCATAAAAAGAGAATAAGATGGAACAAACAGGGAAAATGTCAAAGCAGACATTTTGTGTGTCCTGTGCTCCATATCCCCTTGGTCAATCTCCAGGCTCTGCTGAAACTGTGGTAGACAGTTCCAGTCCATGCTAACAATCTCCCAAGTTTTCTGCTTAACTGCCTCAAGGTATTTTTTCTAAAATGAAAAAACTCACTCAGCCCTTGTGGTGGTGTATAGAATCAAGGACACCACAGGCAATTCTCAATAATGAGAAGACAGGACTCAGGATTATAAATGCTCCAGTCTCCTATCCTTTGGCAAGATAATTTTGAGTTTCAGAATAACAAAAAGCCTGACTGGCATTGATTCAAGAGAAAATAGGAGGAAAGAAAAGGGAGGAAGTTGAGATGCATATAGAATCTATTTCTGGGAGTTTTGCTGCAAGGCAGAGGAGAAAAGTGCCGTGGTGGTAAGTAGACAGAGATAATCAGTGAGAGAGCTCTAGGGAGCGATTTGTTTTAAAGATGGAGGATGTTACATTGTGTATGTATAGTGGGAAGAAACATGGAAGATACAGAACATAGAGGGAGAATTGCTAAGGTGATGTCTTTGAGTAGGTGAGGAGGCATTTCTTTAGGAACAAGTGCAGAATGTTACATTAGGAGAACAGAGTTTTAACAGGGGAAGGCAGAGCTTTTTGATGTGGATGTGACTATATTGGTATATTTAATAGTGGGGACATGTGTTTGGTCCATGGCTTGATGAGTAAATTCATTCCTGAACATCTAGAAAACAAGACAGTCCACCTTCTACTAGAACCCACTGAATATTTATATTTTATAATAACCCACTGAATATTTATATTTTATAGTAACCCATTCCATTTCAGACAGTCCTAGAGCACCACAATTTCTTCTCTGTGATACTGAGCTAATGGATATAGAGTGAAACTATAAAGTACTGGGTGTGGGTGGAAGAGACATACTTGGTGCCAAACAAGAAGCAGCCAGTTGCAGCAAATGAGGAGAAGGTGAACATCCTTATCCACCAGCCAGGACTAAGATCGGGAAGTATGCATGTAGGAAAACATGTATGTACACATGTAGAAAGTATACATGCAGTGAAAAATATAGTTGTAGCCATCACAAATGTTAGACAAATTTAGCTACAAAGCAAGATACAACAAAACTTCTTTAGCGTGGGTATAATAATTTTTTTTTTGTATCTGAAATTCTCATAATTTTCATTTGTTTTGAGTTGAGTACTGAGATAGAGGTCTTAATACACAGTCTTATTAGAGAAGAGTCTAAAACAAAATCACATAATAAAGTCTTGCAATAAGATTGGAGAACTGCTCATTTTACTTTAGTTTTTTTGTTTTGTTTTGTTTCTGCTAGTATTAAGCCATGAAATAACTCATCAACTCTAAAGAAAATACTGATTTATGTTAACATTTAATGAGTACCTGCTATGGTCAGACACAGGTGCTAGATATAAAATGAGGTAAATGGTCTCTGTCCCCATGGGATACACAAAAAATTTCAGTAGAGTATTATTTAAAGACTAAGAGCATGGCAAAAAAATAGCATATGATGACTATGTAGGAGATGTCATTTAGGTCATGACAGAGCAGTAGTCCCGTGAAAAGGGTTTTCAAATATGAAGACACTGACTAAGGAGGGACATTTCAGACAAAAGCTAGAGTCACTTCACTTCTCTTAGACTTAGTTTTGTGTCTGTGTTGTTGGGCTACATAAGGTTTTTCAAACTCTATTCATGGAATTCTTTACAAGCTACAGTAACTCCAGAGAAGTTTGGGGGGAGGAAGTCAAGATGAGCAATTAGGGCTCTTGGCTTCTCACTTCCACTTCAAGCAGAGATATCTTAGGCAATGTAAAAGGAGTTCCATTAATTAATTTAATGTTTAAATTAATTAAAAAATCTATTTATTAAAAAAAACAACACTGGATAATAATGGTCTCTAAGGTTCCATATCTAACATTCCATAGAAAAAAACTTACAGTGATACTGTGTTCATTGGTATTATTTTGTTAATTACCAGAAGAGAAATCTAAATTTCCCTATATTCTGGGGACTGTAACATCACTGCCAATTTTGAGGGGGGAGTGTGGGGAAAGGGAAGTGGTGGTCCTTTTGGGGGCAAAAAGAACAAACAAAGGCACTGGATGAGGGTGAAAGAATCTGCTGAAATGCAAAGGCAGAAAGGAACCAGAAATATATTGCAGGCAACTTTTGCTTAAGACCTAATTTTGTCTCTGAAATGTCAATTAGAATATTCAAATAAAAGATGATGAAGTTATAAATATAATATATATACATAGATGCAAACATATTCATATACTTATGTGCATATTTTATACAGGTACCCATGATTTGTAATATTCTAATAGGAGAGAATGGTGCAATATCTAAATCTGTGGCCCATGCCCTCTGAAAGTACTCTAGATAAAAGGTAAGAAAAATAAGTGTCTGATACAGTTTCTAAAACACACACAGAAGAACCATGGTGATTGTGTATTTCTAGAATTCATTTCACTTATCATATAATCCAATTTGGAAATTCAAACACGTTAAATGAAAACTTTATAACCCCACACACAAAACGTTAAACCTCACCATAAGTTAGTTTTCCAATGGTCATAAATTCTCCTTTAGACAAGTTAGCATTTTATCTAAAGCAAATCTCAAAACTGTAAATAACGTCTCCAACAAAACACAGCTGTGAAAGCCTAATCATTTCTTAAAAAAATAGGTAAACTGTGTTTTAGATAAGCATGAGGGTACGACGTAGATTTTTTCATCGTTAAGTATATGTTCTCATTTTCTGTGATTTCCTTGGCTCAGTTTCTATTTTTTTAATGCCAAAGATAACACAGTCTCTTTTATATTAATCAGTCAACAAACACAGCTGAGAAATTGAATGCTAAGGATTTCGAATTTTCCTAAAGGTTTGAGAAATGTCTTAATATTTCACAGTATGTCAACATTCTTATGACATCCCATTATGTGGCATTATATACATTTTTTGTACAGTTTGCCTCATAAGTTTAACAATTACTAGGTTAACTAAGAGTAAGTCTTGTCCTCAGACCATTACCTTGTGTCACAAGATCATAAATTTAAAATGCATTGCGTTGTTTTTTCTATAAAGAAATTGTATTTTATAACTTAATTTTTTGTACATTATTTTCATGATTTTTATGACAATAGCAGTAAAATAATTACTGCTTACAAAAACATACAGATAGGGTTTTTATAAGTACTAACTAACCTCGTTTTATCCCCTACATGTAAAATTAGTATGTATCTCTGGAACTGGGATCATGCATTTTTAAAAACCTTTTACAACATAGCCTACTCTGTCTAAATCCAACTGGTACTACTGTATTTTGTGGCTAGACTAACTTTGTGACTTTGAAAAGTGTTCTTCACATTGCTTTTATATGGCATCAATTTCACTGTGCACCAGAGGTGACTGAGAAACATATTTTGTTGGTTAAAAATGTTACAGTAAGCGACTGTTCTCCACGCAATTTTCAAATAAGAATCAATCAAATCTTGTGTGGTGATGTGCAAATTTTCAGTCAGTTTTAACTGGTTTTGCTCTTCTGAAGGTTAAGGTAGTTTAATGGTTGAAAGCACATTGCAGTGAAGCTAGCTGCACAAGTCGAAATTGTACAGGATTAGGATTTCATTTCATTTTAGCTGTTGCCATGTGTGTTTTCTGTCCAAGCTGCCTCTTGCCGCCGTTTAACCCATGCTTTTTTAAAGACAAGAGGGGTTGAGAACTTGAGGGCCTCTGGCTTCATTTTAACAAGGTGTCACTAGCACTTTGGTACATAATTTGTCATAAATGTCAAAGGTCACTGGATGTTCGAAACCTACAGCCAGCAGATGGTCATTATGACAGCAGTTATGTTTCAAAGGCAAAGGATGTTTTGTGGTATTTACTTTAGTGTGTTAGTGTTACACCTCAGAGTATATCTGAGAAGATTCTAGTTTAAATCAAATCATCCTTGTGGTTGACTGCTTAAGAGGTAGTACCAAGAGATGGAGCAGTTTTCAAAGATATTCCACTTGGTTACTCCAGTCTAAAATTTACACCATGTAATTTTTTATTTTCCTCCTTATGCTCAAGCACTGATTATGGATTTCCTAGTTCTCATTTCTGAGTTAAAAAAAAAACAAAATTAAGTAAAAAAGCAAAGTATCAAAATGTGTTAATGTGAGTTTCTATTTCTAGCCAGATCGTTGAAATGGTATAAAATGTTAAGAACTATAGATGAATTTCTATACTACAACTAAATATTATCCAATAGCAATGTCAGATAAAACAAATAGAAAATGTTTTATTAGATTCTACTACACTTCTAAATTTGTTACTTTAAACTTCACTAATTTATTCATTATTTCATCCTAGTTTTTACTTATGCCATTTTATACTAAACAATTAACAATTTTGACAGGTCCTAAGTGCTAATATTGAAAAACAAAACTCATATCCTACCATATTTCCATTAGGCAACACCCGCAGAATTGGTGAAGTGTTTGTGTTAAATAAAGAGGTCCACCAGTTCTTAAAAAAGCTTTGTTCTTAAAATCACGAGTTTAGCAACAAGAAGAATTGGACATAATCTAGTACAAACAGATACAAAGATATTTATTTCTATTAAGCTTCACGATCAGGAAGAGAGAAGATCATGAAGATAGAGACTGAGACTGGTTGAAAATAAAAAGAGAGATTCTAGTACTGCTCTAGTAGAAGTGTACCACTGAATGCCTGAGCATACAGAGAATGGGAATGATGATCTCCTAATACAGGCAATAAGTGACATAGCCCTGGGGGAAGAGGCTGATGGTAGCTGTGGGGCCTTCACCTATCGACTTATCTGTGGGGTCACCAACTCCGTGAAACTTAAAAGTCCTGTGAACGTAAAATTCTTCACTACTGTTGCTGATAACTTTTCTCACAGAAGATGCAAGGGGCAATAAGAATTCTTACTCTGAACTGGACTTTGATCTATAAGGAAGAATTGCATAATGATCTGAAAGTGGCAGCGGCCTTGGGAGAAATTAAGACAATATACAGTTAGAATTAAGTCTGGCTGCATGTAAGAGAAAACCCAGATGAACCGCTTTAGTGCATGAGATTTGATTCATTGCTGAAAAAATCCAGAGGCCACTGTAGCAAAATCCAGGGTTAGTGTAGCAATATCACAAATTATTGCAGATCCCAGGCTCCTTTCAGCCCTTCATTCAAAACACAACAGGTTAAGAACATGGATATAGAATCCAACTTCACCACTTTCTAGGTGTTTAATCTTTGGCAAGTCATTTCATCTCTCTCTCTACCTCCACATCTACATCTATAAATAGATTTATAACTACTTACTATAAATTATTTTAATGGACACTGTTAATTGGAACTATGGATAGTAATTTGTAATAATTATTCAAAACTAATAGTAGCTAACATTTAATGAGTGCTTCTCATGTCCAGGTGCTGTTCTTAACTCTTGTTAAGTAAGGTAATAAAACTGTGAAATGCAGCATCAAACACCAGCCCAGGCAATGTGACTACATGATCCCTGCTCTTAAGTATTATTTAGGGATGAGGAAACTTAGATTCCTACCTCATATGATTGTCGTGAAGCATATGCAAAATGTAAAACATATGCAAAATGTAAACATATGCAAAATGTAAAAACTAATTCCTGGTACATAGTAAATACTACAAATACTGCTGGCCGTTATTATTGCTACTGCTTTTCTGACGTGGTCCTCTTCAGCATAGTCCAAGTGCTCCAATCACTTCATCCTCATTAAAGGAAAACTTCATATCACTCTCCTATTAGAACACTTCCTATATAGACGTAATCTCTACTTATATCCAATTGGCCATATTTTAGGCCAGGAACATGAGAAACATGGTCTTTATTCTGTATCCTGGTAAAATTTGTAGAGTTTATTAATCAGGAAATGAAGAAAAACTAAATATTGGGAAGACACAACTAACAATTAACTGCTATATGACATCTAGGAGTTCACAAAAGTGTAAAAATTGTCTGTTGGAGATTCTTAGACAGACATGTATCTTAGATTTTTAGGAAAACTATGTATAAAATAAAATATAGGCAGAGGTGCAGGTATGATCTGGTATCTAGAATTCCATCCTTCAACTCCCCCAGAGAAGAATCTTAAGGGCAGAACAGTTAAACGAAACAACAACAAAAAAAGCCAAACCAATTAAGAAACAAACAAGACTATCTCAAGAAACCATAAGGTTTGTTTTGATGAGCTAAGAATTACAAGTAAAATATGTCATAGACCTCTATGACCACACCAAGAAGAGAAAGTCAAAGACGAGATAAAGTTTTAAGGATAATACTGGAAAAAGGCAAGTTCATTTTAGCTATGCATGATGTATAAAGATAAGCAAAAAAGGGAGAAGCACTTGCTTTGGGGAGATGAAAGTGAAATATAGAATTACTCATCTTTTAGTCTTCATCTTCAACCTCTACTGTGAAGACTCTTTATACTGAGTATAACAAATATCATTGAGACAGTTACCTCTGTCTGCTGTGCCTCCCTGCATTTTCCTTTGAACATGCTGTTTCTGCTATCTGGAATATCCTTCCTCTCTTATTCACTCATGAAACTCCCACTCAGCCTTCAACAGCTAGTTCAAACAATAATCCAAGAAAGCCCAGAGAGAGTGGGAGAGTTTCCAGAAGACATATCTGTCAGATGATATCCAAGCTCCTTTTTGCACAGGGGTGGGATAAGACCAGCTAGGGGTGGCCAGATGGGTCAGACTCAGAATTTTAGTTCAGACACTACAGCTCATTCTAAGCAAGGAAGTCAAGAACAAATAGATTCAGCCCATGGGTAAATGCCAAAGTTGGGACAAAATGGGAAACAAAGTCACGTAACAAGTCCAGTGAGATGAAAACAGGGCTTAACTACTGGTTCATATTAGGTGGAAATGTTACAGAAAGAGTTCAGTTTTATTTAATGTAAGATTTAATAATGAATTTAATATGAACCTTAGTGATTTCCACAAATGCCCCTGGATGTCTTAAGAAATGTCTCTGGCTATTTTAAGTTGTCTTTTCTAGTTGCCAGCTTCAGTCTCATCAGCTGTTATGGACTTTCCAGGCAAGTTATGGCAATTAAGTAAGATGACGCACACAATGCACCCTGTTTTGCTGCTGACACAAAGTATTTGCTCAATACTATGTAGCAGAAATACCAGCCTTCTGGCAGTGGCTGGCGCAGCAGAGCTGCTCTCTAAGCAGCTCTCCAAGTAGCAGGGTTCCGAGACTGTGAAGTTGGCCTCCAAGTTTCTTTGCAGGGGTACGGGTGAGACAAGTGCTGACCGGGTGCTAGCTGTGAGGAGAGGGCCTCTTGAAGATAATATCTCAACTCAAAAGAGTGCCTCCAAGCATAGGATTCCAGGCACTGGAATTCCAGGCTCCGAGGCATTCAACTCTCTCTGCAGAAGTTGACTATTTAACTCTATAATATGCAAAGAGCCCAAACTAATCACAGGTGTTTTGGAGAAGAAAAACAATGTTGGAAGATTTGCTCTGCTACACACTAAGGCCTATTATAAAGGAAGTGTGTAGCAAAATATACTTCTACCACCTGTACCTGAGATTACCTGTTTTTAAAGGCCTTCACCAGCATGGGTCAGCATCTTTTAAGAAAAAGCCTGGAGCTGTGGGTTCACAGAACAGTTGCAGGGAGGGAACATGTTTTCCTCCTGGGGTATATTTAAATTTGGGAGGTTGCTTTATGGAAGAGGGGCTGGAATAAGTCGCTGCTGCAGGTGGCCCAGCTTTAGCAAGACCAGCTTTAAGTACATGTTGAAAACTTTATCCCCTAAAACAAAAATCTAGGTCTGAGTTTATGTTAAAAGGAATTCCAGAGAGAAGAAATTCCTGGAGCACTTTTTAAAAACAATGATAATAGCATTCATCCTTACAGCAAAGGAAAGATTTGTGCCATCCATTAAAAAAAAAGGTCACACAGCTAACACATAGGAGTATCCCATTTCCTGGAAACTCAATAAAATCAAGTTGCAGAGGTATAGGGGTGCACTTTCCTGGGATCTTTCACTGAAATCCTCAGAGTAGAAAACACCTGGGTTAGAAAATACCAAGAAGCAGTCCACGTTCCCTGTGAGACTCGGGTTACAAGAAGTATAAACTCCATGAACCCAGACATTTTTGACTGTTTTTTACTACTGAAATCCATAGACCTAGATTAGTTCCTGGTTCATAATTTTCAGAAGGAATGGAGAAGAGCAGAGATTAGAATGACTCTCAGAAGAATAGCACCTTGGAAACCCTGAACAGAAGCCAGTCTGACAATGTAGAAAGCTATGTGACTGGTAGGGTTTTGGTGCTCCAGCCGGGTGTCAGGCCTGAGCCTCCAAGATGGGAGAGCTGTGTCCAGGACTTTGGACCACCAGAGACTTATGGTCCCACATAATAACAATTGGTGAGCGCTCTCCCAGAGATCTCCATCTCAACACTAAGACCCAGCCCCACTCAACAACCGGCAAGCTTCAGTGCGGACGCCCCATGCCAAACAACTAGCAAGACAGAAACACAACCCCACCCATTAGCAGAGAGGCTGCCTAATATCATACTAAGTTCACAGGCAACCCAAAACACATCACCAGATGCAGCCCTGCCCATCAGAAAGACAAGATCCAGGCCCAACCACCAAAACAAAGGCGCTGGTCCCCTCCACCAGGAAGCCAACACAAGCCACTGAACCAACTAGGGGCAGACACCAAAACACTGGGGGCAGACACCAAAAACAATGGGAACTAAAAACCTGCAACCTGTGAAAAGGAGACCCCAAACACAGTAAGTTAAATAAAAATGGGAAGACAGAGAAATATGCAGCAAATGAAGGAGCAAGGTAAAAAGCCACAAGACCAAACAAATGAAGATGAAATGGGCAGTCTACTTGAAAAAGAATTCAGACTAATGACAGTAAAGATATCCAAAATCTTGGAAATAAAATGGAGAAAATACAAGAAACATTTAACAAGGAGCTGGAAGAACCAAACAGCAAACAAACAAAGATGAACAACACAATAAATGAAATTAAAAATACTTTAGAAGGAATCAATAGCAGACTAACTGAGGCAGAAGAATGGATAAGTGACCTGGAAGATAACAGTGGAAATAACTGTCATGGAGCAGAATAAAGAAAAAAGAATGAAAAGAATTGAGGACAGTCTCAGAGACCTCTGGGACAACATCAAGCACACCACCATTTGAATAATAGGGGTCCCAGTAGACGAAGAGAAAAAGAAAGGGTCTGAGAAAATACTGGAAGAAATTATAGTTGAAAAATTCACTAACATGGTAAAGAAAATAGTCAGTCAAGTACACGAAGCACAGAGAGTCCCATACAGGATTTATCCAAGGAGAAACATGCCAAGACACATATTAATCAAACTATCAAGAATTAAATACAAAGAAAAAATATTAAAAGCAGCAAGGGAAAAGCAACAAATAACATACAAGGGAATCCCCGTAAGGTTAAGAGCTGACCTTTCAGCGGAAACTCTGCAAGCCAGAAGGGAGTGGTAGGACATATTTAAAGTGCTGAAAGGGAAAAATGTACAACCAAGATTACTCTACCCAGCAAGGATCTCATTCAGATTTGACAGAGAAATTAAAACCTTTACAGACAAGCAAAAGTTAAGAGAATTCAGCACCACCAAACCAGCTTTACAACAAATGTTAAAGTAACTTCTCTAGGCAGGAGTTACAAGAGAAGAAAAAGACATACAATAACAAACTGAAAACAATTAAGAAAATGGTAATAGGAACCTTCATACTGATAATTACCTTAAATGTAAATGGATTAAATACTCCAATCAAAAGACACAGACTGGCTGAATGGATACAAAAACAAGACCTGTATATATGTTGTCTACAAGAGACCCACTTCAGACCTAGGGACACATACAGACTGAAAGTGAGGGAATGGAAAAAAATATCCAATGCAAATGGAAATCAAAACAAAGCTGGAGTAGCAATCCTCATATCAGACAAAATAGACTTTAAAATAAAGACTATTATAAGAGACAAAGAAGGACACTACATAATGATCAAGGGATCAATCCAAGAAGAAGATATAACAATTGTAAATATTTATGCACCCAACATAGGAGCACCTCAGTACATAAGGTAAATGCTAACAGCCATAATAGGGGAAATCGACAGTAACACAATCATAGTAGGGGACTTTAACACCCCACATTCACCAATGGACAGCTCATCCAAAATGAAAATAAATAAGGACACAAGCTTTAGATGACACATTAGACAAGATGGACTTAATTGATGTTTATAGCACATTCCATCCAAAAACAACAGAATATACTTTCTTCTCAAGTGCTCATGAAACATTCTCCAGGACAGGTCATATCTTGGGTCACAAATCAAGCCTTGGTAATTTTAAGAAAATGGAAATCATATCAAATATCTTTTCTGACAACAACGCTATGAGACTAGATATCAATTACTGGAAAAAAAAACTGTAAAAAATACAAACACATGGAGGCTAACAACACGCTATTAAATAACCAAGAGATCGCTGGAGAAATCAAAAAGGAAATCAAAAAATACCTAGAAACAAATGACAATGAAAACACGATGACCCAAAACCTATGGGATGCAGCAAAAGCAGTTCTAAGAGGGAACTTTATAGCAATAAAATCCTACCTCAAGAAACAAGAAACATCTCAAATAAACAACTTAACTGACACATAAAGCAATTAGAGAAATAATAACAAAAATAACCCCCAGTTAGCAGAAGGAAAGAAATCGTAACATTCAGATCAGAAATAAATTGAAAAGAAATGAAGGAAACAATAGCAAAGATCCATAAAGCTAAAAGCTGGTTCTTTGAGAAGATAAACAAAATTGATAAACCATTAGCCAGACTCATCAAGAAAAATAAGGGAGAAGAGGAAAAGACTCAACTCAACAGAATTAGAAATAAAAAGGAAGTAATAACTGACACTGCAGAAATACAAAGGATCATGAGAGATTACTACAATCAACTATATGCCAATAAAATGGACAACCTGGAAGAAATGGACAAATTCTTAGAAAAGTACAACTTTCCAAGACTGAACCTGGAAGAAATAGAAAATATGAACAGACCAATCACAAGCACTGACATTGAAACTGTGATTAAAAATCAGCCAATATCATTCTCAATGGTGAAAAATTGAACACATTTCCTCTAAGATCAGGAAAAGGACAAGGTTGCCCACTCTCACCACTATTATTCAACATAGTTTTGGAAGTTTTAGGAGCAGCAATCAGAGAAGAAGAAAAAATAAGGGAATCCAAATCAGAATAGAAGAAGTAAGACTATCACTGTTTGCAAATGACATGATACTAAACACAGAGAGCCCTAAAGATGCTAACAGAGGACAACTAGAGCTAATCGATGAATTTGGTAAAGTAGCAGAACACCAAACTGATGCACAAAATTCTCTTGCATTCCTATACACTAACAACTAAAAATCTGAAAGAGAAATTAAGGAAACACTCCCATTTACCACTGCAACAAAAAGAATAAAATACCTTGGAGTAAACTGCCTAAGGAGACAAAAGACCTGTATGCAGAAAACTATAAGACACTGATGAAAGAAATCAAAGACAATACAAACAGATGGAGAGATATACCATGTTTTGGGATTGGAAGAATCAACATTGTGAAAATGACTATATTACCCAAAGCAATCTACAGATTCAAGGCAATCCCTATCAAACTATCAATAGCATTTTTCACAGAACTGGAACAAAAAATTTCACAATTTGTACGGAAACACAAAAGACCCCGAATAGCCAAAGCAATCTTGAGAAAGAAAAACGGAGCTGGAGGAATCAGGCTCCCTGACTTCAGAATATACTACAAAGCTACAGTAATCAGGACAGTATGGTACTGGCACAAACACAGAAATATAGATCAGTGGAACAGGATAGAAAGCCCAGAGATAAATCTACGCACATATGGTCACCTTATCTTTGTTAAAGGAGTCAAGAATATACAATGGAGAAAAGACACCCTCTTCAATAAGTTGTGCTGGGAAAACTGGACAGCTACATGTAAAAGAATGAAATTAGAACACTCCCTAACACCACACACAAAAATAAACTCAAAATGGATTAAAGACCTAAATGTAAGGCCACACGCTCTCAGACTCTTAGAGGAAAATATAGGCAGAACACTCTATGACATAAATCACAGCAAGATCCTTTTTGACCCACCTCCTAGAGAAACGGAAATAAGAACAAAAATAAACAAATGGGATCTAATGAAACTTAAAAGCTGTTGCACAGCAAAGGAAACCATAAGTAAGATGAAAAGACAACCCTCAGAATGCAAGAAAGTATTTGCAAACAAAACAACTGACAAAGGATTAATCTCCAAAATATATAAGCAGCTCATGCAACTCAATATCAAAAAACAAACAACCCAATCCAAAAATGGGCAGAAGACCTAAAGAGACATTTCTTCAAAGAAGATATACAGATGGCCAAGAGGCACATGAAAAGCTGCTCAACATCACTAATTATTAGATAAATGAAAATCAAGTCTACAGTGAGGTATCACTCAAACAGTCAGAATGGGCATTGTCAGAAAATCTACAAACAACAAATGCTGGAGAGGGTGTGGAGAAAAGGGAACCCTCTTGCACTGTTGGTGGGAATGTAGATTGATACAGCCACTATGGAGAACAATATGGAGGTTCCTTAAAAAACTAAAAGTAGAACTACCATACAACCCAGCAATCCCACTACTGGGCATATACCCTGAGAAAACCATAATTCAAAAAGTGTAATGTACCACAATGTTCTGTAGCACTGTTTACAATAGCCAGGTCATGGAAGCAACCTAAATGCCCATTGACAGATGAATGGATAAAGAAGATGTGGCACATATATACAATGGAATATTACCCAGCCATAAAAAGAAACGAAATTGAGTTATTTGTAGTGAGGTGGATGGACCTAGAGTCTGTCTTACAGAGTGAAGTAAGTCAGAAAGAGAAAAACAAATACCTTATGCTAATGCATATATATGGAATCTAAAAAAAAAAAAAAAAAAAGCTTCTGATGAACCTAGGGGCAAGACAGGAATAAAAATGCAGATGTAGAGAATAGACTTGAGGACATGGGGAGGGGCGAGGTTAAGCTGGGATGAAGTGAGAGAGTAGAATTGACATATATACACTACCAAATGTAAAATAGATAGCTAGTGGGAAGCAGCCACATAGCACAGGGAGATCAACTCGGTGCTTTGTGACCACCTAGATGGGTGGGATATGGAAGGCAGGAGGAAGATGCAAGAGGGAGGGGATATATGTATACATATAGCTGATTCACTTTGTTATACAGCAGAAACTAACACAGCATTGTAAAGCAATTATACTCCAATAAAGATGTTAAAAAAAATACTATGTAGCTTTTAAACTCAAGAATAGTTTCAATACCTTGCATAAAATGAAGAGTTAACTGACGAGTCAACAGTGTCCCAATTTTCAAAAAGAAAATGTTTTATGACCACTTGGATAATTTGCATACATAAAGTTGAAATCACTTACTTCCTCTCCTTCCACCACCAATCCAGGTCCTCCTTCTGACCCCCTCTGTCTATGCCAATGTCTTCACCCTTCCTGGGTTATTCAGGCTCAAATATTTAAAGTCCTATTTGAATCTTTCTTTCTCCTTCTTGCAGCCATTCACTTGTCCCAGTACATAGATTCTAAGCGCTCTGTGTCACTCACATCCATTCCCATTAACGCAGTTCAAGTCCACATTTCTTTTCTCCTGGACCGCTTAAAACCATCCTAACTGCCCTTTCACCTCTGCGCCTCCCCCACACTAACGCACGCTCCAGAACCCTTCCTGGTGAATTTCAGCTCATGTATGCGAACCCATCATTGCAACCTGTCAGGATCATTCAAAATCCTAATCCTGTCATCTACAACTCGTTATCCCTCTATCCCCCCGCCTCTGCTTTCAATGTCATTATCCAAAGCATAAAATTAAAATAATAGGCAATAAGATAAAGCAAAGAACTCTACTAATACAGTTGGAAACCATTTCCAAGGTCAAGATCAATTCAAAGCAATTTAATTATAAAAACATTTTTTGGTGTCCTTCCATCTACAATGCAGTGCAATGTGGAAAAAAGCATTTCACAGCCTTATCACCATACAGCCCTGGTTTGAAATCCCAGTTTTCTACATGATAGTAATTTGGAAAGGAGTTTTAAGTCCACTGAGCAGGCAAAATGGTAATATTATACCTAACTTACAAGCTTTAATGTTAATTAATAGTATAACAACAAAAGGCAATCTAGTTCAATTTTCAGAATATGGTGAATGTTTAATATATTTTACTTAAAAAAAATTAAGCATCACACTAAATCTGCAGAAACATAAAGAGTAAGACACAGTTCCTGTTCTCAGAAAACTTACAGTCCAGTTGAGAGTGATTATAGATGTGATAAGAAACGTATACAAACATTAATAAAAATGTTGATTGTAAGTCCCAGTGAAATACAGTGGGATTCAAAGTAGAAGTCACACCTGTCCTGAAGGTTGGGCCTTGTTGATTGTTCTTGAAATTTACTTGAGGGCAGAGAGGAATCAGTGAGTTTTTAAAGAGGGAGTTAAACGATTAGAACTAGACTTTAGTAAGGCTCACAGAGAGTTATATCATAGGCTTATGGAGAGAAAGCCAGATACAAAGATATTAAGCTGGGCTTCCCTGGTGGCGCAGTTCGTGCCCCGGTCCGGGAGGATCCCACATGCCGCGGAGCGGCTGGGCCCGTGAGCCATGGCTGCTGAGCCTGCGCGTCCGGAGCCTGTGCTCCGCAACAGGAGAGGCCGCCAACAGTGAGGGGCCCGCGTACCGCAAAAAAAAAAAAAGATATTAAGCTTACTTTTCTTATCTTACTTGACTCTTATGCTGCATTTGAAACTATTAACTGCTGCTTCTTTCTTGATCTTCCCTCTCTCTTCTTTTCTTCAAGCTACCTCACTCTCAAGCTCTTGTCCAAAAATCTTTAGTTATTTCTCAATCTTACTTCTGACTTCTTTTTCTCTACTCCTATCATAATTATTGATGTTTCCTAAGTTCTGTCATTTCTTCTTTTCATAGCATTCCATTACACTTTCCTTAAATGATTTTATCTAAACTCAAAATTTCAAATGCTGCCTGTATCTTGGCAATTCCCCAAATTAAATTTCTTTTCAGAACACACTCTTGAGCTGAAGACTGATATTTATCTGGCTCCTAAACTTCTGTAACTGAATACTCAATCACTTCTAACTCAAGTCAAATTAGTTACCGACTTTAAAATGAACTATTACTCACTCATTCATTCATTTATTCAGCAAATAGTTGTTGAGCCTTTGCTATGTCCCAGGTACTATTACAGGCATTTGGGTTTCACCAGTGAATCGAGATATCAATCCTTGTAGAACTTACATCAAGTTCACCCTGGCAATGGAATTTTTGTACTGTGATTCTGACCTTGACCCCACCCCTAAACCCACCAACTCTTTCTAATCCTCAGTTACTCTTCAATGTCTTCAGGATAAAAATTCAAGCATCTCAGAATAACATTGAAAAAAACAAAGAAGACAAATTAGTGACCTAACCTATGCTTACCAAAACAAGGTATTTTTTTGCCATAGTTTGCAATTTATATAATTTATAATTCATCATGTGAACAATGTTCTAGTTCACTCTTAGCCTTTGTGCTTGCTATTTCCTCTGTCTGAAAAGTTCTCTCCTCTTCACCCATGCCCCAGCTAGCTAATACCTACTCATTCTTTGCAATTCAGCCAAAGCATCAGCTCTTCCATGATCATTCCTCCCATTCCCTAGGATGGATTAAGTGACCTTCTCTATATTCCTAGGAACATTTTATATATCCTATCATATCACTCATCCACATCTACTTTTATCTCAGCACAAGTACTTTCTGAGTTAATGAAATATGGAGACTTTGTTGTTATACTGATTCCCTGTGCCAGTTATCATAGTAATGCTTCTCAGCTCCAAATCCATTCTTTGCCCAGCTTGGTAATGCTATGGCTGGACCTTGCAAATGTTTCTCCTTTGCCAGCTGACTTGATGCAAAGTTTTTTTAAGAGAGGGCCCTGGAGGAACACAGTAAAACTAAAAACCAGACCTTTCTTAGGGACTGGCCCACTCACACACTCCAGCAGTTTTCTTGACCACTTGACAAACCTTTTGTGGGGACCCTCTCTGGCCTGATGGCCTCCTCCAGCAGGTTTCTCAGTCACTCAAGGGAACATTCCTAAGGATGAGGTACAACCCACCCCACCCTTGAGCGGGTTTCTCAGCTCCCATATGGGTCATTCTTAGGGGCCAGCTGGACCCACTTCTCACTACTGCAGATTTCCTAAGCACCAACAGGCTCTGTGTTTCTGTGGCAATCACGCTTTCTCCCAGAAGCTCTGAATCTTTGCATTTGGAGGAATTATTCTTCTAAGTTCTTAGTTCCTTCTTCTTCACCCTCCCTTGGCCCTAGGTAAAGTAGTTGCTCTCTGCATCTGCTTTTTCTCTAGCCTTAGAGTCCTTTTTTAGCCTTTTTTTTTGCTAGTTAACTCTTCATATTGAATTTTCCCTATTCAAATTACTGTGCTTTTTTTTCTCCTGGCTGGACTCTGATATATTCCCTAGCACAATGCTGGGCATGTATTGAGAACGAAATAAACTATAGTTGAATTGCTTAAATAATGATCAAAGAAAGAGGCTAAAGGTCTAAACTGCTATATCAGCTAAAGAAGGGCTAGATGTAAGAATCATTGAGAATTCAAACTGTACTGGAGATGGCAACCAATTATATATGAGGGGCAAGACAGCCAATGAAAATACCACAATTTTGAGCTTAAGAGACTGGAAAAGTAGTGTTACTATTAAAAGAAATAGACAACTAAAGGAGAGAGCTTCTTTGGAGGGAAAGATGGTAATTTTAAGTGATTCTTTAAAAAATAATAAGCTTATCTCTTGAGAGAATGGCATTTCCTGGGGTGTCCGGAGTATATGTGGTTATATTAATCAAGTTACTCCAACAGCTAAAACATACAATCCCAAAATCTCAACGAATGGCTTAATGGGCAAGCTGTCTCTTTCTTGTTGACATAACAGCTCAAAGTTAGTGTTCGGCTAGAGAGCTCTCACATGGTGATTTAGGGAACCAGGCTCCCTCCATCTCATGGTTTACCTTTCCCCAGGGAGTCCTCTGTATCTGGATGCATGTAAGGGAAGAGACAGAGAAAGGAAACTGGTTTGGGGAGTAACTGGCTGCATTCTTATACCTATGGCGCATTTCGGTGAGAAAGGAAAAGGAGAAAGAACAGTCTATACCTCTTTGACCTTATTAGATTATATTAACTACCCAAGTTTATGTGAAGTGATCCTAAATGGTCTCACTGCGGAGTGAGATATGTGAGAAATCAGCAAAAACTCCCTTTTTAAGGAATAAAATTTTTGTCTGGGTTTATTTATAAAATTATTTAATTAACTTACTCTCAAAATAATGACTCTATTCAGTGACAGCCTGGTATATTACACATAGCTTATAAATGGAAAGCTAGCCTCTCTAACTAAATTGCTACTGCTGACAATGGGCACTACTGGATACTCAACTTGTGAATCTTGACCTCACAAGCATCCTTTACATCATTTCAGAAGAAATGTTTCCTTGACATAATTTTACATCTCAAATATAACAATGATAACTAACACTTTATTACTATGTGCTATATCATGTCACAAGTGAAACACATGGATTATTTTACTTAAGTCTTGCAACTGCCATAAGTACTGCCTTAACCTTCACTATGGCCATTGGAAATGTATTTTATTACAATGTTGGGAAAAGATGGAACCTTTACTCCATATTCCCCTTGAGCCCTTTTTCTTCTTCCACGTAACAACCTGTACCACTGTACCTTGTAGAGCCTGCCTAGGAGTTACCGTTTGGGGACAAATTGTAGGGAGAAATGGTATTATTCTTTCTGCTGAGAACATGCTTTTAGTTTGAGAAGAATTCAAAATTAATTTCTACAAAGAAAAATATTAAAAGTTCAATGCTATATCAGTATTGTAAATATAACGTTTTAGTAGAAAGACATCTGATATTGTATAATATGAATAGAAATAATAATAGCTAATACCTATAAAGAATTTACATAGCTTCCCATTGAATTTGAGATTAAATCCAAACTCTTTAAAAGAAATTTTCCTCTATAATAATGAATCTTGAGGCACACTGCCGAAGTCATTTTGAGTTATTTTCCTATTAGCTTCTTATGTTTCAACCGTAGTGACTGTTTCTTTTTCCTTCAGTTTCTAGAATATTCCATGCTTTTTCCAATTTCACTGACTTGCAACATAGCTGTTCTTTCTTCCTGGAAAGTTTATTCTTTTAATTTCCTCCTTCTTTCCCCTTCCCATCATTCATCTCACTTCTGAAGAGAAACTGTCCCTGAGTAACTAATGTATAGATTAGTAGTAGATTCTCCTAATATTTGTTTTTTATAACACTTTCTAAAGTTACTTCATAGTAGTTATCACAATTTATTATAATTGTTTTATTTATTTAATGTTAAAGCTGTATCCTTAATTTCATTTTTTAATTCATTCATTCAAGAATTCTAGTAAAGGAAAGAGAGGAATGAGAATGCAGTTAGAGATATGTATAAAGTCAAGTACTTTTAACATATGTAAGATAATTTTGAACACGTTCATTCTAGTTTGTTCTGGCTATGTAGTGTTGGGTAACAAATTATCTCATACCTTAGTGACTTAAAATAACGACTGCTTTATTATACCTTATGATTTGGGGGATCAGGATGACTACTTTTTTTTCCCAATGTGGCATGAATGGAGGATGGGCTGGCCATTAGAATCAAAAATGGCTCCACTCACATTTCTAGCATCTTGGTGGGGATGGATAGAGGGAAGGCAGGGCGTAGTTGGGAAACTTGACTGAATCCTTCTAACATGGAGGCCTCTGGTTAGTCAGACTTTTTTTTCCTCATTTTAATAGAGTTATGTCTCTTACTTGACTAATTTTCAAAATATATGGTTTCTAGTCAAACATTTTATATGGCCGCTCATGGCTCCAAGAGAAAGTGTTCTGTTCCAGCAAACAAGACAAGCACCATGGCCTTTTATGAACTAGCTTCAGAAGTCCTATAGTGTCATTTCCAGCATACCTTAATGTCCATAGTAGCCACATGGCCACCCAGATTGAAAGGGAAAGGAAATTGATCCCATCTCTCCATGGAGAAGTGTTAAAGAACTTGTAACCGTGTAGTAAAATCTCAACAATAATAACATTCTCCAATATTGTGCTAATTGAGTTCTGGATAAACAAGAATCAGAAATTATAGCCCTAAGCTTAAGGGTCATAAAAAATGATTAAAAATTGTTTAACAGTCATAGTTCATTAAAAAATACATAATTTTATTTTTTACTTATCTTACATAATATATAATACATAACAAATAATGTATATTCCACAGAACATACAATGTTCTCTGGAACATTCCAGAAGAAACATCTCTTCCTCTCTACCCAGCAAATCCTATTCATCTTTTGGGTTCCCATCAAATCCTATTCATCCTTTAGGTTCCAAATTAAATATCAGTAACACTTGTAATTTGAAGTCTTCCTCAAATCCACCAGTCAGAACAAAGCTAATCTCTACTATACTCCTAGAATACTATGAAAGTATATTTACTATAGGACTTATAACAATCCATTCAAAAATTCCACATTTCTTCTGTTAGAATATGTGTGCCTAATAATCATGGTACAATATTCTGATGTGGCATAGAGCACATACTCAATAAATGGATATTAAATAATGAGTACTTCATAAATCATAAAGCACAGAAAATTTGATCAACAAGTTTAGTACAGAAAAACCTAATCATGAATTAAACAGATATTTGTAATCTAGGAAGTATATTTATAATAGCATTTCTGTATGAAAAGTCATTTCAAGTCATAAATAACAACTTGGAAAAAACCATTGTAAACTCTATCATTGTTCAATTCATATTCAGTTATGTCATGTATTTCATCTGGAAGAGTTAAGAGCACCACATTTGCTTGCACACTCTTGGGGAGACTTACAGAGTATTTTAGTCTCAAGTAGTGGATAAAAGCATAGATTCCAGAGTCAGACTGTCTTCATTCAAATACATTCTTCAACACTTACTATTATATCCAGAGTAAACCATAATTTGAAAAGATCATGCACCCGGATGTTCACTGCAGCACTATTTACAATAGCCAAGACATGGAAGCAACATAAATGTCCATCGACAGAGGAGTGGATAAAGAAGATGTGGTATATATATACAATGGAATATTACTCAGCCATAAAAAGAATGAAATAATGCCATTTGTAGCAACATGGATGGACCTAAAGATTATCATACTAAGTGAAGTAAGTCAGACAGAGAAAGACAAATATCATATGATATCACTTATATGTGGAATCTAAAAAAAAAAAAAGATACAAATGAACTTATTTACAAAACAGAAACAGATTCATAACCTTCAAAAACAAACTTTTGGTTACCAAAGGGGAATGGTGGGGGGAAGGGATAAATTAGGAGTTTGGGATTAACATATACACACCACTATATATAAAACATGTAATCAACAAGGACCTACTGTATAGCACAGAGAACTCTACTCAATATTCTGTAATAATGTATATGGAAAAAGAGTCTGAAAAAGAATGGATATATGTATATGTACAACTGAATCACTTTGCTGCATACCTGAAACTAATACAATATTGTAAATCAACTATACTCCAATATAAAATTTTAAAAATTAAATTAAAAAACCCACTAACTTTATGTTTTTGACTTTTAAAGGGCTTTAGTTTCTCCATCTGTAAAGTAGGAATAATAGTAACTATTTCATAGGGCTGTTGTGAAAGATAAATGATATTATTCAGGTAAAACTCTTAAAGTAATAACTGACACATAGTAAGAATTTATCAAAGATACTTCAGAGTTCTTTGTATTTCAATCAGAAGAATTAGCACTTACTTATGAACATATCTAACTTCTTTTTTCTTATATTTTGAGTTCTTGGAGGCAAGCAAAATTGTCTTAAGTAACTGATTAATCTTTATAAAACAAAAATTCTTTATAATTACGATTTGCATTTTGGTTTACAGAGTTCTTTCATGTTTATTATTTATAACCTTTTTGAAAATGCCATAAAAGGGCAGCCAGAGGTTTCAACCCCATAAGACTACATTTGGGTTTAAAATTGTCCATTCAAAAAAAAAAAAAAAGTAACCTGGTGGGAAATCTATATTAAACAATTTCTAAGGTAATTTCTGGAACCCTATGATTCTGGGAATTATTTAAAATTTTAAATAGGATATTCACTGAAATAAATATACATACTGAGAGGGAACAAATAACAAATATTAGCCTAATTAATTTTCACAATTTGAACACAATTGTGTATCCAGAATGCAAATACTGGAAAGCTATAAGTACTTAAAATTAAAATATTTATTTATATTATCACACCTTCTCAAATATAAGATTATTTTTGTTTTGGCATTTATGTTTTAAAATCAAAGACAAATGTTTCCAAAGATAAAGAAATAAATCATCAAAATAGTAAGTATACCTGCACCTTCAAAGTTTTGCTTTATACATAATTGGTGAAGGTGCTTTGAGTCAGGAATAAGTATTTGCTTTAAAGGTCAATAATAAAAAATCCTTATAGTTTTATCACTTGTTACCTTAGAAGAAAAATTTGCCCTTTACATAAGACCTTATCAAATAAGGTATAGCTATTTACGTATATATATGTACATACAGAAATATAAATAATGATAAAGTACACGTATATTCCATACTTGGATTTTCAGTAATTAAATTAAGTCATTTTATTAATGGTGTTTCCCTAAGAGGCTAACCACCAGTCACGATACTGAAAAAGTTAATAATGGAATTTAAATGACACTTGGAAATTGTGATTGAGTCCCTCGTGGACTTTCAAGTTTTACTTCCCATCAAGACACCTACCTAGAGAATCTTCAGGATTATAAAACACAAATACCTTGATATTTAGTGAGGGGATAAAAACTATGTTTCCTTTTTATTTCTTTTCTTTTTCCAACCTGTACTTGTCAACTTTCTTCTCCTGTGGTGTATAGATTCTGAAAGATACCTCTTCAAACATGGGTATCCTTTTCCCATAGAAGAGAAAATAAAGTAAAACTGCACTCAAAAACATATTCTGCCTAGAAATTAAAACTTGAAAAGAGAGATAAATTGTGTTTGATTTTGCATCTCACTTGATGCGCAGGTTCTCTATATAGCACATATGTCTTACAAAATAAACCATTTCTCTTAAAACTTAAACAGCATCCATTCCCGCGCATAGCTTTTGCCCAGGAATTTCAGAATGTGTCTTATAAAAAGTATTAGGGAGAAACAGCGTACAGAAAATCGAGGCAGTGTAGGTAGGTAAAAAGAGCCCCAAATCACTCTAAATATTTAGGCTTGATGGTTTAAATGTGCTTATGGGGGTGACTCTTAGCCTGTTTGTGAGATGGTCAGTTCATTCATGACACAATGCAGGTCCTCAGACACACCGCTGTGACGGGAAACAAAGAGTGGGACAGCCCCAACCTCACTCATTCTCCTCTCCTACAACACCCCTGCTCACAAAGCCCCTTTCAACTGCTCCTTTATTCTGGATGTTTACTTTTACTCATTCAGGTCTCTTTTTGCCATCTCATGCACACCATCCCCCCAACCCTCCGCAAGCTGGACTCTGACACAACCCAACCACAAGCCTACCACTGAAGAAAACAAACTGCAGGCCTAGGATTCAATAATTTTGTATAAGTGCTTTGTGAAGTTTCACTTTTCACAAAACAGTAACTAAAGGTACCTTTATGCAAGCTAAAATAAAGTTCCTGGAGAGAACTCTTCTACAGTAACAAAGGAAAGATATAGTATAAGCATTTTGGAGGGTTTTTTACCTTGATATTTTAAGTAATCAAACATAGGCAAATATTACCACTTGAGTGATATAATAATGGCAAAATAAAATATACGTTGTATTCTAGAGTTGGTGTGCTTGGTTTTGAGTTTGGTTTTATTTTTAAGGTGATTTTTATAATTCAGAGATTTTTATATCCTTGAGTATGAGATAAATGAAGTGTATATATTACCATATAAAATTATATATATATAATATTTCCCAGTGATATGTGATAATATACAAATAACTTTGCAAGAAGTTATACCTGTAAAGGGATGGTGGACTTTTAAATTAAGGTATTCCTTAACTATTAATCCAGAAAATTGACAAATATTTAACAAATGTCTAAGTTTTTTAAAAAACAGCATAATCAGATCAAAGGAATGTTTATAATGACATCACCATTTACAGTTGGAAATTTCAACACTTGTGTAAGTTTATTAGACTTATTCTCCAAGTCATTTGTGTAAAATGGAATAGATTCTATTCAATCTTATCTTTTGAACAGGAACTACCTTATTTAAAATGTATTTTAAATAAAAAAATTAAATACTGGCAGAAATCTATGAAAAAACTATTTTTAATTTGAAGTAAATTAATCAAGTACAGGTTATTAAATCCAATGGAACCTACAAATTTACTGTTTCATATTTTTATGGTATAAAAAAATCATTTAAAGTCAGCTTCAGTTTTTTTAAATGAAATGCATATTTCAAATGCTATGGGAAGCCATAGCATAGTAATCAAGATTTATAATAGCTTTACTCAACTATAATATTGTGTTTTTTAAAATATCTTTAAAGCAAAAGTTAAAATAATTTTTCGTATCAAGGAAAAATGTTGCTATTTCCCAATACCTCCACCTTTACTTTAGAAATATTCCCATGTTCAATGAACTATTGAAGTCTTTACTTTTACATTATTAAAAATGATGAAGTTTTATCTTTTTCATATGTGATAAAAGAGTTACATAAACCCATTTGAATATTTCGCTCATTTTCTTTAAACGTGTAGCTCATGTATGCATGTTTTAATTGGGATGATGATCCCACTCTTCTAAACTCTCAGATGCTTTCATTAAAGCACATGTGCATGCAAGCAACGATGACCCTTTAGAGCAGTCATAAATTTAGTCACTGGGAAATGAGAAGGCTTCACAGATGACTTAATTTGCTGTGGGAACCTGTGCTTCCTCCGCGTGTAACCTCTGCATTTGGCTGCCTGTGACCTTGAGCACCATCCACCTGCTGGAAGCCATGTTTGATTCTCTGACCAGGGAAACGCCTGCCTGACAGCAGAATGGTATCATAGGACAGTGTGATGGAATTTTTCTTTCTCTGTCATCATTAAGGGGTTTCCCCCTATGGTGAGGGGAATGAAAAGTACCATTTAATGTTCTCTGGAGAGTGGCAGGGGGAAAAAGGCTCAAAGCTTTGCATGCTGCTTTCCGAGTGGGTCATTTCAGTCCTTGTGGCGAATGGGATGTCCCCATGGAATTTGCCATAGACTGTCTGAAAAGAAAGGGATTAAGACCCTTTTCAGGATGGAAATGTAACAAAAGGACCACTTTTATGATGTAGAAGCATAAAGTAAGAGGCTCTATTGTACAACTGATTGCTAAAGATCTTTGAATTGGGTAGCCTAGCCTGGTAGGCCCTATTGCCGCCGGATTTGGAGGCCTGTACAGGATGATCCGTCTACACTAGAAGAAGAGTTCTGCTCTCATTTAGGGGCAAGTAAGAGATTATCAGTTTGTTCCTACATGATTTTTTTTCACACTTACGGAACAGTGGCCTGTAGGGAGATTATACTCTAGTGAAAGTTGCTGCTAATTAAAACAAGTAATTAGTGTTCCTCCAGGCTTTGCGGTTTCACTCACTTTTGCCCGCCAGACAGCATTAGTTTTAAAAGCAATCCAATTTCTAGCAATAACAGACTGTAAAAAAGCCATTTAACAAGTATATAAGTGTAAGGTTACAGTTCAGGCGTTGATTTATCTCTTCTGGGCTATTTAGAAATGCTGTAGCAAAGTTGAAGAGAAAGAAAGTTAAATAGTTTTTTTTAAAATTTTTAACATTAAGAAAAGAAAAAAATGGCTACATGCCTCAGTCCGTTAAAAAAAAAAAATGACAAGCAAAATCTGGGAGCATATGAGATTTCCTAAATTGCATTAGGAAACCAAAATTGGATTTAATGCTGTTTTCTCATAGAACCCTCACTTAGCATTTTGTAAACAGATCATTTCATTAAGTCCTTTTGTTTCTTCTCTCGCCTTTGCTGAAACAAGGACTTTTTATTGACTGATTCTCATTGAAATGAATTGGAACAGTAGAGTTTAACACAACACGTTATTACCTCCTTTTTTTTCACAATTCCAAAATGACTAGCGTGGCTCTAGTTTGCATATCTGGTGGGAGGATTTAGTTAAACTAGAGAGTTCTTGAGAGAGATTAAAAAATATTTTATTATAAAGAGATATAACAGAAATTAATATTAAAAATCATACCTACACTGAATCATGCCCTGGTAAAATTTTTGTCTAATTGCTCAGTTTTTGTAACCTGACATCCTTCTATAATTGCTGCCGTTGCTGCTTAAAATGATTTATTTCTGAGGTTGTATCATCAAAGACATGTGTGCTATTGTGCAAGCAATTCAGTATAGCTCAACATTAAAATCAACCATAAGTCTACTTTCCCCATAACAAGTGAATTTATAATACTTTAATTAATGTACAATTTTCAGATTCGTGGGTTTTCCAATGCTATACTTTTTTTTTTTACAAAAAAGTATGCCAACTATTCTTCTGCAATACACAAAACTTTGCTATTCATTTTGTATTGTGCTAATCATGTAATGTTCTGTATGTGAAAAGATGTTTATCATCAACTGTTAACACCACAAAATGACAGCTACTGTCGCATATTCAACTAGTGGATTCTGAATTTAATCATCTTCTTTAATGAATTACAACTCATGAAGTATTAAATAGCCTGATTTTGATCATTTCAGGTTAAAATAAGATTGTAGACCGATCACATTTTAAATATCAATCTGGAATATGAAGATGTCTTTCATAAAATCTGGCAGCTTGTTTAAATTGCAAAATAAATTTTCATCATGAAACTTATGAACTCTAAACCATATTTTATAATTTCAATATATGCTGTTCCTTTCCTAGAATTTATTTCCTATGATTATTTAAAGTGTAAGAGTTTTGGCAACCAAGCTCAAAAAATATTTTGTATGTAGCATAGGGTCAGTAGGTAGACTTTGTTTGAATCTTGCTTAATTTTTTAAAATATCTATGAGAAGAAAAAGTATACTTGGCTATAACTATTTTTTCCTAAGAAGGAATCTGTAAAATAATGAAGACTGCATTCATTACTAAGTGTATTTATTATACAGATCATTTTTCCAATAGACACTCAGCTTTAGAAATTCTAAAATCACCTTATAATTCTTGGAGAAAGTTTAATGTGGTATATTGAAAATCTTTCTGCCATATCATGCCTTTTTTTCCTGATAGTTAGAACAATGCTCAACTGGCATTTTAAGATATTTTATTTTTTGTTCTGCCTTTCAACGGTATAAAGCTTCCTTCAAAATCTGCCTTTGATAGTATTTGATTTTCTTAACTTGAATTTAGGCTGCATCTATCAAGTCTCTTTCTGAGCTCAGAATATGCTTTTTATTTCAGGACTGATAAGCTGGAGAATGTGACTATGGCAGCACAGACCTGGGGCACCAGAGGGCAGACTGTGCAGAGACCTGAGAGCCTATTTACGGGTTGTGATGGAACCCTAAAGGACACCACAATAGCTCTCATTCTATGTATTAAGCCATATTTGCACAACAATTCCATTATAATACAGAGATAATCTTTAGAAGTAATTTTAAAACAGCAAATGTATAAATGCTGAGTCTCAAGTAAAAGAAAACAATTTTCCTAAGCCAAATGTCTTTCGTAAGAGATTTCAATGGTCATTTGATTCTGTTTTAAAGATAATTTGACCTTATGATTCACCCATTTCTTAAATGCACGTCTCAAATATAATTGTTTTCATTTGAAGTTAAAAAAAATAGAACAGCTAAATAACCCTTTGTGATTCGCTTTACTGCTCTGTAGTGCTTTTGTCTAACCAAAGAAAACTCTAAGCACACAATTATTAGTATTAAAATTGATGTCTCCAAGAGTTCAATACCAACTTTGTAAAAAGAAAAAAATCACATACTGAAAACAGTGCTGACTCCAGATCCTCTTTACATTTTTTATATATTCCTTGCAATACAGCTATTTAAGTCCACCCAGCTAGACCGTACACAGTCTTTGAAGATAGAGATGGTATTATCTTTATATAATGTAATAAAGCTCAATAAATGCTTATTGAATTTAATATAATTTAATGTAATTTAATTTCTTTGATTTTTTTAATCAATATTTTACTAAAGATATAGTGCAAATAGCAACTTTCATTGCAAAATAATTTAGGGGTTTCTAGCAAAGATAAAATATATAAAAGATTATGTAGTCTATGAAACACGGTATTTAAAGAAGACCAGACCTGTGTCATTTCATACCAGGATATGCTTCTACAGAGTATAGGATTTATCCTCTACACAACAGCACTAGACAGGAAGAGTAAACTTAGCATTTACGAGAAGCTGCATCAGGCTAAGTACTTTACGTACATTATCTCGTTTATTATAACAGTTTTGGAGATGAAGACTCAGGCGCTTAGAAGGGTTAAGAAACTTTCCCAAAAAGGTAAGGTGAAGGGGATTTATTTTAAAAATTGTTTTAACATGTTTCTGGAGCGCCTGCTATGTGTCAGTCACTGTGTTAAAGCACATTGTGGGCATCTGTGGACAGGATGCATTAGCTCCCTGCTAACTGGAAACATACATTCTAGTAACTTATAGACAAATGCACAAGTAAAAATACACAAAATAATATTAGTGACAAGTATTATAAAGGAAATAAAGATAATTTTCAATCAATAAACAAATTTGTCTCCAAGGTAATGGCAATTGTTTCCATATTATTTTGACATTTTGAGCCTAAATTCAGGCCTTTACATTTATTTCTATCCGATTTAATCTTGGAACCATAGTCAGTTTTCCCTAGATTTTAACTTCTTTTTTAACCTCTTTTTGATTCCTGATGCGTTCATTCTCTGAAAAGCCTGTGGTCACTCAGACCACACCACTCATGCCACCCAGAGCCGAGGCAGATTGCATTCAACTTTTGCAGATTCACTTTATTCTTCTGAATTTATTTATTTATTTATGGCTGCACTGGGTCTTCATTGCTGCGCATGGGCTTTCTCTAGTTGCAGCGAGTGGAAGCTGCTCTTCCTTGTGGTGCATGGGCTTCTCATTGCAGTGGCTTCTCTTTGTTATGGAGCACAGGCTATAGGTGCACAGGCTTCAGAAGTTGTGACACACAGGCTTAGTAGTTGTGGCTCATGGGCTCTAGAGCACAGGTTCAGTAGTTGTGGCGCAGGGGCTTTGTTGCTCCGTGGCATGTGGGATCTTCCTGGACCAGTGCTCGAACCCGTGTTCCCTGCATTGGCAGGCAGATTCTTAACCACCGTGCCACCAGGGAAGTCTGTATTCTTCAGAATTTAGGCTGCTACTTCAACCTTCTCCCTAAGGAGAACTGATTTTTCAGTTCCAATTGGTTCCACTAAATTTTATTCCATGCTGTCTTGACTTCCTCCCTTCTCGGCTGCTATTTGTTTGATCTTGTATCTTTTATCACAAAACCATTGGGATACTAGCATTTCTTCAGTATAATAGCTAACATTCATTAAATGTCAATTATGTGCCCCCGTTATTCTAAACACTTTTCTTTACAATCGCATCTCATGTAATTCTCCAACTTCATAAAGAAAAGTATTGCTGTCATCATTGTTTTACAAATTAGGAAAATGATATGCAGAGAAGTCATGTCCCCAAGATCATACACTAGGAAGTGACAAAGCCCAGATTTAGAAGAAGAAGGCAGTTAAGTGATTTTACTGTTAATTTCATGTTTCAGAGTCTTTTACAACACTGGAACCATCTTCCATTTTAAAATGGATGACCATGGAATTAGGCCTTTTTTCTCCCAACATTTTTGAAATGTGTTTCCCTGAAGTTTAGGGTATAGATTAAACTATCCATAGTTGTTATAAGTTCTAAGTTAACATTACACTCCTATCCATAGTTGTTATAAGTTCTAAGTTAACATTACATAGTTGTTATAAGTTCTAAGTTAACATTACACTCTCCTAGGTTTTTAAACACCACTTCTCCAACCCATATTTCGCTGGAAGGGAGAATGGAAGAACAGAAAGGCATTGGGCATTGGCTGTGCAGTCATCCAGAGTTGTATTCAAATCTAATTCTGCTGTTTATCAGCTGTGTTACTTTGGGCAATTTATGTAATTTCCCTTAGACCTGGTTACATTTTTTTCTCATCAAGGATTATATAGGTCTTGGGTGGTTGTCATGGGAATCAATCTAATACAAGAAAGTGGTTTGGCACACGCTTTGCACTCAATAATTTTGACTTTATTTTTATTTGGAATTAAGATTGAACTGAATTCTTTTCATTATTTCTTAAAAGTTTGAGAGAAAAAAATTTCTAAAAATTAAGTCAAGTTTTATCAGGTGCTGTGTTGTTTGGCTTTTTGACTTATCATCATCTGCACAGAGTCAGCCATATATTCATTGATCATTCATTTGTTTATTTATTCAGCAAGCAAGGCAGTAATCAAGTATTTATAATAAAACCATTATACCAGGCTCTGTACTAAACAGCAAGATTTTAGTGGTATGTGAGAGATAACTCCTACAATCAAGAAGTTCACATTCGTAAGATGTGATATCAGGTATAAGAGAAGCAAAGGAGCTAAGCTTATGTTAACATCTATATTGTGTAGAATTATCTACATCTTCTCTCTTGCAAGGTGGTCTGCACTTAATAGTTCCCTCAATTCAGTTTCAACTGTAAAAAGTTTATATAAATGTCCTTCTAAGATCTATTTCATCTCTGAAATACTATGTCTCTGTAATCATGTCATGGTTGGTTCTCTTTCTTTTAATTCCTACTTAAACACCATCTACCATATTTCCAGTCTAAGGTTTATAGAATTTACTGGAAGTAGAGTGACTTATTTGCAACCATTATCACTTTTTACTCCTTCCATTAGGTCAATTTGTACACATATGTGCATAATATTATGTTTTAACTCCTGCCCAATTTACCTGATATCTTGCTGAAGGTATAAGTTTTGTAACAGATTGTCTTCTCTATTCTTCCTAATGATTTCTGGGGACCTCCTATACCCCCTTATCTACTTTCTTCATTTTTCCATTTGTTTCTCAAAGAATCTTATTTTATAATATATCCTGGGCATTTCCCCCATCTTTCTCAAATCTTATTAAAGTAATAATTTCTGCTACAAACTAAGTTGTCCTGAATACGTCTAGAGAATAACAAACAACAGAATACTCAGGCCATTGCAATATGAGGAGCATTCAACTTAGATTTGAAAACATGTTGGAAGTACAAATTTCAACCATGGTATCCTTGGATTAAACCTCTAGAAAAAGTTAAGGAGGAACAATTTCACATATTGTTGGACAACAAAGGCAGAGTCTTGGTGACCTTCAAGCACATTCCAACCTAGCATTCTGTAACTCCTATAATCTGTTATTCTTTTCTTCCATTGCACTTTTGCCACATCTATTGGTGTATTTATCATCTGCCTCTTATCCTAGTAGGTAAACTTCACAAGGAGAAGAAAGTTTACTTACTACTATGCTGCCAGGGCATTCCTGAAATACTCACTGAAATAATGGTATGAATGGATAATAAACACTGAAAATATAATGAGGTTAAAGTGCTTGAGTTATTATCATATAGTATTTGGAGAGACACTTGTTAAAAGGATTTAATTTTGACATGCTAGAGCAAAGAAGTTTTACAATTATTATATAATATTAGAATTGAAGTTAAGAGTCACAATTACCATCTGTGGTTCCAATTTGTAATATATCACTTCACTGTGAAAAAAAAAATGTTTACTCTCATGGAAACATTACTGCTGTATCCACAAAATAACGAGTAGTCTGTAGAATGCAGACTTGAAGCCAAAGTTGTCTTTCATTCTAATCCTTACACCAACAATTTCATTCATGAAATCGTTTTCTATTGAGTGTGTACTATGTGCCAGACACTGAAAACACGGTGCTGTAGATGCAGAAAAGAAAGCTATAATCACTGCCCTTGGGTATTTTCTGGCTAAATAAGGTGAGGAAATCAACAGTTGAGGCAGAGTGTGGAAAAGGTTAGTATCTAAATAAAGCCCAGAATTACAAATAAAGCCCAGAGCAAGGAAGAAGGGAGCAATGGAAGACATGGATGTCAGAGAAAGCCTCCAAATGGAGACAATTAATAAATTGAACTCTTAATAAATAGAAGTTTTATAGGATGATCAAAATAATCAAGTTCTAATATTTCCACAATAACTTATTTACCATGTGGACTAGCAACTTACACTAATTACATTTGATTCTAGGCAATTTGATTCACGTTTAATGTACGCATTCTTTTTTCTCATACTAAAGAACAACCTGTAATCCATGAGTTTTGTTTTAAATGTAAATGCCAACAATGTTTCTGTTTCTTATTTAGTTCATGTAGTTCATTTCTTACTTAGTTCAGCAGCACAATGAGAACATTAAACCACCTTTTGAAGACACTTCTCCCTACAAATAAACATCTGTTTATTTCCCTACTGACTTCAAACTCTGAAAGGTGTCATCTATACTTCTTATGACCATTTTCTTTTAACTAAATCTAGACTTTTTCATTGCTTTCAAAACTTCCACCTTTTCTTTCTCTCTTTTTTTTTTTTTTAACATCTTTATTGGGGTATAATTGCTTTACAATGGTGTGTTAGTTTCTGCTCTTTCTCTCTTTTTAATTTGCTATTATTTTTAAAAAGCCACTGAACAGTATACTCTTGTCTCATCATCATTGATATTGCTGTTAATTAACTAATCAACAAATGTATAATTTCTTCTGAAAATAAATGAGCCCCCTTGATCAAAGTTTTCACTATAATTCATAAGTATTATATTTATGCATTTGCTAGGGCCTAGGACTGAAGATTTATTATAGAGAACTACCATGAAATTAAATACCTTGATAAATTTTCCAATATATTTGTTGAAAAGAAGTATATGGTCTTCATTCAGTCATCATTTGTTCTTTAATTCCCAGTTTTAATAACAAATTGTATCTTGTTAGTTGTTCTTTCAGTAAAGATCATGAGTTTTAAGAGTGTAACAAGTGCCTTTTCTAACTTCTCTCCTCCCTAGATATTTACTATCTCCTTGAATAACTTACATCTATTCCAAACTTTCCAAAAATGTCTCTTTCTTCCTATTTCAATAAAAGCATCCCTACCAACCTTCAGGGCATGGCTGAAGCTCACTAGGTGAAAAGAGCAACTGCAAGTGAAACCCAAAGGTGAAGATCCCATGCTTTGTTCTCTATTTTGTAGCCACATGGTAGTAAACAGGCAACTTATTTTACTAAGTTTTCCTGGGCCTGAGATTTGGCAAATGAGAAAAGTAGATGAGATCATCTCTAAAACCCCTTACGGTTCTTATATTTTATAATCCTATTATAAATCAGTCTTAATTACAAGGACACTTGGGTTCTGTGTAGTTAAATTTATTCTGGGCTTTTATTTTTGTTGTTGCCCTTGTCTTTCTGTGTGTTTGTTTTCCTATAACCACTTTGATGGATAGGAGCCCCTTCATCTGTCCTTTGCAAAGCTGCATAATCTTTAGCAATTAAATTAGCCAAGCTGATATAACTCATGACCTCCTTCATGCTAGAAATTTTGATGCAAATTTTGTACAACTAGAAACTTGAACTATGAAAATTTCATAAAATTCAATTTTCCTGTTATGTATGGTACTCTATTTACTTTGGAATTTTACTGATGGTTTCAAGTTTGCCTGAACCAATGGTTCAGAGAACCATCTTAAAAAAAAAAAAAAAAAAAAAAAAAAAACTAAAGAAGGTGGTATTTATATTTGTGCTGGCCTTCAATTCATGCTGTGTCTTATAATGCAACCTAGTATGAGACGTGTGATTGAGGGATACTCCTATCAAACAACTGTTCAGAGAGAAGTGTGTGTGATCTCAGTCCAGTTTAGAGCAGAGTTGTCCACCTGGAAAACCCTAAACTCAGTGAAAATGATCATCCTATGTGTTGTCAGTCTCATCTAAGAAGTTCAAAACTGAATGTACCCGTGGACCATATTAGTCCTTTAAACTTTCAAAGGGCATCCTGTTCATCAAAGACAGGCCTTAGTCACCTCACCCCACCAGTTCATGAATGATGATCTTTTTAAGAGCCTTAAGTCAGCTTTAAAAGAGAGCACTAAAATAGGATTTAATAAAACAGAAACAGGAAAATTGAAAATAGGAAAAACTTAAGGTGGTCTAACATTGCAGAGCTTGAAGGCATTCTTCTTCTTCTTGTATTAAGCAATCTAGTGTTAAATGAACAAGAGGAAAATAGCAACAAAATAAGGAATATTTTTAAGGAATGGTTTATTTTACTCTAGAAGATATTTTAACATCTTTATTAGACCAAAATAGAGTAATTCAACACCAAAACGAAATGCAAGTCGGATTCTTATAGGATGTATATTTATATAAATTGTAGGTGCTTGATACCTGCTTAATGATAATGATGATAATAGTGATAATTTTGATCATGAAGTAATATGAAAACAAAATACTTTAAAAGGAAGTTCCTCCCTTGAGTTTAGGAGGTTCCCCTTTTTTATCATCATTTTAAAAAGCTTAGTATTGTCATTAAGAAGTGCATATAAATTTATAACACAAGAATAGAATTATCTAACCATGTTTATAGAACCACTGATATTAAGAGAAATGTTGGTTGAGGGCTTAAATTATTCCCCCAAATTCAGAAGATTAAAGCCAAAGCTAATTTAATGTGGTCATATTATTTCCAATGTGAGTCTTAAATAAATTATATAACTTATTCCAAGACATACTATCCTTTGAAACATACTTTGATCCAATCACTTAAATAGTAAAAATCTTTTTGCCTTCTTTGAAGAATATTGTGTTTTTTTCTGTTTTTTGCTTGTTTGTTTTAGTTTAAAATTATGTACCATAGTTGAAGATAAAACAGTCTTCCAAATTTTAGTTTGGTAACCAACTGGAGCTTTAGCCTCTCAGGACTCTTCCAGATTTTTATTTTACTTTTTTCCTTCTTTTGCTTGATCTTTCTTCCTTTGTTTTTCTTTTCTCTTACTTTCAACTGCATGATAAATTCTGGTTTATGTCTCACTGAAGCTTCAACACTAGTTTTAATGAAGTGGCCGAACTTTTAACCTTTGAGCCCAACATACTTTAAAACTATCACCAATATCCATTGTATTTTTTTTCCGTAGTTCTGTGTCAGCTATTGTGAGGGTTAGCCTTTTAGTGTATAGGACCTTATTTACCCAGGTTCTTTGTAACATCAAATAGAGAGGATTTAATTATTTTACTGGTCTTCCTCAAAATTCTTGGAAAAATAAAGTGCTGGAGCCTCTAACCCTCCACACTCGCCAATCCTACTCCTTGACTGGTAATTGGTCTGCAAATAAGGAGGTCCTGGCTGTCAGTTTTCAATGGAAAGTCACTTATTAATAACCAGGCTTCAAACTTCCTAACACAAAAGGATAATTTTTTTTTAACCAGGTCATCTTAGAGCATCCAAGCTCATTCTCCTCAGCCATGCATTCCGGTGCAAGGTAGCACAAGCAGCATTTCCTTGAATTCCACAGCCAAACAGCTGGGATGCCTTCAAGATGCTCAAAAGGAAAGAACACTTTTTTTTTTTTAATGTAGAATTTATACTTATATTTTCCTCTTTGTGCTATTACAAACATTTATAATTGTCACTCCAAGCTATGTCCTTCTACGAGGAACCAAAAACTCGGCAGTTCTGTTTTATTTGTTGGAGGAATAATTTGATGAGCAGCGAACACTAGAGGGGGAGCTTACCCGTTCAGGAGACAGAAAGCTTCAGACCCTTTGGGAGAGGATGAAAGTGATACTAGAGCTACTGACTTAGACAAGTCAAGCTAAGACTTGGTCAGCCATGGTTCAGAAGCCAAAAGGTCAAGAATGGTAGGTGGCCAATTTACTGTCATCTTCCAGAAAGGCAGGGAATCATAAGTAGAATTGAGAAGTTTAGCTGCTGCTCACGCCATGATATGGAATATTTAAAAAACCCCTCTGGAGGCAGTTTTAACAGGAGGAGTAGGATTACAGAGGCTTTTTCCCCTTTACTATGACTGTCTGTCATTTAAATGTCTAAGGAATGATGGAATGAATTATCATAAAATTTTGACAAATTTGATGGCTCAAGCAAAAGGGGGAAATAGGCACTCTGATTATTAGGTTCTAATAAGACATGACATTTAAAATGAGTTTACATGGCAGTTAGACCTTTGCCTTTTTTCCTCTTGATTTAAAAACACTGAGATTATTTTCTTTGAAAAGAAAAAGACTTACTTCAGTTTCTCTTCTCTCTAGTTTAATGACTGTAAGTTCTATTTTACCTCTTACACATTTTTATCTTCTATAACCATAATCTATTTGCTTTCCACAATTTGCCTGAGCCTGACAAATCTTAAAATGTATCTTGAAAGCCAGTAGAATATTTTAGTAGAAAGATTTAGTAGAATTTTAGTAAAAAAAAAAAAAAAAAAGTGTAAGCAGCCCTTTCATTTATTAGTTTATTTTTTCTGTATTACGTTACAACGCAGTAGATAAGCCTATTGACTTAAAAGAACAAACTGTATTTTCCAAAGTGAAAAAACAAATAAATAAAAGGGGATTAACCAAAGTACTGAAAAACAACATTAATTTTCTCTGATCTCAACGTCTACTTCTTTACCAACAAAAGAGCAAGTTCTATTTGTAATAAACTATTTCATTAACCCACATGAGCAACCTCTGATATGATGTTTATGTTACTTACTGAAGAGTCGTGCTTTTTTTAAAAAAAGGGATAATTCAACCACAATTAGTCTGACCTTTGGAAACATCTTGAACTTTTAGTTTAAAACTAAAATAGTTTGGGACATTTTCCAACTATGTACCTATTAATGCTATAAGAAAATTATTTATTTACCAAAAATATAAAGCACTTTTAAAAACACCTCTAGAATGACTTTCATTGTGTCAGAACTTGACAACGAAAAGAAGCAGCACTTGATTTTAGTGAATAAACTGTATGTGGATGATGTAACTGATCAAAACCTGACTTTTCCTAAAATTATTTTATTTACACAAATAAAACAATGTGGTTTAATACAATTGTTTTTCCTGGTACATTAAAAGGTGGATTTATTTTTGCTTTCCAGGAGATTTCCTAGAACTGTGGTGACCAGATCTTTAAAGTTCTCTCCTGATTCCAGTGGTGTTATTCCCCAGAGGTTTGTTTAAGGCTAGTAGGTATCTCCCGCAGTCCTGGATAGCAATATTTACTTAAACATTTTTTATTTATATAGTTAAATAATAAAGCAGAGGGAGCTTGGATTAAAAATACTAATTGTAAGCTTCTACAGTTTCATATCACGAAAGCCAACTATTGGGCTATGCAGTAAAATATATTTTGAGGTTGCTGGTCTGGCCCTCTAGGGCAGTAAATGTAACTTTCCCCTTGTATTGTCAGGACTAGAGCTATTTTGCTCACACAGGAGAAATGTTTAGTTAACATTTGTGGTCCCATCACAGAAAAAAAAAATTGTCATATGTTAGGAGATGCTTCTAGGTTCCCTGTATTAATTAATTTATTGAAACATTTTAATTCCTTAAATCTGGTCAAAAAGTAGGTAGCCAAGAAAAAGGGCATTGGGACTGTGAGTAAACATAATACACTTGGAAATTACATCCAACATGAACCAGACTTCTCTCAAGTCCCTTGATCTGTTTGGTGCTTGATCTTTCTGATCAAATGTATTTTCCAATATTTCTTTTATTTATATTTCAAGTGACTCATTTCTTTTAAATCTTGGATTTTTAAAAATTTTCTTAGTTAAATTGACCTAGGTTTAGATATTTTCTCTAATTCTAACTTTATGCTTTATAAGCTAAGTAAATTCAATCTTGCTTTATTTCTTCCATTTCCATTTCATATTTTAGGAATTTGAAAACAATTAGAAGAAAAAGAAGCAAATCTGTGATATTTATATTCATTTTATGAGTTTCATTTATTTATTGTACATTAAATATGTTCCTCTTTTAACTGTATTGTGTCACAATTGCAGGGAGGAAAATATTTACAACTAAATCATCATTAAATGTCTAAACGTCATTCAGACACATAAAATAAGATTCAGACCTAGAAGTATGAGTGAGAGAAGATAAAGTATGATGCCTGATCTTAAAAATAGTTTAATAGAAAATTAATAGCTAAGTGAGTATTATATTCACTTGACAGTGAAGACTCAATAACTTTTGATAAAGTTTGTTTTTTTCCTTACTTAGAAGAATGCATCAATGTAAATATCTCTGCTAATGACTACCAATACAGCATGGAAATCCATGTCAACATTCTTCCTTCAAGGGTTTTAGAATTCATTTTCAACATTTCATGGAAATGACCTGCTGTTTGTTCTGTGTCCTACTGATGATATATTTTACTTTGAAACCCAGACAGGACCAGAATGAGAGAGAGAGAGGTAAGAATATATTTATAAAGGGGAAAAATAACAAAGACCAATTGAGGAAGATTTGAAATCAAATGATGGATTTTTTTTAAAAGTACTTCATATAATTGAAGCCAGATAGCTACATAGAATTGTGTTAGGAAATGTGGTTAACAAGATAGGAATGTATATGTCTTTAATATCAACTTGTTCTCATAGAGGTTCATGTTTCAATCAACCAATCCATCAATTGACCCATCAATCAAAAACTATACTGAACACCTACATGTACCATATTTAACTATATTTAACTCTGACTTATTGTGAACCAGACAAGAAAGGTGAGTACTATTATGAAGTTTGCAATGTAGCAGGGGTTCTGATAAGTAAATGGACAAATATGATAAAGTAAAAGCAGGCTATTATTGGTGTACATAGGAAGAAACCTTACCCAGATTTCAGAAATCAAAAAAGATTTTGAGGGGAAGTGGCAAAACAGGCAGGAATGGCTGAAAAGAATTAAATTACTATAGAAAGAAGGAGGGAGGGGTTGAAAGGAAAGAATGTTTAAAGGAAAATGAGCAAGAGAACGCAAGGGAGGGAATGGTGGGAGAGAGTAGTATGTGAGCAACGGCCGGGCCGGATATAAAGGAATTTGTTAGCCACGTTAGAGTCCAGCTTTATCTGGGAGTAGTGCAGAGCTGTCAAACAATTGTAAGCAGGGGAATGATCAAAGATTTGCATTTTAGAAAGCTTGTCCTTCACAATGTGGAAAACGGATTGAAGAGCGACAAAACTGAAGGCAAACAGTTCGTGTGGGAGAGATGAGTGTGGTTTAATCGAAATCAGTGACAGGTTTATAGAGAAAAGCAGCCCTATTGGGCAGCTGTTTAGAAGGTAGCATGGACAGAGGTTAGTCTTAGATTGGATGTGATAGAAAAGGGAAAAAAGGTAGTCAAGGTTATAAGCAATATATTAATTATACCAAATGATTTCACTGTTTATTATTCACTGGGTTTATCTGAGCTGACTGACTACAACCCCAAATATAAGGAAATGATACCATAAGGAAGCACATGACATAAACAAGTTTATCCAGCTATATATTCTCCGTAATCTTAAACACCAGGATGATATTTTGACATGCAATCAGGTTTTCTCATTTTACTGAGAATATGACTCTTTTGTAACCATTTCAGTTTTACTAGTAATTTCCAAGTTAAAAGAAAATTATATATATTTTACATAAAATTACATAAGGCAAAAATGTCCAAAAATAAGAACAATTGTAGCATACTTAGATTCATAAATATTTGCCGACTGATGAACTGCAGAGAAAATACTTAATAACTTACAATCTTTTTTTCCAATTTTAAAATAAATGGCAATATTGAACAAAAAAAAGCACTTTCGAAACAAATATTTACAAACTTGTGTTTGTACAATTATTCACATAGGTATATATGGAAATGTTTGCATTAACCTTTTAATTTAGTCCTATTTATTTACTCATTCAATAAACTATTATTTTATGAGATATATGCAAACATTTATGCAAGTTGTTTAATATAAAAGTCAAAGGAATTAGATAGCCTATTAGATTCTCTCATTCCAGGTTTATTATTTTTAAGCTTTGCTGCAGAGGGAGAGACAGAAGGGGAGGAATTTAATTTGTACCAAATAATTCACCTGTATTCTGAAAAACAGACTGAGGGAAAAGGTGAGAATATCTTGGCAATAGTGAAAGTAGAGATTTACCTAGAATACTGACCCCAAGATTTATAGTTTTGACAGGAGTACATCCCTAGTTCCTTTACAAGTTTGGGTGCAGAATCCTGTGATCTGGCAGACTCTTTTTTTTTCATAATAAACCTCCCTAGTGGTTGAGGAAGAAAGTACATGAGATGGGGTTACAGCATGAGTCAGGATGTGGAGTGTGGAATTCTGTTAATTTCCTGCTCTTGATTTGGACGTCTAATGCCCACTTTTCTGATGAAGGAAATATTTTCAGTGCCCTGAACTCAGAACAAAATTACTATCTCTTTAACCACTTATATCCCTGTAGTCCTTCCAGGAATCAAGCCAAATATTAAGAGAAAAAAGGTGTAGCATATATTTGCCAGTTCTTAACATTTCCTTACGATTCTCAAACCCAAGTACATCTAAAATTTTAATTGTTAAAAAAAATCTATAAAACATAGAGCCAAATACGTTTAGACTGCTGTTGGAAACAAAGTTGACTGGAGACTCCTAGCCATGCAAAAAATGCTAGGTAAAATTTGTGTTATGGAAAAATTGTCATCTCAAGATTTATTAAGACTTCCATGTTACTCAAAGAAAGTTTCCTATAGGTAGGATACCATATGTCTTGGTTTTCCTGGAACAATCCACAATTTGTCTGTTCTCTGGCCTTGTTAATAATAGTGCTCTTTCATTCTAAAAGTATATAAATTTGGATGATAAAATACGTGGTTATCTTACTAATATAACCTTAGCACCATAGATGCTTGAATAACATTGGTATATAGTGCTCTAAGAAGGAGCTCATTATTTGGACATGATGATAAAGGGACATGGGGTTCAATATTAATCTCAGGTTTTGATATTGTACTGCTTCTAGGAAATGACATTAATAAAGACAAGAAAGTTACAAAATAATGAGAACTTATGTCAAAATTATTTAAACAAAGCAGTGAGTATACATGCTTTGTGCAGCTGGTGAAAATAACACTCTAAGCTACTTAACCTTTACTGGTTATTTTCATGATTGCATTGTTTATAAGGAAGTTCCATAAGTGAATTTCAAAAGGATCTCTGACTCAGGCGTCTGTGTATGGTTGTTGTTGGGGATTTCTAGTAGTTCTCATGAAGAGTGAGGAGAATGTCATTTCCTATCAGTGAATGACACTATCTTTTGCCATTCAGCACAAAATTTTAGACTTCAGATTCTCATTGTTTATTAGTAACCCATTGGGAGGTGCTACTTACATTATTCTTTGCTCATCTGAATGAGTCAGTTAGTTAAAAGGTGCAAACTAGGAAATACGTTTTTATGAAATTTGAAAATCTAAAGTGAAATTGATAAAGAATTGATTTAAAAAAAAAGAATTGAAATTGCCCGGCAAAAGACCCAGTGAAATCGATGGCTTGCAATGTGTTAAACGTGTTTATTTGCACTTTCAAAGTTCAGATTTCCTCATACATTTTCATACTGATGGAGATAAAATGCTAAAGTCTTAAATCCCTCTATGCCATGCTGAGTTGCTAAGGGCTGTTGAGTTTTTGTTATTTCTCCTCTCGAGTTAGCTCTGATTACGCCTGCTGAGTGAAAAATTTGTATTTGCCGACAGAAATAGGAACCACCCCACGTGCACTTGCACTCAGCAAATGCTCCAATACATCACAAAGATTTGCTCAACCCACCTTCAGAGGCCAAATCGAGCATGTTATTTTCTGTTTAGGTCTGATTCTGGAGCCTATCAGTCAGGAGTGTTTTCCAATCTCTGATTAAAGCAAGGCCTACAAAGCTGGAAGTGTTCACACACAGTCTCATTAGAGTGCTGGATAGAGTGACCCAGGCCTTCTAGCACAAAGCTCTGAGTGAACTTCAAATATGAGAGTGCATCAATCAAATCCAAGCAAGGCTTTTATGTCATTTTTCTACTTTGCCTTTAAAGTCCTATAGGAATGCCCTTTCCAGCTGTACAGCCGAAAAGCATTCAATAGAAACAAAAAAGCAAAGACCCTCAGCCCCCTGCCCCCTCCAAATGGGTATGGTTTTACCTCCCCCACCAAGCATGAGAGAGTCTTCTGTGCTTTTTAAATTATTTAGCATGTTCAACAATGCAACGAAGAATATAGTCGCATCACTCAATGGCTCTGTGTTAATTATTAGTACCCATTTGAAAAGGAAACCAGTAAGGTCAAAGGCAATGAGATTGCATATTGTATGTCTTAAATAGAGGTAGCAGAGAGATTCGGGAAAAAAATAAAGCAATGCTCATGGAGGCTTTTCATTCCTAGCCCCCAACCCTAACCCCCAACTTCACTTCTTGCTTTTCTTGTGTTGGCGTATACCATTAAGAAAACAAACAAACAAAAAAGCAAAAAGAATAAAATCATAAAGGAACATCAAGAATCTTGGCAGGAAAGATGATAAGGCGTTAAGTCAGAGAAAGAGAAGTCAGACATTTAGTTAATGTTTGTTTTATATACTGCTCAGGGCACTCGAGTCATTTTCAAACATACATCTTTAAAAGATCAGCAAAAAGCAAAACAATATAAATTTGCCCACTAATATCATTAGAGGAAAATGCATGAGTGCAGTTAGCAGTGATTATTAAATTTAGGTACTTTTGCTTCCAACATCAGGCCAAAAACCATTATAACACAAGTAACATCAGTATGAATTAAATAAAATGAATTAAATAAAATGAGGCTTTTGAAGCCTGAAAAACAAAATAATTTAAAAGGAGAAAATAAATCTCTCCTGCAGTGTAGATAAAGTTTTCTGAATTTTACACCTCTCTTTAAACAAGTGAATTGTTCAACTACTCAAGCTATCCTATGTTCATACAATTAGGAAGAGCAATATACTGGAAATACATTGTACATCAAAATATTGGGCAGATATATTGCTTATTCAAGGGAATTCCCTGTATGTGTACATTTGTTTCCATTTCTAAACTTTACTAAATGTGAGGCAAATACTACCCACAAATAGCACTTCACCCACTCAAATATATTGCAGCATGTAAAAGAGTGTTTGAATTTAGAGCAATATATATATTTTTTAAATTTAGCATGTGTTTCTTTACAGGGCTTCAGATGTTTGGAAGAATTATGCAGATTTTATAAATGAGTACTAGAGCATTATGCTACTTGATAGTGTCCCATCTGTGCTTCCCCTGTAGTGTTTGACAGGGCATCTGTGTAAATTGCTTTTTTTTTTTTTTTTTTTTTTTAGTTAATTAGTTTACTGCATAAAACTTAATGCACTACCTGATAAAAACTTTTGTTCATTTCAGCACTTTTCCCCCCTAGAGCTGATGTTCATCTTTAGCTTTAGTCAGGCCTAACTTCTTCCTTTGTAGATTTCTAAACTGAAATAATAAAACAATGCTTTTTCCCTCTTTTTCTTATAGGGCATAATACACTATGCTTGTGTGACAATAAATATTAAGAGTGTAAGTAATAATTTAAGTTGATCATCCCAACATTTCATATATTTTGTCATAGCTTCCCAACTAAAACATCTTCTAACATGTTTTTCAGGGATATCTTAAGAAAAGCTTTAAAAAAACTTCTTAGAGAACAAATACACATAGTTATGAAGTATATACAACCAACCTTTCTTTTCTCTCTAGGGTATGTTAGCCTCTATTTAAGTTGCTTAAGTTATGTCAACATAGGACCAAAAATCTTGATGAAATAAAATAAACAACAAAGACAAAACAAACTATAAAATCAGTTTTTCATTTGCCTGTATCTTGTTTAGGAAAGATAATAGAAATCCCAGACGATAAACTAAAATTTTCAAGTTCATCTCGATATTTTTTCTCTGGAGAAGCAACACAAACTAAAGGAGATAAACATCCAGGACAGAGAGGAGACATTCCACAAACACTTGATATGTAATACCTATCATTAGTTAAGGGCCTAAGTTCTAAATCCAATCTATATGAGCTGCGTAATTGGGAAAATTTTTTACAAATCTATACCCCAGTTTCTTTATGTTCAAAATGATCTCATAGTGGTATTTACCACACAGATCGTTATATTAAATAAATTTATACTTATCAGTGCATAAACAGTGTCTGACAAGTAACAATTGCTCAAAATATGTTAGCTCTTCCCATGTTGATTTTGATGAGAATAGCTGTTTTGCTAGAAGCATAAGCTCACATTAGTTCACACAATATATCTGAAAAATGTAACTATTACTTCTTCAAAAATTAAAATACGTATTTTATGAAACATATTTAATTCAAGAAGACTTATCTTAGATAATATGTAAGATGTATTCTTTTTTAGAATAACCAAGAGGACAATCCTATAGAAATACATTTTATTTTATGAATCTTTCAGATTGAAGACTTAGTCTGCCAGTTCTGAATGATATAACTTTAGAGCTATTTATTTCTTTTTCTAACATTATGGTCATCATATAGGTAAGTTTTATCCATAAGTTTTAAACAGCATACTATGTGAATATTTTTTCCATTTATAAGCCATATAAATTATTTGTCCAATGATGTTAACTATTTATTTAGTGGGCACTGATACTGTAATTGAACTATAACATGAGGTACTAATATTTGTGCTCCATTATGCTCTCTGTCAAATAAATTTTCTTTAAAACAAGAAGAATACAGATTGAGTTTGACGTCAAATTTTCCTTATTTAAAAATTTGGAAAGCCGGTCAATGAGGTGCACTCTTGTTCATCTAAAAAATTCAATGCAAACAAACCAGCTAGAAAATGGAATTTAGAACATTTCAATACGTGAAAATCAAAATCAAAATGTCAACTTCTCTGACTTGGAGCAAACTGAATCATGAACTAAACCCTCACACTATGTAAATATATAAAAACTTAGTAAGCTCCACGAATGTTCTTAGACTTACATATAATATCTATTCCATCCAATAGCATAAAAAGTTTAAAAGTTAATTACTCTGTAAGATAAAAATACTTATATGCATTTGCCTCAAGGTTTAAAGTATAAAGGGTTCTAGCAGTTGTTTCACACTCAAGGGGAAAAAAAGAAATATCAATTTGACACCAGTCATGAAAACTACTGAAGAAGGACTATTTTGTAGTTATGGTTTGCCTTTCCCATGTGGAAGACGATACTTAGTATAATCTTTGTTGAGAGGCAACAATACTTTAGCAGTGTTTTCTCACATTAAATGTACTAGTTACTCCAAAATCGAATCTCCACATTCCCTCTAGTCTTAGTATGCTCACCTTCACAAAGGCCAGAAAATGAAAATTACACACACATTCACACACATACACACAATGCATTCCCAAAAGTTAAAAATCAAATAAAATGTTCTTCAATTTCTCATGCCTAGTTTGGAAAATTTGTCGTAAGAAATATTTTATAAAAATCAAATCTACATGTGACTTTCCAGTCATTGAAGATTCTTAATGGTATATGAGACTGAGAATTATTCAATTTTCCATTGATAGAATAGAAAGGTTACTGATCACACACCTTTCCTGGGTATTCCATGCTATTCTATAAGAGCTAGTTAAAGACATATGGATTCCATTCTTACAATGTAAGTGTTACAAAGAAATACTATTTGGGGAAGTTCGGATCAGATTAATTTTTCTGAGCTTTATTCTATCTACTTGACAAGATATCCAACCTTCTTGGTAAATATGTTAAAGTTAATACCCTTTTCTCTGCAAGCAAAGTAAGTAATAATCACAACTATGACATCATTCCCATGTACTATCAAACATGATCTACTTTCCTTTCTTTAATAAAATCTCCCCAGCATTTAATTTTTAGTTTTCTTAACTTTTTTTTAAGATGGCATACCTTTTCTAAAACAGTACTCAATTTTATATTTATGAAAACACAGAATTCTGTGCCTACCTTCAGTATTATCATTATGACTACTTTTTATCCAAGGGGTAAAAAAAGGAAGCCAATTTTTCCAAAACAGAACTTTATATAGAGAAATTTGAATTGGTCAAATGAGAGGTGAAATACGCACACTGACAGTAGTACTGACAAAGCAAAAAGTATCCAGCCAAACTTAAAGAATTTCCTAAATTTGCTAATCATTATTTTTTAGACCAAGTTTCCACCCACCTACCCCCACCATTATATCAGGTTGAAGTGTCTAAAAGAAGATAGACCCCCAAAGAGCAGTTTAAAATGCTTTAATTTTTTTAATGTGATACTGTTCTTTTTAAGGGTTCTTTCATATGTGATCAGTCAGAGATACTGACTTTTGTGAGTTAACACAAAAGTGAAATAGCACTTTTAAGTGCTGTCTCTCTTTGGAGATTTAATGCACTTTGTAATATCTCTGAGATCAGTCAGGGAGAGACGAGAAAAAAGAAATTTGATTTTGAGTCTGGACCAAAGCTCGGTGACTTGAGAGGCACCTAAACATAATGAAAGGAAGAAGTTTCAAAGAGAAAGTTGGCAGCTATGACCAGAATCCACAGGGCTAGCAGGACTGACATCAACCAGAGGCAGATTTAGAGGGGTACCCTATGATCTCTCTTGATACCATTGACACTTCAAGACCCAGTTTCATTGGGGAACAGTCCAGTAAAAGAGCATCTCCAAAGGACACAGCATGGTTGCGGTATTGAGAAAGACATGAAAATGCCAGCACCAAGGGCCTAAAGCTGTCTTTTTCTCCTCCAAAGATCACATATATCTGGGGAAAGCAAAAGTCAACATCTGAAACCTGCTTTTTCAAGCTTGACTTGAATGATATAAAGTTGGCCGTATAATAGCTAGATGCTTACCTTTCTTACCTTTCTGACCTAGGTTCAGTCTAATGTAAGAACAAGTCATTAGCTGATTCCTGGTAGTCTTCACTTACCTCCTGGTGAATAACTTTCTACTCTAGTATTTTATTTTTTTAATTAAAGTAACTGTCAGCTAAATTTGTGTCAAATACTGAAAATCAGCATAGAATGCTCCCATCAATTGGTTGTTCCCAATGTTTCCAAAGATCTATGTATTTCTGCTAACAGCTTTGAAGGTTGAAATTGATGCCCAAGTAGCTATGTATGAAATGTAAATTCTAAATTGGGTATAAACAGTATCTGAACAAATAATAACAATAATGATCTGTGAATTAAAGAAATCATGCAGCTATTTTAAGCTAGAATGTGTGTGTTGACAAAGGGGGGTGGGTGCTTGAGTTCCATAGACCTTTAGGACACTTATGCAGCATAAGAAAACAAAAATCTAGAACAATTATATTAACTATGCATGGGATTTTAAAAGTATGGATCAAATGGATGTATCATGATGATATCGATTCTAAAATGGCATCTTTCCCCAGTTATGGAGGCTAAATTACAGTTGAATAATGGTTATAGAAAGTTTCACAAATTTGCTTATATGAGAATTATGTTCAGAATGAAAAAAAGAATTGAGTGATTTGTCAAAATAACTAAGGGAAAAATATCACTTTCAGTCTAGATGCTCAGACAATTGAAGGAAAGAACTAATAATTACCATTTCAAATTTGCTTATGCTCAACGTCAGTACAAGACAGGATTCTGTGCCTGCCTACTGTGTTATCACCTCCAATTTATCATTTTGGATATCTCTTCATGACAGCAAAATATCTGATTAATTTAATGCAAAGAATTAGTTACATTTAGTGGAAAAATTAGCCTAATGTCTTTCTTTCATAGAACATCACTTGAAACTTCACATTTTTAGGAGACTCTTAGCATTTGATGGGCACTTTCAAAGTTCTTTAACTGGAGCCCAATTTCAAGAAATCAAAAACTTCCATACAGTAAAATCAGCACTGCACCTTTACTATTAGCCAAGATATCTATTTTGTGAAACCAATTCTAGAGGAGTTTCTAAGCAACCCACATTTTTTGAAGTAAAGTAAGTTTGATTTCTTTTAATTATTAAGTGAAGTGAGATGAGAATATGTAAGTTTAGTCACAGCTATAAGCTGAATTTACGGAGTCTCATTCCTTATTGTCAAAGTTCTAACAAGATTATCTGATGGCATTCTAAATACTGACAAAGAAAACACAGTCATCCCAAAAAGCACCAGAAATTCATCCATTAGAAAGGTATTTATTAATATGTAGTCTGTGGTTATTTACAAATGAGTATTAAATATCAATGATATAAATAGTAAGCTAAAATATGAAAGTGGTCTTTTGTATATTATAAGTACTTAAAACAAAGTAAGTTTTACCATCTAGCATCCCAAACCCTTCTGTCTCTTTAGGCATTACTTTTTCCCCTTCAAATCTAAACAAGTATCTTATTCTCACATGGAATACCTACACTAAATGTAATCCTTGGCTCTATTTTAAAAAGAAAATTATCCTGCTGGTCTTTACAGAACTACCACACCCAGGAGCCACATATTCTAGAAATAAGTCTACAATTTTGGTCATACAACCATATTAGCCAACTGAAATTCTATAAAAAATAAAACGCTTTCTTGTTAGTTTGGGGTGTCTTTTCTATCTCCTACTCTAATCTTTACATAGCTAGTCTATGATTTTCCTATGAATAGTATCTACGTTTTCTTTGTTAAAAAAAAATCTATTAAGTCATTCATGTTTCAATCTAAGTCAATCCTATGGCAAACATTGGGCGTAATATATATCACTATCTTTTCTACTCATATAAGAGCATAAAAGTTTTCATAAATGTGTCTATATGAATGTTGATGTCAATTATTTCATTCCACAAATATTTATTTAAATCCTACTACATCCCAGGTTCTGAGGATACAGAAATGAACAAAATGGATGAAGTTCTTATTCCCATGGAATACACAATCTAGTGGGAGGAGACAGAATATGTTAAGTAGTAATAAATTTTATCTATAAAATGAAGGCAGAACACACAAACAACAAGAGACTGTAATGTACCCGTATGTACCCATTTATTGTATGATTCAACTGATGTTAACAGTATGATCTTTCTCCTTATCATGACACCCCTCCAGCTGAATAAGTTTTGTTTGCCTAAAGTATAAAGTAGAAGGAAATAATAAGGGAACTTTACCCAGGAAATCAAATTGTCATTCTATCAGGTCATATTCCCTAATGATAAAACATTAAAAGTTCAATTCAACTAACATTTAGTGGGCAGAATTATGCTACATGATTTAATTTGCATATGCATATCCTTATTTAAGATTTGCCTCATCATTTTGATGCTTTTATTATATGTCATTGTACTTTATACTCTACAAAACATGTGATCTGACAAGTCAACATTCTAGCCCTTGAATCTCTTCTATTGCTATATTGTGGAATGCTTCATTATAAGGCAATACAATTATTTGAATAGTATTTATTCATGTCCTCTCTTTAGTTTGGTGGTATCTCAAATTTTGAAAAAAAAGTGGCTCCACTGGTTTTAAAAAGATCCAGCCAGGAATTTGTTTCTGAGTTCCAATTACTTAAATATTGTTAGCTTTACCTCATATTTCTGTCTTTCAAATAATCCCTGGTTTCAAATTAAACATGATTCTGAAAATATTGTCCTTCTTGATTTCACAAAATAATGTTTCTTTCACTAATATAGGAAGGGTGATAAAAATAATTCTAGAAATTTAATTATTTTCAATTATTTTCAATACTATCCACCGATAATAATAAATAAGAATTTGCTGTCGCTAATTTCTTTTAAATTCATACTCCTTAAGTAGTCTACATAGTTAAATAAGAAGTATGATTCTCATGATTTGTGATTGCTGTCTTTAAAATACACCAATATATTTTCGTGAGTTAAGTTAGTAAGCCCCTAACTTTTCATGAGAACTACTGGAAAAAGAAGCAAAAATGGCAAAAACAGCTGCTCCGTAAATAAATATGTGGGCCAGCTTTTCTAGGTAAATATTTAAGTTAAAGTGGAAACGTTTCTTCAAATCTTTATTATTATAAAGTTATTCTATCCAGTAGCTGATTCCAGGAACTCCACATCCTATAAGGGATGGTTGCTACGAAACTTGTTTGTAATTTTAAGAGCAACTATATTTAGTACGGAATTTCATGATTGCGTGGCAAGCATTCCATACATACCATCTCATTAATCCTCTCTATAATCTTTAAAGCTATTAGAACACATTTTTTGAAGAGCTTAATTTGGCTCTGAATCTTCAGCTCCTTCAGAGGACACTTGAGAAGGTATGGAAGGAGCTTTATCTCAATTTGTTACTTTGCAATATCCTTTTTGTGGCATATAGGAGAGAAATGGATATAATTTCTTAAATGATAGTTCTAAAAACATGAGCTATTGGCCCAATTTAATTCTAATTTCACTGATAGCTTAAACACCAGCTTTTATTATGAGAAAACATGTCTATAGTCATGTTCCAATTGCTGTCTTTCTGTGTTTTTCACTGTCCTAGAGGAGAAAAGCATACCCCACAATCTTATCTAAAGGAGGATATGAACCAGAGTTCACATATCAGGAATGATGTATATCTCAACCACGTTGAAGGCAGGAATTTCTAAACTATTTATTTTTGTTTTCCAAAAATATTTACATTGACTAAAATGAGCCATAGATGGTGACAGATTTTGTGTCACCCTTCAGAGATGTATCATCTATTGCTTGAGGCCAAGAAATGAGTAGTTTCCATAATTAGGAAGCAAAATTGAATAATTGGACTGTGGTTCATAAGGGTTTTTTTCCCTCTAAGAAGGAAAACCATGTAATATGTAAGTCCCAGTCAAGTGGGCTTACTTGATTTATACTTTTTAAGCACACAATTATCTTGTGCTCATCTAAAATAACTACAAATATTCAAGCATAGATATTTTTTTCATTCTCCTTCATCAGAATATCCAGACAATAGTTTTCTATTCATTTAGAGTTTTCTTTGAATAAAAAGGTACTCTTTAATTTTAACATAACTTTAAAGAAAGATTAAGAAAAATAAAAAAGTGTTACCCCTAATAAATGAAACATTTGAGAGTCATATGAATTACAACATTGTGAAAAGATACAACTAATTTAACTCATACTTGTCTCTAAGGCAAAGATTTATTTTAATGATTAACATTTACTAATATTGTATTTATTTTATTATACCTTGATTCATTTTAATTTCACATTATGTTGTCTAGTAGAATGTGTTTCACTAGGCAAAACCACTGAGTACTTATAACTTCAGTTTATCAGTGATGATAAACTGAAAAAGGTTTTCAATTGTTTTTTTTCAATCATTCATTCATTCATTCACCAATTCAGCTTATATGAATTGAATGTCTACTATGTCCTGGCTGCCAAGGATATAACATTAAGAAGATAAAATTACAGCTATAAAGGAACTTGTAGTCTAATTCCATGAAGGAAATGGACTATTACTGTTACCTAATTTAAGCCTGAGGGATTTGTTCTAATCCAAACTTGTTCCTTGAAATTTCATCTAATCTTGGGGCCTTCATTAACTCAATAAATTAGCTTTGATTTCTTCTATCTACTGAATGGCACCCTGAAGAAATACCCAAATTGTCAGTGTGTGTGCTACTTTTCCAACTTTCTGAACCAAGGCTTGTTTTGGAAAATGTTGAGTAGATGAATATCTTTGCTTCACCACATTCTTTCTAGTTGACTCATCAACTTTTAAGATATGGTTCAATCATTCAATCCATCCATGAGCTTTAAAGAAAATTTAGAAGGACATGTGGAGCCCTTCAGAAATCAGGCACTAGAAAAAATTTATAATGTGGATATCCTACAACACTAACCATGGTGGGTTATTACTGGTGTTAAAATTGTAGAGAACTTTCAGGTTTTTGAGTATCTTGAGACACATACAATGTATACTGGAGCTTTTATGTAGGAATCATTCAATGAATTAATTATACAAACACATATGTGTGAGTGTGTGTGTATGCATACATGTATATATGTGGTACTTCACCTCTGGAAATTTATTTTCTTGGAGTCACATATATATGTGTGTGTGCTTATGTGTATATACATACCTATACACAACAAATGGAGGAGTTAAATTTCTGGGGCCTCTAAACTTTAACATTTTCCAATAGTTTTGCCTAGTTCCTACAATTAAGTCCTAGCCCTTTCTCTACACATTATCACCAAATGTTGGCAGCAATAATGTGTCTGAAAGTATTATAAGGTCATTCCCAGAAATACCATCTCTCAGAGAAGCAATAACCTTGGGCGCACTGTTTGATCATGGTACATCAAAAAATTACAAGGGTAAAGTGGGACAAGGAAAAATGGGTGTTAAATATAATACCATTTCTAGAAATATCCCAGTGGTCGCATGTCACAACTATAAAAATTTAAAAGTTAGATTAGGTTGTTCTTTATTTTTAAGTTTGATTTTTAAAAGAATGCATATATTTGTTACTTTCACTAAGAAATTTTCATATAACATTATCACAATATTATTCTAATATTATATGTAACATTATTATTTCCAATATATCAATATTAGGAATGAATCAATACATTGGAGGAAACATCACCTAGCTTTGCTTTGCATCTGATATTTTCACAGGATGAACATTTAAATTTTAAGTAGTAGATGGCAGTTATTGTCTAGCTTGTAAATAAGAAAAATAATGCATAACAAAATTGAGAGATAAGTATAAACACTTCATTGATGTCACTAGCCTCTGCATTTTTAAAAAATAATTTTTCATCTCTGTGGTACCACTTTCATCTTCAGATGCTTAGTAGCTTCTTGGTCTCATTAGACACCTTCTTTTATCTATTCATATAGTTTTCAGAAAAAAAAAAAACAATGTATAGCTAATTATGTTAACTGCTAGGTATTTGCAGATTATTACATTATTTTATTTATTATTACATTACTATGCTTTAAGCCAATAGACTATATTGCTAAGGATGGTAGGTCCTAGAACCTGACCTAAAATCCTTCAGGAAGAAATAATTTATGGGCACTTATGGGAATGGAGAGGGATGGTTTTCTAAAGTAGTTCAGCAAGCATTTACCTAGCACGTACTGTGTGCAAAGTACTGAAAATGGCAAGAAAGTCGGTGCATTCATTCCACACCACACACAGAGTCTTTTGGCAACATGGTTTCCATTATATATTCCAAATTACCCTGGTTGTCCAATTCACAGAACTGTAGTTGATTTAAATGCGAATTAAAAGTTTAATAATTTGATAATACTGTAATTTTTCACCCCTTCAGGTCTACCTCCAAGACTTAACTGATTGAATAGGCTCACTCAGTTCAAATATATTGTGAAGATGTTTTAACCATATTAATCTTTTATTTATGGAATGTCACTAAATAGCATTTTGCCTATAACTGTTCTCTCTTTTTGCTCTGAACTTAATGAACTAACTTTTAAAGAAAGTTATTAAACATGGACACCCAGCACGTATAACCATGTATTTGGGGTCGGAGAAGGAAAAATGATGAAAGTGAATAACCAGGACATGTGTTCACTAATTTCTTTCTTTCCCTGCAGAATGAGGATAATTTTATAAGGAGGTCAACATTCATGTTTCACAAGAAGTTATCTCCCTGCTAAATCATAGTCTGACTACCTTTAGAAATGAATCCCCCTAAGAAAACTAAAAATCAAGAAAACTAGTACCTCAGGAAGTTGTACCTCAGAGCTCTTCTGAATTGGTTTCCTCACTTTAAATTCATCCCCCACTACTCTGCACTCTTCAAGGGGATACTGAAATAAGTCACAAAGAGTTCTACTTTTCCCCCTGCTCTCATTACTTCCTACAGAAAGAAAATGTGGTCTATTCTCTTCTGCTCCAAACTGAAGTAACTGTTCCATACATTACATATCTCACTGTGGGTTAGTACATTGTCATAGAGATAACTCAACTTAACAGCTGATTGGATGTGTAAACATGCCAATTCTAAATAGTCCTTTCTAAAAACTTGTATGGCACCATGCAGGATTTTCACAAGTACCCTAAACAATTCTATCCTAAAATTCTGTTTTACAATCAGGATCCAGTCTCCTGCTTCTTAAGGGAGTAATAAGAGAAGAGGAAGGCAAGCAGAGAACGATGTTCAAATGGGTTTGGGGAAATCAAAGGACAAAGAAGATTGGTGCTCACTGCTCACATGTATTGTACTACAGTAATCAGAAAAGCTATACCACCCTGGTGTTACCCTCTCAACCAGCACGGATGGTGCAGGAGGAGGTGAGTAAAGATGACTCAGTGGGGTGTGTACTTATTTGTTCCTGACACAATCTATGCTCCAGTAAGTCAGAGGAACAGCGAGAAGTTTCCTGTGGCCCTAAAGAGAGGCAAAAAATTGCAATGTCTTTTGTATCTAGGAGATTATTAAAGCAACTATGAAAAAGAAGCCATGTAGGTTCATAAGGGAGGGATACAGGTGGGCTGTGCTTGGTCTAAAAGGCAAACTCTTTATGTAAATAGATGCCCCTGCAGATGCCAATTTAGGTGATGGCAACGATGGCATGCAAGATACTTATCCCCACCTCCAAGCTAGGCCACTGCATAAGCCCCAGAAATATAGACTTCTACCAACAGACATGGGTAGAGAGCACCCTGAATGGTTGACATCATTTTCCAAGTGAAACACTGAAGTAGAACCTAAGTTCATTTATAGAAAATTACAATGTTATGCTTCTTACACAACTGTGATTAATTATTGAGATTCATTCCTGACAACACTGTCATTTGTCACTAAATGATGATCACTTCTGCTAACTGAATAGAAAAGAGATTGGATTACCAAAAAAAAAAAGATATACTCAAATAACATACTCACAACTTGGTCTAGAAAGGCTGCCATTTATTTACTGGGTCTTTGTTTTCAGGATTCCACATAAATATGGAGAATAACAGTTTAATCATATGCTGTAGCTTCAATGTAGCTTCCATATGTTACTTTTATGAATTGTGATTTCTTAATTTTACATCAATATCATTGATGCCAAAATGATGGGATAAAATATAACTCAGTTCCACAAATTTCTCTCCTGGGGTAAGACTGGGGGCAGATAGTCCAAGTTTTTAAGGTGAAGTTTCTTCTTTGATTTTCTTCACATCTACTAATACCACTACCTAAGTAAAAGCTAAACCCAGGTCTTCAGTAATTTCAAAAACTCTTTGGACTTTTGGTTTAAATGTCTGCTTTTTAATAAGAAAATATAATTTGTTACCAAATTCAAAATACTGAGAATTGTTTTTGCCCTCTGTGAAAAAGAGCCGGTGTGTGTGTGCCTGGTAGCTCCACCTCAGCTCGTGGTAAGGCAATTCCCAGTTTACTTAAATGAACCTTAGAATTGTCCTTATATGTAGGTGAAAAGAATAGGAATTTAAATAACATGAATTAAAGATCAATAAAATGAGAATCTACTAAACCAAAATGAAAAAGAAATTATTTCACCTAACATTGTCTATACTGGAAATTTCAATAGAAAACAAATCCATTAATTGTATCATATGAGATAAAGCTTAGAATGCAAATACATTTTGCAGGACAAATTGACAAGTTCAATGTAATTTGTAAATGAATGATATGAGACTTTTACTGAAAGTTTTCACTTTAATAAAAGCAGTTGCAAAAAAAAAAAGCAGTTGCAGGGAGAGTCTGAAGGCAATGGATGCCCAAATTTAACATATTGGGCAGGGAGGGGGAATGACACAGAAAGAGAAGGCAGTGTTGCATTAGATTAATGTCATAATTAGTCCCATTATCCAGCCATACTGGGACTATAGTGATTCTCAAATAGTACTTGACACCTCAAATGTACTACTGTGTTTCATTTCTTCAACATATTTATTGAGCTCCTACTATCTCTCAGGCATTCAGGATATAGCAGTGAACAAAATTAATGAAACTCCCTGCCCTCAAAGAACTTCCAGCCAGGACAATAAGTATATAAATAAGCACACTATATATTATATTAGAGTTAAAAGAGCGTCAGAGATGGATAAAGTAAGGAAAGAAAATAAGATTTTGGTATTGGTAGGTTTGTAATCTTAAATTGGGCACTGGTAGAAGGTATAGAAAGGTAATTGAAGACCTGAAAGAGATGAGGGAACAAGACATGCAACCATGCTGGGGAAGGGCATGATGAAATATTGGAAAAGCCTGGTGTGGAAACAATTTTGTTGCATTTCACTCCAGCCATGTCTGTGGGCCCCCTTCATAGTATATGTAGTTCAGCTTATTGCTGGGATTTCTAATTCTGTTCACATAATTTTATATATAAATATATATATATATATATGTGTGTATAATACACATAAGCATTTGTGTTGATATTTAGGTACATCCTCACACACAATTATGCATTTATATTTATTTTATAAATTCTATTTATGAAAAAAATTTTTCATGATCAGCATTTCAATTGATTTTATCTAATAGACAGGAATGGGGCATAATGAATTAGACTAGAAAGAAATCTTTCTGTTCTCTGTATATCTTTCAAAATAAGAGTTATAAAGCTTATCAGAGTATTTTTAACTGAGAGGGTAATTTAGAGACAAAAATGAGAATACACACTGTTATAGCTCATTAAGTCTTTTTAAAAAAATAAGCTCCCTAATTTAACAGTTAAAGACCTAATAAATTTTATAATTAGGAGCTACTGTACTTCTTTTTTAAAAACTTTATTTTCATCTTTGGATGAAAATTATGACAATTCTGCAATATCTTCCTAGTTTAAAAAAATTATTATATATTTTTGTGAAATTCAAGGGACACCGTCAACCCCAGTGAAGTCAGATTGGCCCAGATTTGCAACCCCGTTTATCTTCATAAGGACAGTCTGACTGTGACACCTCACCTTACATTCTACAGAGGGGCTACATATAATATTAAGGGATTTTTTACAGAAAAACATGCTGCTTAAAAAAAAAAGAAACAGCCTTTCTGTAACAAATCAATGTATTGCAATGCATCCACTCAATAGCTGCGGCTTACATACGATTTGGGAGATTTTGTAAAAGAGAAAAGGAGAGAAGGAAATGAAGGCAAGAGGAATGGGAAGGAAAATGAAAAAAATGATACTGCCTAGCTACAAGCTGCAGAGGGAAATTAATATTCAAAAGGTTAAGGTGTCTGTGAAATGTATGTAATGAGTAACACTCATAGTTTGTTACTATAGGTTCATTGCCTCTAATGTTGAGGACGGCACATGGATAATTTACGATTCCCATTGTCCCCTCTGCAGGGATTAATTCTGAATTATTTATGTACCTATATACGCAGAGAACTGAAACATTTTAGTTAAAGTCAGCGACTCACTCATAGTCTTGAAATTATGCAACCCTTGTTGCTAAAAATGATGTTAGCCTCTTGTGATTTAAGTCATAACATTTTATTTTCAGTCCCACTGAGAGAGAAGGCATACAGGAGGGGGTAAAAAAAAGATATATTTTTTTCCAGAATGAATCTCAGAATGCATTTTTTAAAGATGTAAATAGATAATGGTAATTTTGTTGAGTCAAATTATTGTTGTAGAGAGCATGTAAGTAAACCTTTATTTTATTCATGATTTGTGATTTTGTATTGGAATACTCTCTGACTTGTTTTCATACTGGGATCTTTAAATACGAAGCCTCTGCATTTCAATAAAGGGAATTCCACCTACGTACTAATTAATCAAAGAATGAAATTTCATTTTTGGAAAATTATTCTAATCCATCAGATTTCACACCAAACCATTTCATTTAGTCAACTGAATTCAGAAAAAGTACTATTTCCACTTACACTCCTGCGATTACTCACTGTTGTTAAAGGCTCCTTTGACTATATCAGAATTAATGAAAAAAATGCAGGTATTACACACTTCCCTGAAAAAATAACAGATTATATTCTGAACTCCATTATGTGTTTGATAGGTGCTAACCTTGTCAGCAAAAGACTATCTTGCAATTTTTAATAAATTGCAATTTGAAACATTATGTATATTTAACATGCATTTTTTTGCTTGTTTTGGTATAAATTATAGTTTCCCATATCAAAATTTTGATTGAAAAAATCAAAATGCCTTATATACAATTCTTTTTAGGAAAAAAATGTGAATTATAAAAGTCTCCGAACAACTGATCCTGTGCCTTTAGAATTCAGATTACTCAGTCTCTTCTGATCTTAGGAATCATGTTTCCCTAAAAACTAGGGTGCATCTCAAGTAGACACAATGCTGGATAGGGTATTGAGTATGAAAATAGATAAGGAATTCGAAGTTTGCAAAAGCAAAAGAATTTATACATATATATGCACCTATAAGACATCAATTTCCCTTTTAGCGCCCACCCCATACAATTCAACAATTGCTAATAAATTAGGAGGAGGGGCATATTGATGTACTGCTTGACTCTAACACAAAGAAGTGTAGTTAGCAAAAAGCTGCAGTGGGTAATGAACAGTATTTTAACTCGGCAGTTTAACCTCCTTGTCTGTCAGCTGTGACCTTTTACCAACCCCAATGAGAGTCTGATTTCTCACTTTTGCTACTCACTGCTGGATGAGTGAATGTAGAATTTGACAGCGAGAGGTTTTACATGAAAAGGAAAGGTACTTAAAAAGCATGTTTTGTGATGATAGGCTACATTTATTCACTGTTCATTACGCTGGGTGCAGCAGCAGCGTTGGTGGATTGATTGGGTGTGAGCGGCTTGTCTGCTGTGGAAGTGAAGAGGCGTTATTGACCTGCATGGGAGCCTGAGTGACCTCTAGATGACCCCCTTTTCACCTGAAATTGACCTTGAAAACAACCTAGGGTTCACTCCCATTTAAATAGAGGGAAATTCTTCAAACAGCGTGTGGATTATTAGAATTGATATATTGAGCATTTCCTTTTTTCTTTCCTCCCTATTTTTTTTTTAACTTTTACAGAGGTAAATGCGTGTAGGGGGTAAGGCGAGTGTTGGCTTTTAAATTTCCAGACCCTGCAGCTGCTCTGCTTGGTGTTTGTACAGATTTATGGAGGGAGCCAACCAGACTTTAGACTGCTTGATGTAAAATTTTACCATTCATCATTATTGATTATAGTCCACACTCTGTGACAGAGCCCAAACCTTACTATGACAATTGCTATTTCAGTTGTTATGGACCATAATGGGCCATAGGGATGATTTAAAGGAGCACAATAGCTATCTGTAATTACACATGAATAATCCATGAATTCTACACCACAACGCTTATGATCAAACTCTAATAACCAAGGCTTGAGACATTTATTCTTGTTCTATCTTTGGCACCTGTGCCAAAAGTTGCCAATTTATGAAAGTTTAAGCACAACAAACTTACCCCTCCCATTTTCAAAGTTAAGTTTTCATTCTTAGTTAAAAATAAATCACACTCTTGGAAAGTGATAGAATACTGCCTTTTTACAGATGGTATAATCAGTAGTTGAACTTACTTCTTGTTTGGAAAGGATGCCCATTATTATTTCATCAATTAGCATCAAGTAAATATATTAGATATTTGGTAGAATAGCTGGTAGAACCAGAAGAAAGAAAATAGAACATTTATTACTATCGTTTTCACTTTTTAAAAAAATGTTTTACTTGAAGCCTTTAGTCTCTTATTTGGCCAAAAAGTTAAAGGGAAAAAAAATGAAGAAAGACCATATATTACATTCAACGGTACAATGAAAATGTGATAGGTCTTACACAAGTTTTAATAACTGTTGAAACTAATACACTAACAAAGGGATTCATATCTTATACCTCAACAGTAAATTATTCTCTAATTTTATGTGGAATGGGGAGATGGAGAAAATGTATGCTCACTGAACTTATGCTAATGTGTGGCCCCTAAGGTCTAGAGTGCTGGCACAAACACACCTAATAAAAAAAAAATCACATTTATTAGTGGATCCTTAAGATATTCCCATGTATACAATATATCTTGGAGTGGAGACCACCCTATGGATATGGTCATTTTAAAGATATTTTTAGGAGTGACCAATTTTTTCCTTGGTATTTCCAGAAGACTCCAACACTTATTATAGATCCAAGAATCGGATATCTATGCAAAGTTTTTGTAAGCTTGCTTCTTCAAGCTCTTAGAATTTGTGTAACCAATGGCTAGATTTAGACCATTTTGAGATTTTGATTTCCTGACAATTTAGGGGAAAAGTTTTGGCAGTGTTTTGGGTCTGTCTACCACGTATTCCAGAAAAGTGTCCCTTCTGCCTGGCTTATGACAACACTTCAGTAGTTCAACCTATTTGGGGCATGGTAGTCTTGTTTAACTCAGAAGCCTTTTTCATACTGTTCAAATATTTACATGTGGGGCTACAGGCTTATTAGCAATCTGGTGAAGTATTTGTAAATCTGGATCAAAATTCTGACAGGATATTTATTGCATTGACTTGACCTATTTTCTATCTAAAGCCTTACTCCATAATTCTTGTTTCATTTGATGTTAATCCTATGCATAAAAGGCAGTAATCAAGACATTTGTACACAGTAACGCTCTAGCATCCACACAGGAGGATTCTACTAATCTGAGTTCCCCCGTACCTCCCTCAGCATGTGAGGGAGGTGCTTACACCTGTGACTGTTTCAAAGCTCCACAAGGCCCTAGCTTAACCAATGCATGTTATCTATTACATTTTATTTTCCTCCTCTCTCAATACAGTGATAAACCACTGCAAGGGTCCTCAGCAGGTTAGAGGACTTGCCAATTACAATTATTCTAATTTAGGATTATATTATGCTTTTTTAATTCTTGGGAACATTTTTTCCCTTCAAATCATTCTAATATTGAAAAGTGTTTTGGGTATTCTGTTAAGTGGGTTTCACTGCAAGACTGAAATGTAACACTTAAGTTTTTAAAAATAACTACTTTAAAATTAAATAAAAGATGACAGTTTTTTTCCCCGAGTCAGGTAAAGGATTTTTTTCAAATATTATTTTCTTCTAACTGTTCCCATTTGTCTATACATCAAATAAACTCAAATCAGGGACATGTTTTCTTGAACAGAAAATTCCTTATGGAATACAACAAAAATAAAGACTTGTAATTGGTATGACATTAGAAACCCACGTACTTATCTAGTCAGCCTCCATCTCATCTTTGTTCCTACCTCTCTGTAAAGGGTAAGGCAGTTTTGCCCAAAGGAAGAAATAAAAGGGAATCCTCATTAAAAGGTACATTAACGGAAAAATAATGGCTTTATTGGGGACATGTGCAGAAAGGGATGTTTGAGTAGTAAATGATAATTTACTTTTGAGGTATATTAAAAAGGTTTAATCTTACTGATCATGAGTTAAATTGGATGTTTTAATCAGTTAGTGAGTGCCAAAAATAATTATGCCAGAGTGCTTAGTCTGCAGAACATGTACACAAAGCATATAAATCCTTTGCTTCCCCAGGGATTTCTCAGAATAACACACAACTAAGAGACAAAAGCGATATCAAACTCATATAAATTAACATTGCAAATGATCTGAAAAATATAATAAATAACATGATCCTATCACTTTGAATATGCAGCACAAGGAAGGGTGTCCAACACAAATATACGCATCAATCTTCTGTATCCTTACTAAACTTTTTCAGTAAACTTTTATTCCATTTACTTCCTACAGTTCAATTCAAGGTCATTCCTTTCATTGAGAGAGTGAGGCTGGGTGACAGAGCATAGAAATCTGTGTTTCTTTGAGAAATGAATGTGAAAAATAGGATTATTCTCCTAATGAGTTTTTATTGAGGAAGTAAAATAAAGAAGTTGGATCCAAGGACCTTGCGAGTCCTTTGAAGTTCCAAAATTTCTGTGATTTTAAGATTAATACTGGCCACAATTTTGATACTACTAAATAAGTAAGCAATTATAAAGATATGGGTAAAATCATTTCAACTCTTGCATAATGAGTTTTGAACTGAATTATTTCTAAAATACTAACAGTTACAAAGGTTAGTAACTGTTAACTTAAAAAGGTTAGTAACTGTTAACTAACAGTAGACCATATGCTTTATTCCATTTATGTGAAAAATGTAAATAATATGTATAATTTTATGTGTTAAATTTGCCACACTCCCTTAAATCCTAATTTAGATTTCTTTTTACAAATCTGACATGAACTAAGTACATCTTGATAGTTTGGTTCATTACAATATTATAATCTGAAAAGTGATATCTTCACCATTTTTTCCGTTGATAATGGGACAATTTTTTTAAGTGCAAACAGCATTTCCTAACATAATAGTAAAATCTTTTGGGCCATATATTACTTCCAGTTACTATTTTAAAGTATTTTTTAAGAGTAAAAAAAATGATTAAAGTTTAGGTAGCCACACAGAAAAAAAATTAAAAGTTCCTAAAATGTGTGTTTCTCTTTAAACAGTAGAATTCACCCTGGAATATTTATTCATGTTTGATGTAAAAGCTTATCATTTTCTGGAGGTTGATGATTATTGAAAGCTAAAAGAAGAGTGGGATGAGGTTAAGTGAATCATCAGTTACACATCTGATGCTTTTCCCATCGTGTAACTTAATTGGTTTACACTGACTTTGTACTGGAGTATTTAAGGACAACATGGGGGCTTTTCTGCAGATCTGAACAGCTGCTTGATTTGTTAATGAACAAGGTTATCAGTAGCCAATTGCTCACAGCTGAAAAACTGCATGCTCCTGGTTAGTCCATTGGAAAGGGAATTTTTTAGATGTGGCTTTTGTGTTTGACACTGTTGCCTTTTGGGTGATTTGGGTACATCTACCTGTCCCTTTTGTAACCCAGTTTCATTACATGCAAAAGAGAACTACTACTACAAATTTTTACTCTGTGTAATGGATATAAGGATGAGCTAGAATTACTCCTCTTTAGAGCATAGGAATAAATGTGTCCCCTTTATCGTGTATCATGTATCAGTTATCACTACTCTTATTGGGGATCAAATATCCCTTTGAGAAGCTTATAAAAGGTAGAGACCTCTACCCACAAGTTTGTGTGTACGTACACACCCACAAGTGCAACATTTTTCAACAATATGAATATGTTCATATACGTCAGATTAAGAGACAATTCAACAGAATTATTTTGAAATCGACTTCGTTTAGTGCCCAAAGTATGCTACTTTAAATAGAAAAGAATTTCTAACCAATCATACGGGAAAGGAGCAATTAGGTAACATGTAATAAAGTAAAGAAAAATTAAATGTTTTCCTTCAAATAATGGGCCATACCTCATGGACAACAAAATGTATATTTGCAAAAGGAATATACACATTCATTTGCGTTACCTCTCCTAGGACCAGGATCACTGAAAACTATTTTGTACTTATCTGAGTGATGTAGTACTTCATCAGATATGCAGTTTTCATTTTTTTCTAGATTTTCAGTGTAATTTCAATCATAAGATAAATAACAGATATATATGTATATAGTTAATAACCATTCTGAAAATGAGATTTAGAAGTGAATTCAGTGCTCTTCAATGTGTTATTTTTTATTCTCTCCTATTCCAGTAGTTTCCTTAAATATTATCTTATCCAGAAGAGATACTTTAAATGACTGGACAGTCAGAGACTTTGTTTTTAAATTTCATTACTTTACTTACCTTGGTAGTCAATAATTCTTCCATTCAGAGAATACACGCAGAATAATCAAATGCTGAAATGTCAATGGTGATATCTCATTGAAGTTCTAAAAAAGAGATGAAGAAACTTCATAAATACATTTGAACTTAAATTTTCAAGTTAGATTTTTATTTGGTACATTATCATGAATGAACACATTATTTTCATCATTCCATTTCCAGAGAATATTATCTTGGTTTACAAAAATAAGAAGTCTGTTTGATTTTTTTTAACTTGAAATTTAAAAGAAAAAGCCTCCATGGTCAGGCATTATAATTATTTTCTTGCATATACCTTTAATTCCTTTGCCGCTCTCTTGATTCTGGTTAAAACTAGATTTCTTCCTCCTCTGCTCCCACATACGTACAGCTGAATCTGACTAGAGAAAAACACCCCATCATGCTGACTGGTCTCACTTTATATTGCTGTTCATAGCCTACAGCCTTAATGATGTCATATAATCATTAAATATGTCTCTAGTCCATTCACATGTCTATTCTCCTAGACAAGTATTTCACATCTTCTCACTCTTCAGACCTCCGCATCCTCTTCCCTGTCTTGACTCAGCTGATGACATTTTTTTTCCTTCACTGAAAAAAAAACTGAAGCAGAGAAGAAACTCCAAAGAATCTACCCTTCACATTCCCCAGTACATATACTTGCATGCTCTGCCTTCCTGCCTGATGTCATTCATTCAATTCCCAAGCTCTTTTCTCAGTGAAAGTCTGAATTTCATACAAGTTCCCATCTTTCATCCCTACTCAAAGGCATAGCACCAGAAATTCTGCCCCTCAGTTAATCCTATAACACTCTTTGCTAGACCTTCCATTGGCATATGGGAAATAATATGCTGATTATGATAATATTTTCTCACATCTTAAGACTTTTTTTTCATCTTTTTGTTCCCTTTTCAGCAAAACTCCTCAGCAGACTTTTCTATGTCTAATTCCTCCCTTCCTATACTTTATTAATGTCACCCTAGTCTGGACCACCACTACCACCACTGCCAAATTCCTCTCTTTGATCACAGCTCCATAATAGTACACCCACTGGTCAATTCCAAGTCCCTGTCCTACTTGGCTTATCAGCAATCCAGAGTTGATTACTCTTTCTTCCTTGAGACATTTCCTTCGCCTGATTTCCAGGCCACAGTCTCATTATTTTACTCCTCATGCCTCCTTCTGTCTCCTTTCCTGGTTCTTCCTCTTCTCCTAAGCCTCTTAATTTGAATGATTCCCAGAACTCAATCTTTGATCTCCTCTTTTCAATCTAGGCCCCATTCCTTGGTGATCTCACATTGTTCCATGGCTTTAAATAGTGTCTATATGCTTACACTTGCAAATGTATATTTCTAAGTTAAATATCTCTCCTGAATTGATGACCTGACATAAGCCATGTACATGTCTAATACACAAATCCAATATATGTCCAAATCTGATCTTCTCTCCCCAAATCTGTTCTAGCTACAGCCTTTAGACCCTAGTTGATGACAACACTATCCTTTAGGCCAAAAACCATGTTTAATCCATCTGCAAATCTCATCAGCTCCACCTTCAAATACCTAGGATCTAACCACCTCTCACCTCTCACCTCTCTGCTACCATCCTAGTCAAAACCACCTTTTTCTCTCATCATCATGGCAGATCTCCCAGCATATATCCTTCTCCCCTACAATTTACTCATAGTGCAGCAAAACAGAGCAATTCTATAAAATGTAGTTGTGATCATGTCCTATCACTGTTAAAACTCAGCAATGACTCTCCATTTCAGTTAGAGTAAAAGCCAAGATCCTTACAACAGCCTAAAATTACCAACATGAACTGGGGCTTGCTTCCTCTCATCCCATTTTACATTACTCTCCCTCTTTCTTGCTGACGCCACTCCAGCTCCACGGAACTGCTTGGGGCCATTGCTCTAGTTATTTTCTTTATCCAGACCATTCTTCCTGCAGATATTCATTAAACAAACACTTTTCTTCCAAGTCTTTGCTCAAATCTTATAATGTGGCCTAAGAAACACATTTAATACTGCAAACTGAACTTCTTCCCCCAAAACTCTTGATCCCCCTCAACCTGCTCTAATTTTTCTTTACATCTATAGCACTTTTCTACTTATAATTCATTATATAATTTACAAATTTATTATATTTATTTTTAATTTCTGTTTTCTCTTATCACTAGACTACAGGTTTCAGAAGGCACCAGTCATTTTCTGTTTTGCTGACTGATGTATTACCACTTTTTTTAAGACCCTGCCTGGCACTTATCCATGAATATCTGTTGAAGAACTTTGGTTAAAAAATTAGCAGGAATTCAAAACATATGTATGTTTAATGTCCTTTTGAAAGCTCTCATTAAATGTCTCAAAATCTGTATACTTTGGTTTGCAAATCTTAATTTTAAACCTAAAAATTTCAGTTAAATATTCCAAGAGTTTCATTTCTTCAAATATTTGTTAAACACTGTCTCTGTAATAGTAGTTTCAAGGAATTCATGTTCAGAGACAAGAGACAGACAAATGTCTACCATAGTATAATATACTATAATAAGTGCTATGATAGAGTTATGCACAGGATATTATGAGAGTATAGGAAACCTAACCTGAGGAATTCTCCACCAGCTGGCAAGGAGAAGGTTCTGAATTGGAGCAGAGGAGGGGATGTCATTTAATCAGTTAATACATAGTATGTGCTTACTGCATGTCAGATGCAGTGAGGGTCATGGGGCAGAAATCCTTTCAGCAAGCTGAGTCTGAAGTACCCATATGACATTTAAGTCACAATAACTTGGGGACTTTTCTATGAACAGGTCTTGAGCCCAACAGTGTTGTCTGGGCTGGAAACCATCCCTATATAACTGGTGGTTGAATTAGGCATACATGAGATTTCTCAAAGAAATAAAGCTATAGATAGAAATTAGAAAATGTAAGATCTATCATAAGTTCTAAAAAATCTATTTTATTATTCAAGTATATAATGTAAATCAGATAAAAATTTAAAAAATAAAATAACATTAGAAATTAGGAGAAAAAAGCACACAACATATTCCCTATTCCCCTCTCTCCCAATTCTGCCAGATAAACTTTTCTAAGATTTTGAAAATTTTTTCTTAATACATATATATTTTATACATTGAAATGTTAATTTTAAAGATTTCATAGAATATATTGATTTAATAAAGTTTAAGAATTTTAAATGCATTTTATTAGGATTACATATTTTATGACAATCTTTTTCTAATATGTTTTATTTCACAAAGTGATATACATCTCTATATATACTATAAGGACACATTAAGACCTTTGATAGTTAAAGCTTATCAATAACAAACTACAAAAGTAGAGAGGTAAATTTCCAAGTTATCTGTATAATACAGTATTTAAAGTAAAGTGAATAAATCAGTTAGTAAAAACCAGATCCTATCAGGTGGAATTCAGTGGCTTCTAGCAGTCCAAAGTTCTCACGGAGAACAATTGGGAGAAAGTGATAAAACACACAAATCATTTGTTTGAAGACACTGGAGAGCTGCTGAGGCACCAAGAACTGGAGGGTCTAAAACTTCAGGGAGGAGAGAATCTTGAGTGAGTGAGCTGACTTTTGCAGCTGCTTTTACCACGGAGCCTTTGCCCATTCTAGGCTTCAACAGGAGACTGAGAATTAGGGTTTTGGACTAATAGAGAGTTACTTCTAGGAAACAGAAAAACCAAAAGAGCTTCTGATAAAGATTTGGAAGGGAGGCTTAAGTATATGGCTGGGTTTTACCTCAAAAGAATGACCAGATTCTGGGGCTGCACGGAGTAGGAGGCTAAAAGCTAAAGCATAAAATCTCTGAAAAGTAGTTTGAGGATTTTATCAACCTCACAGAATAAAAGAATATGAGATCTGCCAGGAGAATGGGGCCACAAAGTCTTCTCTATCCACTCAACTGGAAACTCAGGATGAACCAGTGATAGGCCAAGCCATATCAGAGCTACAATGCAGCATCAAAGCGACACGTCCTTGATTCGCTCAGGTGATCAGCTTTCACTACTTTTGTCTACCAAAGAAAAGAGTGAACCCGCTCTAAAGAAAGATAACATCAGCTGCAGCCCCCACAGCTTTTATATATAATATTTGACATTTAATCAAAAATTATTTGGCACACTAAAGACAAAACTCTGTGCGTGAAAACCAACAAGGAGAAAAAAACCCACTCAGGTCCATAGATCATCTAATTGTTAGAGTTAAGGGACAGGTTCTAAAATAATTATGACAAATATATTCATGAGAATGAGGGAAATGAAGATAAAAGAGGGAAAATTTTAACACTGAATTAAACCTTTAAAGAGAATCAAATGGAAATTCTAGAACTGAAAAATAAAATATCTGAAATTAGGGACCTATTAAATGGTATCAACAGCATGTTAGACATAGCAGAAAACTGTTCAACAGAATAGAATACGTCCAGGTCAGCAGACTATATCGAAATGATGAACAAAGGCAGGGGGAAGGAAAGATACATTAAAGACAATGAAAAGCATAAAAAATGTGGGACAAGTGAAAACAGTCTAATATGTATGTAACTGGACTCCTAGAAGAAGGGAAAAGAGAGAGAGAGAGAGAGAGAGAGAGAGAATGGGAGGTAAAGAATATTTGAAGAGATACTGGCTGTAAATGTTCCAAAACTTACAAAAGACATTGACCCATTGATTTGAGAAGTGCTATGAATCCCACGCAGAATAATTACAAAGAAACTATACCAAGAACATCATAAGAAGATTGTTCATAAGGCAAAGACAACTGAAAGTTAATCAGCAGTGAAAATGAATGAACTACACCACACACACACACACACAAATCTATGAATCTAAAAATGAGAATCTTAAAAAATCTATGAATTTCTAAATGAGAGAAGGCAGGCACAAAACTCTATGTTCTGCATAATTACATTTATATAAAGATCAAAAATAGGTAACTCCAAATATTCAGTGCTATAAGTCAAGAGGGAGAATAGTGACTAGAAAAAGATACAAGTCAAATCTGGGGTCTAGTAAAGTTCTAATTCTTAATCTTGGGGCTGGTTACAAATAGGTATGTTCACTTTGCACAAATTCATGATATACGTTTAGGATACTTTACTTTTCTGTATGTATTTTATGCTTTACTAAAAGTTTACATTAATAAAAAAATGGATACTGTAGGAGGAGAATACAGTCCCAGGTCAATATGGTGGATGGAAAATGGAAATTAAATAAGAATCAACTAGGAAAGTTGGACTTGGCCCATTGGGATTGTCTACCTGAAATATGACTCAAAAACATAAAAAATGAAATGATCATAATTATTAAATAGCCTTAGGAAGTTCTGTAATAAACAAACACAAGGACCTGTGAAAAACATTTTGGTAAGGAAATGTTTAAACCTCCCCAAATTCTGATTTCTGGATATTGACAATGCTTTAACTAATGGCAGCAAAGAACAAATTTTTGAGTCAGGTAAAAATTGTAGGATTTAATGTTCTAAGGAACCAAAAGAAAGCAAACAAAAATAAAAATCTCATTTTTTTAAAGTAATAAATATATACAATTTTACCATTTTTTACACAGTACTGCCAACTGTATAATTTTCTACTGGATTTCCTTCTTTTCAGCCTTGATTGTCTGACAATTTTTAAATAATGGTGTTAGAATTTAAGTGAAAATAGAAAACAAAATGTGAAATGCACAAGTCAGTAGGGGTGTACATACTTAGGCATAGAATTAAGGTGTAAATTTTTGGAAAAGGATATAATTCTAGCTTACTTATGGGGATTACAGATATGCTACATGATAAGAGATGTGACAGAAAAGCTGATTCAGTAGCAATAATAGTAGGTGACATATTAGCAATATAACTAAGTGCCAACCAAAGTTTTTCACAGTTACTATGCCAGGACTAAAATAGAAATCAGACACGTGTTTCTATCAGATGGGGTTCACTGGTAAGATGCAGCTGTTGCAGTCAGCGCAGAAATTGAAGATAAATAAATTCATACTTTAAGAGCTTACAGCATCTTCTGGTAATTGAAATTCAGGTTTCATTTTAAATGACACAAAGTACCAAATAATGAGGCATTAGGTGATTTCAAACACCTTGCCAAGTAGTGAGTCTCAAAGCACACATCAAAAATCTCTACATAATCATTTCTTTTCAGTTCAATTAATTCTTACAATGTACTGTGGCAAAGACTGATAATTGCCTCTCAATATCCATTCCTCGCCTCTTTTTTACCAACAGAATCCCAAGTTTTGATGGACTGCCATGCACTCAGCTAAAAGACTACATTTCCCAACTTCCTTTGCAGATGCAGCTATGTGACTGAGATTGAGTCAGTAAAATGAAAATTAAGTATTATATACTTGAAGAGAGGGGAGTCATCCCTTATCTCTTCTTCCCTTATCCTGTTTTCTAGAACATACATATGACAACTGGAGTTCCACTAGCTACCTTGGATTCCATGGGCACACATTAGGAGTGAGAGAGGGATGATCTAAAAGGAACACGATACCCGAGTAGCTTTGGAGCAGCCAGACCAGCCCTGTTCTGCCTACCTCAGGGAATTTTAAACACTAGACAAAAATTAACTATCTAGCCCACAATTATTTAGAAGCAGTGTAATATGCAACTAAACCTAAATCTGATGCAAGTACATATTAAATATAGGAAGTGGTGTGTACTTGCTATTACAAAAAAATACAAAAGAGAAATAAAGCTCACTTTTGCACAGTGGAGGAAACCTTAGAATTTAACATGAGTGGAAGCGTAGGCATTGTTCACGCTGTTCTTCAGTAAGTGAAAAATGATACTTTGGTCAGAAGTGCAATTTAATCTTATCTTTCTGATCTAATTTAAAGAAGGTAATTTAGATCTATTATCTGCCATAATTAAGAAGTCAAATGAAGATTAAAATAAGTCAAGATCTCATTGGGTAAAATATCTAAATTATCTTATGAATACACTAGACATTTGAAGAGTGAATTCGGATAATCACTTCCATTCATTAAATGTATTCAGGGTTCTGAGTTATGCGTGATGCATGATCATTGTATTGTAATCTAATGATAACATAAAGATAAACCTAAAGAGAGAGACAAATACCGTATGCTAACACATATATATGGAATTTAAAAAAAAAAATGTCATGAAAAACCTATGGGGGAAACAGGAATAAAGACACAGACTTACTAGAGAATGGACTTGAGGCTATGGGGAGGGGGAAGTGTAAACGGTGACAAAGCGATAAAGAGGCATGGACATATATACACTACCAAACGTAAGGTAGATAGCTAGTGGGAAGCAGCCGCATAGCACAGGGAGATCAGCTCGGTGCTTTGTGACCGCCTGGAGGGGTGGGATAGGGAGGGTGGGAGGGAGGGAGACGCAAGCGGGAAGAGATATGGGAATATATGTATATATATAACTGATTCATTTTGTTGTGAAGCTGAAACTAACATACCATTGTAAAGCAATTATACTCCAATAAAGATGTTAAAAAAAAAAAAAAAAAAAAAGATAAACCTAATCAGTTGTGGACAATACAAAATACCAAACCAAACCAGTCATTCCTTAATTCATATGGTTATATAAATCCATGTTTAACACTCACTTAAAATAAGAAAGGCTAGGCTTCCCTGGTGGCACAGTGGTTGAGAGTCTGCCTGCCGATGCAGGGGACGCGGGTTCGTGCCCCGGTCGGGGAGGATCCCACATGCCGCGGAGTGGCTGGGCCTGTGAGCCATGGCCGCTGAGCCTGCGCGTCCAGAGCCTGTGCTCCGCAACAGGAGAGGCCACAAAAAAAGAAAGGCTTAGAGCTATGATTCTCTTCTTGAAAGCACCACCAGAACAATACTGGATCCTCTGCTTTCTGCCCTCTTGATCAGCAATTAGAAAACAAAAATCAAGATATAACTAGATATAATCCAAGATAAAACTGACTCTGAGATATAAGAAAAAATTTCCCTAGAGTTCTGAGATCCATGCATAAGTGTCTTCTGCTCCTGAGAGAACAATCGTTCTGAGTTTGCTTTTCAATGAAAAGTATGTAATATTATTTGGTAGGAAACACCCCCGGTTATATAGATTTAGGACACAAAGTCCAGTGTGAGTTCAGAGTTATTTTGTAACCAGAGCACTTAAAAGCTTGTAATAGTGAAAGAAATAAAGAAGTAATTGTTCCAACTATTTATGTATGTATATTTCTGTTACATATATGAAATCATGCTACCACCGAAAAATCCCTATTTAGGCCTCGTTCTGTAGCTGTGTACACCCCACAGACATATTTAAATATATCCAAAACATTCACAGGAATAACATTTCAAACATTTACTCTTCCTGTGCGCAACCACATTTTGCCTTGAAAATTACTCCAAACTTTCCTATTCTCTAACTCTGATAAAATGCTCTTAGGTCCCTGGTTTGAACACCCAGTATTGATTCAATGTCGTTGCTGTTATACGTCCACAGATTCTTTTCAACTCCTCCCATAAAGAGAGGGAGTCTGGGGAAATTCTCTGGTGGTCCAGTGGTTAGGACTCCACGCTCTCACTGCCAAGAGCTCAGGTTCGATCCCTGATCAGGGAACTAAAATCCCACAAGCCACACAGTGTGGCCAAAAAAAAAAAAAAAAAAAAAAGGGAGAGAGAGGAAGTCTATTTCCCTACCCACTGAATTTGGGCTAGTTTTATGATTTGCTTTATAATGAATCACATATGACAGAATTGAAGTTGAATAAGCTGTGTACAAGTTGTGTGATGTTGCCCTGAGACTGGCGTGTGAGGAGCCAATCTAGACTCCTGTAGGGTAACAGCCCATGAAGAACTGAGGCTCCCCAGCCAACAGTCTACACCATCTGCCATCTTGGACATTCTAGCCCAGCAGATTCTCCAGTGAAATGTAAATCACCTGAGAAACCAAGAGGCAAAAATCAGCAAAGGAATTTCCCAAACTCATGACAGATAGTAAACCGTTGCTGTGTTAAACCAAAGAATCTAAGGTTGGCTTGTTATGAGGAATAGAGAGTTGATATAGTATCTCATCTTCTTCTCTCCCAGTAGACCCCCAGATTGATGACTTGGGTTTTGAACCATCTAACTTAGTTCTGGCTTTTTTCAAATATCGACTATTAAAACACAACGTGAGGAACATTTTCTCCCTATTTTCATGGTCTGCAGCCATGGTAAAGATATCCAATCTTTGAACTACTACTGTCTCTGCCTCACCCAGGCCCTGTAACTCTGTCCCATTTATTGTCTACCTCCTTCTCTGGGATGCCACTGACCTGGTCTGCTCTGCCTATACACCAGAATGGAATCCTTAGATATCAGTCAGATTCACCCAGATTCACCCAGTAAGGTTCTTCTTTAATGCCTCAAAAAAAAAAGTTAATTCTGTACTTGAAAATGGCCATAGGATGAATAAACAAATACAAAAATGCACACCTTAAACTATAAAGAATTGATTAAATAGATAATTTAAGAATATATATATAATGTAATAGATATTGGTTGACATACCACGAAGTATAAAATCTTGAAGTCTACATGTCCTGTGACTTGGGGGCTACCTACCAAGCTTTCCTCATTTGGGTATAGGTGAAGTTTTTAAACTTAAGTCCTCAAATACCTAAGTCCTCATTCTGCTTTGAATAGCGCAGGCTTGGTTTTATCCTCTACACATATTTTAATCTTCTAGTTCTCAAACTGATTTGCTAATTGCAGAATAAGCTTGGCCTATCATCAATTGTTCAACGCCTAGTCTGAGCTTCACACAGATCATCAACCAAGATACCATGGTATAAATATTTCTGATCCTGAATAGTGGGTAGTGTATCCATGTACTTACAATAAATATTCCTATAATGTACTAGGATTTCTGCAAAAGTTTCATTGAAAATGGGATTCATGAAGTGACTGATGCAATCGTGACAATAGAGGTTTCTGTAGTTTCTGCTTTTCTATTGAGAAAAATGTAATAGATTGATTGTGGCATTGGAGATTCTCTCCTTGACGCATAGTTTCTTTCTCCCTTAATTGTCACTTTTTATTTATAATCAAGTGCCCTTATATTTTATTCAAAGCATTTTGTCACATAACTATGTATACCCATTGCAGACTATTTACAGTCTCCCAGCTATCAGCTGCTTCCTCTAATTGTCTGCTATCCCAAATTAAACTATTTAACCACTGTTAAGTTTCTGTGAAATTCTGGTGTATAGCTAAGTAAAGTTAATGATATTTTTAATAGCCTTCTCCTCTTCTGTTAGTAAATCCTTAAATATTTTCTCCTTTCATGGAGCTCAGAGAATATGGTCTACTATATGTACTAGAGAATCATAGAACAATTTATATTTTTATACAATTCTTTGGCCAAAATGAAGCTCAATATACAAAGTCTAGAAATACAATATATTTTTATCAAAATAGCCCACATTTTTTTGTGTTCAATAATGGGAAGACAAAATTAGACCCTTCTGCAAACTTCCATTCTGCACATCTGGGCCAATTTAACCATCAATACTGCCCCACTTGTTAAGTTAATTCCTATTTCTCATCAAGGGGAGGATATAATGCCTACTCTAGGGTAATGGCATGGTAATTCTACATAAAGTCAGACTTAACGATTTTTATATTTAATAGGGTTCTGGAACCCAATTTCCACCGTAGGAGTCGGGGGTGTTTCCCATACCAACAAGCAATTCTGACACCAGCCGAGAGCCCTAAATTTAATTCAATCCTGGAACTACCTGGAGAGATTCCACCGGTTGAGGGCTCAGTCCCACAAGACTGCTCTCTCCCAACCCCCCAAATTCCCTGCCAGGTCCCCAGCACACACACTCACTTCAGATGCCAGTCTCAAGTTCAGGTTGTTACCTGAACTTTTGACCAACTGGCTGTAAATTAGAGGTTCCCACAAACCTCACTCAACCCTTAGGTTCCGTTTATTTGCTAGAGTGGCTCACACAACTCAGGAAACCCGTTTACTTACCAGATTACTGGTTTATTACAGGATATAACTCAGGAACAGCCAGATGGAAGAGATGCACAGGGCAAGGTATGGGGAAAGGGTGAGGAGCTTCTTTGCCCTCTCTGGGCGAACCACTCTCCTACCACCTCCACCAACGCGGAAACTCCCAGAACACTCTCCTCTTGAGTTTTTATGGAGGCTTCATTACACAGGTACGATTGATTAGATCATTAGCCATTGGTGATTGAATGAACCTCTAGCGCCTTCTCTCCTCCCCAGAACTCAAGGTGTGGGACCAGAAGTTCTACGCCCCTGTGATTGGTTCACCTGACAACCAGCCCCCATCCTTAGGTGCTTTCCAAAAGTCACCTCATTAACATAAACCTAGTTGTGGTGGTTAGGGGCTTGTTATGAATAACAACACTTTGTCTTTATGACTCTGAATCATTTTCAGGAACTGAGGACCAGAGACTAAATATTATACAAAAGATGCTCCCACTGCTCTTATCACTCAGGAAATTCCAAGAGTTTTGGGAGCAGTGAGCCAGGAGCTATGGATGAAGACAAAATTCATGTGAGAAATATGTATGTGGACATCTGAATGACCAAATATATATTTCTTATAAATCACAATGTTGCAGTATTATAATTTGTAACCCAGATTTGATCATTGGTCTCTGGATATTTTTCTGAGCCTAATATTTCATCTTATTCTTTTTTTTTTTTTTTTTTTTTTTTTTGCGGTACGCGGTCCTCTCCCTGTTGTGGCCTCTCCCGTTGTGGAGCACAGGCTCCGGGCGCGCAGGCTCAGCGGTCATGGCTCACGGGCCCAGCCGCTCCGCGGCATGTCGGATCTTCCCGGACCGGGGCACGAACCCTTGTCCCCTGCATCGGCAGGCGGACTCTCAACCACTGCGCCACCAGGGAAGCCCTTCACCTTATTCTTAAGTTCTGGAAATGGTACATCCTTGGAGTTCTATGTCCTCTGAGAACTAAGTTCTGTCTTGTTCCTTCCAGGGACTAGAGCAGAGGTCACAAAGTCAAATTCCCACAGACACTAGCAAGACACATAGTGAGTGAGACTGGCAAGATGCAAGGTAGTAGAGAATGTTGAGGCTTACATGTCCCCTGTGAAAAGGACAGCTGCTTAGCTGTGACAGATGGTTGTCATATAGGAAAACTAAATCTGTTATTTTCTTATCCTCCAATTATTTCCAAAAAAACCCCTAAAATCCATATTTTTCTAAGAAATTTCCCAAAGCTTTAAATGTTAGCAAATAATGTAATAATAACAACCTTAGTCATACACACATACACTCACACTCAGGCACACACCCTCCTGTGAGCAAAATCTGGCTCAGGGTTCCATTTTGCAAATTTGAGGTTAGAGCTTCGTCTCAAAAACCTTGGCTATCTGATAAATGGGAATCTTTATATGAATAAAGATATTAATAATAACAAATCTTTCTTTGCAGAAATGTAGAGGTATTTTTCAAGTTAGAAAAGGAATAGACTCTTTGAAACATTTTTGTACTGAAAAGGTAGAATGAACAAGCTTACCCTTGATTAAGTTGCTTGAAATGTCCTATAGGGACCAGGTAAGAAATGTAAGTCTATCAACCCAGATCACTGGGGGAAAATTCACAGTGTGAGGAGACCACCATGTCACAAGGAACCTCTGAAAGGAGGCTTAGAGTCATTCTGCTTTATCCTCTTTGCTAAAAAGGCAACTAGGATTGTTCACAAAGACTCAGGCTCTCAACCAATAATTCCTTACTACCCAAGAGAAGTTTCTATAGCATGAAAGTGAATGGGATTATTCTGTTAAAATGACCTTTAAAAGAAACCAGAACTTCATCTAAATTAAGAAAAGAAATACATTCACAATATAGGTTTTAACTTATCTCAGAAGCAATCTTTGGATTTATAAAGTAGTTGTGTCAGTAGGTAAGGAGGAGTAGAAATTACCTCCTTTCTGATGTCTATGTGAATTGTCAATATAGTCACAAGTGAAAAATAAGCTATGTCAGAGATGAGAATCCATAAAAGACAGGGAGGTCTTCCATCTCAAGACATCATCATGAGAAGCTGTTTACAGGGAAATGACTGATTCTTGTTGTCGGTTTTCATTTCCCAAATTCATCCTTGATGGAATCAAGATGTGAAGTTTCCTAGGTAGATTGGGAATAAAGATAATATCTGACCTCCATGGGACAAGTGTTCTAGGTTATTGAAAAGAATGTATCGAAAAATGTGTTTTACTATATGCAGTAGTTAGGATTTGCCTAAGATTCAGTGGTTCTCTATGGGGGAGTGATTTTTCTCCTTAAAGACTATTTTGGTTGTCACAAGTCGGTGGGAAAGTGCTTTTGGCATCTAATGAGAAGGAGTCAGGGATGACGCTGTACATCCTACAATGCACAGGACAGTCTCCAAAACAAAGAATCACTTGACCCCCAAATGTCAGTAATGCCAAAGATGAGAAACCCTGAAGTGGAGTGATGTTTGATACTCTATCTTGTGCTAAATTACAAAGACAAAAATTGTACTTTAACAGAGTTCCACTGCATAATACAGATAATTTTGAGTACGCAGTGTGATACGAAACAAAGAACATGATTTTAGTTTCAGGTGAAACTGGTTTAAATCCTACCTCCTCCACTTTTTAACTATACGAGCTTGGATCTGTCTGTGTCTTGGTTTTCTCATCTATAAAATGATGATATTAATAATACCAAATTCAAAGAGTAATTGTGAAAATAAGTAAGTTCTCGTACACAAACTACCTAAAACAGTGGCTGGCCCACAGGAAGCCCCACATGAATGTTAGCTAAAAACATACATAAGTGAATGATGTTAAATAAAACAGATGTAAAATGCTTATCTTCCTATAGCAAATTCCTCCTCTTTTAACCTAGTTGGTGAAATAAAAAATACGACATTGACTTCAGTCTTAGCAAGGAGCATAATAATTTTACAATGCTGCACCTGTTATTCTTCAGTTCTTTCCATTGTATTCCAGTCTGGCTCACCTCTACTATTTACACAACACTAAGCAATGCAAAGGTGTAAAGCAAGATTCCTACGTCTTTTCTCTAGTTCAGTCCTTCCTAACTGTTGAAAATTAAACTTTATTTTATGTGGCATATTTCAAGCTTTTGTTTCCTTCAGCTATGGCATCAATTCAAGAAAGGATCGGGGCTTCCCTGGTGGCGCAGCGGTTGAGAGTCCGCCTGCCGATGCTGGGGACACGGGTTCGTGCCCTGGTCCGAGAAGATCCCGCGTGCCGCGGAGCGGCTGGGCCCGTGAGCCATGGCTGCTGGGCTTGTGCGTCCGGAGCCTGTGCTCCGCAATGCGAGAGGCCACAACAGTGAGAAGCCTGCGTACCGCAAAAAAAAAAAAAAGAAAGGATCAAATGACATAACAGCTGTACACAATTTTCTGATATATTTGCAAAGGTTTTTCTTTTTTATTTTAATGGAAGGATCTTGAACTCTGTAATGTACAGAAAAGTATACATATTTTCCAAATTGTTTTTTAAATTGGCTGGCTGTATTTTTCTAGAATTTCTGTCTTTCACTTTTTCCCAGTGTCCTTCAAAAAAGGCATATCAGATACTTCAGGATATCTTCACTTTTCTGAAGACTGAAATAAGAATTAAAAAGAGTAGTGAAATACTCAGCCATCATGTTATTTTTGGTAGAGCTGTGTTCTTTTTAATTGGGGGCTTTACATTCATTGGGAATAAAAAATCTGTTTACTCTGCTGGAGGAATTAGGCTCTGAAGAGATTGTTTTAGTTCTCTGTTTATGATGATTTGTTAGCTCTTGACTGCAGAAATAATTTTGTTGTTTACATTAATCTATGGTGGTAGTATTAACTTCACATCATACATAAATATAATTATTGATCATTACCAGCTGTAATTCAGTGTTAGAATTACAGATTTACATAATTGTGCTATTAAGTATAAACTTGAACGTCATATCTGGGGTCAGAAATAACTGGAGGCAGTAGAAACAGAAAATTCTGATTATATGTCATTCATATTTTAATACACACTGTTGCAATTTTGATCAGTGTTAATGTAAATATTTTTATGTACTTTACAGCAATGAGATGCTAATGGGTGGAAATTATAGCAATATTGATCTAGCTAATAAAATGTAATACATTAGTAAGAAAGGATATGTATTATATGCTTCAACTATTACTATACATTATCTGCCTAAGGAATGTGAGCTTCATCACAGGTGAAGAAAGGTTTTTGAACCAAACACTATAAGCTTCTTCTCATTGACAATCATGGTTTTTCTGTTCTGTGTCTTTTATACTGATGTGCATTCAAAAAGGGCAATTCCACTTCTGTGACATTAAAATATTCTCTCTTGATATAATTAGTATGTGAAAAACATTCTATGATAATCAAAGTTGACTTGTCTAGAAATATTCTTTAAGATGCTACATATGTCTGTATTATTTAAGTCAATAAATGGATTATATATAAACAATGCAGTAAGGCCTAAATTCTAACCTTAGAAATTCAATAAGTTAAAATGCTTCACGAACACCAATACTTGCAAGCAAATTTTCAAATGAAGTAATTTGGGTTATGATATCAAAAACTCAGTGGACTTCTAACTTTTTAACACTAAATTGATACGTTTTTAGAGCTATCTTTTTGGGGATTTAGAAAATTAAAACTGGAAAGGATCATAAATATTAATTAAGCTACTTTTGTTTTCTTTTACTGATCCCTGTATATTATTGAATTGTATGAGATTGCCATTTTTGTGTATCAAAACTGATCAAATGGGCTTCCCTGGTGGCGCGGTGGTTGGGAGTCCGCCTGCCGCAGGGGACGCGGGTTCGTGCCCCTGTCCGGGAGGGTCCCACGTGCTGCGGAGCGGCTGCGCCCGTGGGCCATGGCCACTGAGCCTGCGCATCCAGAGCCTGTGCTCCGCAATGGGAGAGGCCACAACAGTGAGAGGCCCGCGTACCGAAAACAAAACAAACAAAAAAAAACAAAAACAAAACAAAAAAACTGATCAAATATCACCAATTTCATATGGTCCATCCCAACTATATATCCATCTATTCATGTGCCTATCTGTCTACCTATCTATATCAATCTACCTTTCTAAATATTTTTTTCAAAGTAAAGATAATAAATGCTTGTGGACAAAATTCCAAAATACAACAAAGGTAAAAATAAAACACAGAATTAATTTTTCCTTTTCTCTCTTATCCTTAGTTAGTTCTTCTGCCCTAATTCAATTTTTAAATTGTGATTTATCTATTTGTATAAATGGTGTTATACAAATGGCTCTTATTCTGCAACTTGCTTTTATTTAACTTTTTAAACAATTTTTAAATTGTGGTAAAATCACATAACATAAATTTACCGTCTTAAACATTCTTTTTTTTTTTTTTGGCTACACCGCGAGGTTTTTGGGATCTTATTTCTCCCGACTAGAGATCGAACCCATGCCCCCTGCAGTGGAAGCACAGAGTCCTAACCACTGGACCACCAGGTCTTATACATTCTTAAGTGTAGAGCTCAGTAGTAAGTATATTCACATTGTTGTGCATTCAGTCTCCAGAACTCTTTTCATCTTGCAAAGCTGAAACTCTATACTCATTAAATAATTCTTTATTCCTCCCTCTTCTCAGTCTCTGGCAACCATCATTCTACTTTCTGTCTCTATGAATTTGACTATTCTAGGTACGTCATATGTGACATCACACAGTATTTGTCTTATTTTGGCTGGCTTATTTAGCTTAGTATAATGTCCTCAAGTTTCATCTATATTTCAGCATAGATCAGAATTTCCTTCCTTTTCATGGCTAAATAATATTCCATTGTATGCATATACCACATTATGTTTATTCATTCATCCATCATTGGACACTTTGGTTGCTTCCACCTTTTGGCTATTGTGAATAGTGCTGCAATGAACATGGGTGTGCAAATATATCTTTGAGACCCTGCTTTCAACTCTACTGGGTAGATATCTAGAATTGGAATTGTTGGATCTTATGGTAAATATATTTTTAATTTTTTGAGAACAGCCATACTCTTTTTCATAGCAGCTGCACCATTTTAAATTCACACCAACAGTGCCCAAGTGTTCCAGTTTCTCCACATCCTCACCAAAATGTCTTTACCACTTTGTGACAAGTATCACCTTTCCTACAGTTTCCAGTAACATGTTCCTTGTACCTATCTGAGACCTCATGAGAATGACCTTTAATGTCATATTTCTATTAACAATCTGGTAAAGGCAATGTGGGCTATTTTTTTTTTTTACTTTTTTGTGCATTTATTGGCCATTCAGTTTTCCATGAAATGCCTATTCAAATGTCTTGCTCATTTTAAAACCAGATACTGATGGTTATACAGGCAGACCTCGGAGATATTGCAGGTTCAGTTCCAAACCACTGCAATAAAAGGAATATCACAATGAAGTGAGTCACACAAATATTTTGGTTTCCAAGTGCATAAAAACGTTATGTTTACAGTATATTGTAGTCTATTAAGCATGCAATAGCATTATGTCCAAAATACAATGTGTATACCTTTGTATTGTATTTAAATATCTCAATTTAAAAATACCTCATTGCTGAGAAATGCTAACCATCATCTGAGCCTTCAGCGAGTCACAGTAGTAACACCAAAGACTACTGATCACAGATGACCATAACAAATATGATAATAATGAAAAAGCTTAAAATATTACAAAATTACCAAAATTTGACAGAGAGACACAAAGTCAGCAAATGTTGCTGGAAAAATGGTGCCGACAGACTTGCTCAGTGCAGGCTTGCCACAAACTTTCAATTTCTAAAAAAACATAATATCTGCAAAGTGCAATAAAACAAGGTATGCTTGTATATAATGTTATCTTTACTCTTTCATATGTTTATATAAAAGATATTTATATAAGATATTATATTCCATCTAATGTACAATTGTACTAAATACTGCATTTATGTGTATATACATGTGGGTGGGTATGGTCATCAAAGAAATGGAAAAATTATTCATATTTAGGTTGTCACATTTACAGAATCCTTTGTGTAAAATAAGTTAAAAAGAAGGGGATATATGATTATCTTTCTGTTAAACAGATCTAGTATTTTCCCCTCTAGGACACTCTAGTATTAATGCAGTGTCAATAGAACATTCAGACTTTAGGGTAGCACAAAAAGACTGAGAGTTAAAATATGGTACAAAAGGAAATTTTTGTAAGCCATTTTTGAGACTGCTATAATTTTAAAAGATGACTGTTTTAGGCACTTGAGATCAAGTTCAATACCAAAAGTTTAAAATCTTTGAGTCAGTTCAAGAGGAATGGCCAGTTCTATGGCATCTTCATTCATATTCTAGCTCAAAACTAATTTCCTTCAGGTTCACTCTTGACACTCCATGTTGACTGGAGCTGTCCCAGCACTCTTTCTACAGTTAAGTACTTTGCTTGCCCTACTTTAATTCACATTGTGTTTGTCTGTTCGTTCGTAAGTGTTCATGAAGTTCTCTTATCTTCAATTAAAATAAACTCCAGGGTAGCAGGGATTGTGTTGAAATGCTCCTTCTCTATCTTTCCCGTGAGCCCTTTTAATGTGTTGGTGTGTACAAGTACATGACAGATGCTGCTAAATGAATGTCTGACCTTCTAATTTGCTGTAACGTTCTTCCAAAGTCAACACTCTCTGCCGATCCTCTTCCTATGAAAGGAGTTGTCTTTGATGTACTACAACCATATCATTGAGCTCTCTGTCTCAATCTTTCAATTCTCCAATGAGCAGCTGCAGCCCTTTTCCATTGCTCCTCGACAGTGGAAATCTCAACTTCTGACCCTGTGTTCTGGAGTCAGGCCAGGAAGGAGGCCGAAGGGTTCATAGGTGTTTCCTCTGCCCCCGGAAAGGGTCGGGTGTGGGCAGCCTCACCTTAGAAACGCCAGCCACGCGCGCTTGCCCAGAGAGGCGGGGGCCAGCCCCAAGCCCTGGAGCCCTGTGCCCTCGCCGGCCCAAGCAACCCTGCCCAAAGCGCCAGCTCCCCGGAGTACGCCCCCAATGTGGGCTCTTTTTATAGCATGTGTCTCAGCCTCTTCTTATTGTACAGTTCCAAAGCTACTTGCACATTTTGAAGTATCTGACTCCGCAGCACCTCCACTTCTCAATACCAAAATCTGTATTCGTCAGCTTGAGCTGCCCTGAAAAAACCGGGAACTGAGTTACACAACCAACTGAAACTTACTTTTTTACAGTTCTGAAGGCTGGGAAGTCCAAGATCAAGATTCCAGTAAGGTTCAGTTTCTGGTGAGAGGTGTCTTCCTGGCTAGCAGATGGCTACTTTCTTGCTGTGTCCTCAAAGAGCAGAGAGAGCAAATTCTCCGATGGCTCTCCTTTAAAGACAGGAATTCTAAGGGATCAGGGCCGCACTCTTTACTGTTATCTCACTCAAACATTATTACTTCTCTGCTCCAAGTACAATCACACTGGAGGTTAGAGCTTCAATATGTGAATTTGGGGGGACATCATTCAGCCCATAGTGCACTTATTTTTTATGTTACCATTAAAAATGGGTTCTTGTTTTTTCATTTTATTTTTATAGAAAAGCCATGAACTTTTGGTATTGCTTTTGTAATGAGCAATCTTAATATTTTACCTTAAAGTTTCTAATAGTTTTATGGTAAACTAGGTTGGCCTTTCAGATACATAATATCTGAAAATAATATTTTCTTCTTATTCAACATTGTCACATTATGATTTCCTCATGTCTAATTGCATTGCCTAGTATTCTAAGAACATTATTAAAATAGTGATGATAGTTGGTACCCTTCTTTTTTACATGAGAGAAAAGTGAGATCCAGACAAATTGTTTCTTACTCAAAGGTATATAAGGAAGGAAAAATATTGTGTTATTTGATACAACTCATCAATCCCTTTGTTGTTTGTCCTTGTTGTTGATGACGATGATGTTCTTGTTCTTGTTCTGGTTATTTTCATTATATTTGGGAAGGAAAAAAAATACTTGAGTAAAAATCATGTACACATAGATTTTGGTGACATTTATAGACAGGAGGTTGGGGGTTTGTAGTTTGAAAAATTTCACAAGCAAATATACTTCACAGATTAAGAGAATGATAAACACTAAAACAGACTGCCTCCTCATGAGGACAATGATACAGCAAATGCTTAGGTGAGCACTCCTCAAAGTTCATTTCCTCCAAAATGTTCTGCTGTCCTTCTCTGATAAATCCCCCTCAGTTCTTCCAAAAAGTAAGATATAAGAGAGAAAACCTCATTTGGGTGCTAATCTCCCCTTAGCATCAGTTTCAGTACTTTTCAGCATCAGTACTTTTTTGTCGAGAAGTTTTGAAATATGTTTACAAGTCATTCAACAAATAAGTGACACTCACTTGGACTAGGTGATAGATATATAAGTAAAAGTAAATAGTGGTTTCTGAACTACTGGAGTAGTTGCTGGAGGAATAATGGTAGCCATAATGACAACAACAACAACAAACAGAGGTTATTACATTTCTAATAGTCTGTTAGTGGACACAGTGAATATTTGAAATAGTTAAGCCTGACTAAAGAGGTCTCCATACTGTAAAGACTTGGAGACCCACTCAACCTTTCTACAACCTGATTGTTTTCTCTGTAAAACAAGGAGACTTGTGAAACAGCCTGGAATTTTATTCCATTTCGTATAAGGTATTCCATTTACCTAATTTTGAATCTTTTTTGATGTTAGCCTGTGAATTTCAAGGGTTTTTGGTTGGCTTTGCTTTGCTTTCAGTAATTCTCAGTTGATCACCCTATGCATGTAATTGGAGGGGAAAAGAAGAGGAAGAATCAAATAAATGGTAAAATACTAGAAAGGTTTTTGCTGCTGTGGCTGTTGTTTGGTTTTCTATTTTATTATCTGAGCACATTAATTAAGGCTTCCTTTTTGAAGTCAGGTAAAGATGGGAGCTCTTCTCACCTCACCTAGTACTAGTGTCTTCATCCTCCTTCACCACCAAGCCAAGCAGCTTCCAGCACCTTCCATCTTGGCCATCTTCTCTGCCAGTATACTACACAGCCATAATTAACGTGTTCTTAATTTTCCAGATTATGTGGGTCCATAGTTTTTCTACTAACCTTTGAAGCCAACTGCCTATGTACCATAAGTTCCAGCCTTGCCTAATTACTTGCAGTTTACCAGACTCTCATATGTCCAAGTCTTTGTCCACCAAACTTTCTGGGCTTCGTATATTTTCTCCACACCTAACCCTTTGTCACTTCAACCACCCTCCATCCTCCAATCCCCCTGCTGCCCTAAAGTTCTTCTCTATAGCTTTCAAATAAACATTGACTCATTTAACAATATTAAATTCAAATGGCAATTCATCAATATCCTGCAGATAGGTAAATATTGGCTACCGCTTTTTGCATGCCTCATCTATAAGCACTCTATCCCTTCTTTATCACACTACCTTTAATACTTTTTATTCACTCACTGGAATATCTGCTAGATGAAGGCAGGGGTTTTTACCTGTTTTATTCACTGTTGTATCCCTTAAAATCATGCCTGATGGGTGACAAGTGCCTAACAACTATTTGTTTCATATTGCTTTAATTTGTTGACATGTTTATATCCTTCTACTAAACTCCAAGTCTCTTAGTACAGAAGCCATGTTCTATTAATTTTAGAGTTTCCCCTTAGAAGACAGAACATAAATAATTAATTAATGCTTGTTGAAGTTGCTTGCTTAAAATAATCTCATATTATTCTATAATATTTTGGAAACCCTACTTAATTTGCATTGAGATTAGAAACCAAAGACACTTAAGTGAATTTCCCAGCCTCATTAGCCTTTGAAGTTATTGTTCCCCTTTGCACCGACATGAAGCACTAGAGATGCTTCAGTAAAGAGCAGACGCTTCCTCTGATAGGGGACCAAGGGTCCTCCAGGAGGCTACCCAATTCACCATCAAGGTTCCAGGCTCAACAACTCAGCCTCAAGGATATAATGAAAGTTTAGTATAGGAGACAGAATGCAATGGAAACTAAAGAACTCTCTCTTTTCTATCCTTTCTTTATTCTGCTAGCTTTCTGAAAATCTGTATATGGGATGAAACCTTTACCTCTTGATCCAAAGAACATGACATCGAAATAAATTGTTCTTAGTAAAATGCAGCATCAGACATTCACAAGTCATACAAAACGTTTTTTAATCTTAACCTGATTTACTTGCAATGTGAATTACTGTCCTTTGCATTTAAAGTTTCCTCATTTGTGAAAGGGGATAAGATGCAGACCTCTTCACAAGATCACATGTCACTTAACTAATTAATATTGTAATTATAAAGTACTTAGAAAATATAATGCACTGTACAAATGCCAAGTGTTGTTATTAGAATCATTTGAGTGCTCAGCTCATCTAGATTTACTACTTCAGCAGGGCAAATAATTCTAAACAGTAAGAAAGCCTCAACGATGCATACTAATTAATCTAATTTAAACATTTATTATGTGCTGTAAATATGCCTTGTTAAAATATACATTTTAGTTAAGGCTACCATTAAAGCCATCCTTCAGAAATTGAGTTGCTTGAGGTCTGCATAAAATGAATTCTGCTTTGGCTTTTCGTAGTGACAGTTTAGATCACATTTATCTTACAAATAATTTCCCTGTTGATTTGTTATTTGTTTATTTGACTGAGTGCTGATTATCAGGGATTCAGCTAATATTAATTTTTAAGTGAGAATAAAAGGAGGAAAATTGACACACTCTCTTTGTCTCTGTAGCGGAAGATCTGAAAAGAAACAATATATTTTTAACTGCCATGCCATTACTTTAGTCTAATATTCATTAGGGTGCCATTTCTAGAAAGGAAATACCCAAGAGTAGAAGATAGAAACATGATGTGTGCTTTTAGGGAAAACTATAGACTTTGGCAATAAGAGCCGGCACTATCTCTATAGGTTACATCTGCAGGTCCCAGAGTTGACAGAACATTAGCAAAGCTAAAAGGAATTTATGTGTGGATCCTTTTTGCCACAGCACATCAAAAGGCAAAACACAATGACTAATTCTCCATGTAGAATAAAGAGATTCTGTGAGGGTTGTTTTCTATTTAAATGAATCCACTTAAAAAAATTAACTTGTTCCTAGTGGCAGCCATTTACCCACTACAGTCAAAAGCTGAATTCCATATTTAGGTTTTTCAATTTCTTTCAAAAAATACACGCTAACTGGTCAGTTGGATCAATATGTAAACCTTTTTCTCCATAGAACTTAAAGTAGAATTTCTATTGCTGAGTATAAAATACATTTCCCCTGGTGGAATACTACCTTCTGATCCTTGTAAGTGTCTTCCTTCTGTCAGAAACCTAAAGACACATATTAACCGTTGCAAAATAATAATAATAATAAATACAAAAAGAAATAACCTGAGGCTTTTCTGACTTCCTTAATATTCACATCAATGAAAATTTTGTTAAATCTCTAATTACTTTTAATTTCCTACTGCAGATTACACAACTGCCCATACTTTTCATCAAAACCTATAATATGCCAATAAATGAAGTTATCACCCCACCTATTGACTCTGTCCTAGCAAATACTGTCCTGTCACAAAACAATGTACTTTCACAAATGACCACTCATTGGAAATGGCCACTTCTCTACAGCTGTGAGTGGGCTAAGAACTAGAAGAATCAGAATACACATCAGGAAAGCAAACTTCAGAAAAATGAAACTACGATTATGTTTACTTCCTTGTCTCTTCATTGCCAGACCCATCAGGTAATTTCAAGTTTCTGAACCATCACAATGAAAGAAAAGCAAACTCCATCACCATTTCGGTTTACAAATAAAATGTATTTTTTGAGATTAAAAAGCCATGTACTGGAAAATGTATTATAAAGAGAAATTACATTTTAGTGAAATTAATTGCAGTTCCTGAGTAACAGAATAAACATATTGATATAATTCTCTTTACAATATTCCATAACCACGGTGAAAATAAAATATTCTGAAACAAATTTACATTTGTCTTTCTCTTTCCAGCTCTCCCCTATCACATTTATCTTCTACCTATCTTTTTAACTTAATTACGTGGGTAAGAACATTAATTATAAATGCAGTTAAGCCCTGAAATCACTGAATTTTATTTTTATATGTTATTTACTGTTAAATGCAAACTTATATATGATCGTCCCAAACAGCTTCATCTCATTCAAAGGGCCCCTTAGACAAATTTTCAGTTTGATGAAAAACATATTTAAACTATTTGTATTTTTCAGCAACCTGACATCTCTGTTGAAGGTCATATAACTTTTATAATAAGGGACAAATGAGGCATCTAAGGAAGCATTTATCATCAAATTTAACTACTAATTTTATACTTATTTTCAATAGAAAGCAGAAATTGCCTTTCCATAACAAAAAATATGTAATTATATTTTATTAGTCTCTCTCTCTTTCTCTATTTTATTTCTATTGTGATGGCCTATTACCTATGTTGCTATATAGTAATATCTTGATTTACAAATTACCTGTGAGTTGAGCAATTATATAAGAAATCACCCGTGTAAAAAAAAAAGCTGAAAAAATTATGTCATATAAAATGTTGCACTTTGCAATTTTAGCTTTATGACAAAAACACCTCTGAGCACAGATTGTTTGAGATAAACAGGCAGGTCCTAAGGAAGTCATGAAGCCTGATAATTTGTCTCCAGTGTAAAGAGTTCTTTACCTAAAGCTTTAACTTACCTAGGGATGACCTTTGTTTTCTCTTGTTTTTTAAAATTCTACTCCCCAAGTAAATAGGGAAAAATCTGATTATTTTTCAAGGACTGTGTTGATTGGGCTGTTAATTTAAAATGTTCCTTGTAGAATGACTAAATTGATACCTATCAGCTACATGACTCCCCAACATCATAGAGTGACAAGGACTAGATCTTAACCCACACATCTTTTCACTGCCCCACTGTGACGTTCAGAGCATCTTCAAGCACAGGGACAGCAACGCCTTAGTTTGGTTGCTTAAGCTGCTTGGTAGTAGTTCCACTGGTATTTGGAAGGGACTCTAAAGGCAAGTCTGACTGAAGCTTTTTAGCATCAGTTGCTGGAGTGGAAAACTGGTTTTCTGATTTCTAATTTTCTCCAGAAAAGAAGTTTTTCATTAGTGAGTCCTACTTACTAATGAAACTATTACTCTACTGGCATTGCTTTCTACCTTCCCACCTTAGCTCCCTCATAAGTAATAAAATACATAGTATAATTTTAGTAGGAATAAGATTCTATCCTATATACTGAAAAGGGGAACAAATAATTAGAGAAGGCTGAAGCTATGGGCAGATGGGTAATAAACTCAAAGTATTTGAATAAAAAAGAAAATTCTATAGTACACAGTGATTTCCCACTCATTGCCAGGGCAGCCAAAAAATCAGCTAATTCTAGAGCTTGATCCTGAACTTCTCTAGGCCATTTCTAGACCTGCTCCAAATTACTCTTAATCACGTCTACCTTTAAAAATCTCAGAAAGGGGCATGGCAGGTGTTGTTACAGAAGGAAAGGCACTGTGTAAGAGTGGACTGAAAAGGGAGGAAGGCTAAAGATGAAAGAGCTCTCAACCTTCTGGACATTCATTTAGTGAAATTAAGGCAGCAGTATATTCCGTGTAGAATTACCACACTTCAATATAGAATATTGTAAAACTCTAAGGAAGAGGAAATCAGTCCAATGGTTTGCCTTCATCTTTTACACAGTCAACTACAAATATCAGATACTGAACAGAACTTTGAGTTTTCAAGAATACATCAGAAGCCTGTGAAAATCATGGACGACATGCCAAAATGTCCTTGGGAAAACACCTTTTAGGCTACTAACATAGTCTAATACTACTTAAGATGCAACTGACCCTTCCATTTCAAGGATATACCTTTCCTCCAGGCTTGTGATTTGTAAAGGGGAGATAGTGCTGGCTTTTGTATGGCTTTAGCTTTGACTCTTTCTCAATAAAATGTTTTATGATTTAAAAATACCTTTTCTTCCTCCTTGCATGTATTTCTGTAAAGTCTACCAAATCCCATTTGTTACTCTTTCTCCAAAAATCAATAGGAATGACCTAGTTACACAAATCAAGAGCTATAAGTTTGAGAGGATTAGTCCCATTGCCATAAAAAATGAAATACATGGTTCTTAGAAATTTGATCCAACATCATCCTGTTCTGCCATCTAGTTTATATAAAGCATCTTGAGACTTCATGTGAATGATTTATACTGTTTAAATCAGATTCCTCTAAAGTAATGGAAAATATAGGCGTAATAACAATATTGACCTTTGAATTACAAGAGTTTGAACTGCATGGGTCCACTTATATGCAGATTTTTTTTTTACTAAGTACCTGCTACAGCACTGCGCTATCTGAGGTTGGTCAACTCCACAGATGTAGAACCATGGATAAGGAGGGCCAACTATAAAGCTGTTACGAAGATTTTTGCTCAGAAGGTTGGTGCCCCTAACCCCTGTGTTGTTCAAGGGTCAAATGTAGTAATAAATATCATTTTGTAGTTCTTCACAATATGCTAATTCAATATAAGGTTTTGTTTAATCCCCAAATGGTCCTAAACGTTATTATCATAATTTTATTTCCAGCTTTATTGAGATATAGTTGGCATATAACACTGTATAAGTCTAAGGTGTATAGCATAATTTTTTCATATATGTATATATTGCAAAATAATTACCACGTGTTTAGTTAACACATCCATCACCTCACATAGTTACAATATTTTTCTTGTGATGAGAATATTTAGGATCTGTTCTCTTAGCAACTTTCAAATATATAATACAGTATTGGTAACTGTAATCACCATGCTGTACATTCTATCTCCAGAACTTATTTAAATTATAACTGGAAGTTTGTACCTTTTGACACCTTCACCCATTAACCCCACCCCCTTACATCTTCAGCCACCAATCTGTCTCTGTTTCTGAGTTTGGTTTTCTTAGATTCCATGTGTAAATGATATCGCATTTGTCTTTCTCTACCTGACTAATTTCATTTAGCATAATGCTGTCAAGTTTCATTGAAAATGGCAGGTTATTCTTCTTTTTATGGCTGAATAATATTCCAGTGACCATGTATGCCACATTTTCTATATCCATTCATCTGTCAATGGACACTTAGGTTGTTTCCACATCTTGGCTCTTGTAAATAATGCTGCAATGACCATGAGGGTGCATACATCTCTTTGAGATAGTGATTTATATACTTTGGTTACATACCCAGAATATGATTGCTGAATCATGTGGTAGCTCTATTTTTAATTTTTTTGAGAAATTTCCATAACGTTCTCCATAGTGACAATACCAATTTACATTCCCACCAGCAGTGCACAAGTGTTCCCTTTTCTCCACACCCTCTCCAGCATTTGTTGTTTGTAGATTTTCTGATGATGGCCATTCTAACAAGTACGAGGTGATACCTCATTGTGGTTTTGATTTGCATTTCCCTCACAATTAGTGATGCTGAGCACCTTTTCATGTGCTTGTTGGTCATTTGAATATCTTCCTTGGAAAAATATTTATTCAGGTCCTCTTCCCACTTCTTAATTGGATTATGGTTGACACTTGAACAACACAAGTTTGAACTGTGTAGGTACACTTATAGGATCCAAGATTTGTTGAAACCATGGATATGGAGAAGTCGCATATAAGGAGTACTACTATAAGTTATATGCAGATTTTCGACTGTGTGGAGGGTCAGTGCTCCCAGCCCCTGTGTTGTTCAAGGGTCAACTCTATTCATTTTTTTACTACTGAGTTGTGTGACTTCCTCATATATTTTGAATATCAATCCCTTATCAGATATGTGGTTTGTATCTAGACTTTAGCTGAGTCTAGCTGTCCAAAATATTTGATTTGCTATTAGACTGTCAAATAGACTTTTTAAAAAGTATTAGATGAAGCAGAAAGACAGAACAGACAAACTTCCTTATATATTCTTGCTTTTAGAACCATCCCAAAACTCACATAAATACTGGAAAAAATGTGCAAATTCTGGTGATGCAATACAGAGAACTATGCCTAAAGGAGATTACTTTTGTCATTTTGTAAAGTATAGGTAAAGAACTTATGTGTGAAACCTATTAGGGAGTATCAAATTAAATCCTGCTGAACTGAAGAAACAAAGGAAAAGCACACAGATTCATCAGATCTAATACGTCAGTAATATTGAGATGAACATCCATGAATCATGAAATGTTTAGCTGAAAATGTTATTTAGTAAGAATCTAGTCTCTTTTTTTAATCATAAGTATGAACATTTTAAAAGACTGCATTTTAAAAGATGCCCAATGGTTAATGGACTATGCTTCAGAAATGCATATTTAATTTTGTTGGAAAATCCATTTCCAAGAATGGTGTCAGTAAATAAGAAGGGAGGGGATGAGTAGTATTCTACTGTATATATGTACCACATCTTCTTTATCCATTTGTCTGTTGATGGGCATTTGGGTTGTTTCCATGTCTTGGCTATTGTAAAGAGTGCTGCTATGAGCACTGGGGGTGCAAGTATCATTTTGAATTAGTGTTTTCATTTTTTCCCAATATTTACCCAGGAGTAGAATTTCTGGATCATATGATAGTTCTGTTTTTAGTTTTTTGAGGAACCTCCTACTGTTTCCCATAGTGGCTGCACCAATTTACATTCCAACCAACAATGCACAAGTGTTCCCTTTTCTCCACACCCTCCCCAACACTTATTATTTGTAGACTTTTTAATGACGGCCATTCTGACTGGTGTGAGGTGATACCTCATTGTGGTTTTGATTTGCATTTCTCTAATAATTAGCGATGTTGAGCATCTTTTCAGGTGCCTGTTGGCCATCTGTATGTCTTCTTTGGAAAAATGCCTATTCGAGTCTTCTGCTCTTTTTTCTTTTTATCAAGTTGTATGAGCTCTGTATATATTTTGGATATTAACCCTTGTTGGTCATATCACTTGTAAATGTTTTCTCCCATTCAGTAGGTTGTCTTTTTTGTTTTGTCAATGGTTTCCTTTGCTGTGCAAAACGTTTAAGTTTAATTAGGTCCCATTTGTTTATTTTTGCTTTTATTTTTTTTTGCCTTAGGGGACAGATCTAAAAAAATTTTCTATGATTTATGTCAAAGTGTGTTCTGCCTAAGTTTTCTTCTAGGAGTTTTATGGTTTCAGGTCTCAAAAACAGACACATAGATCAATGAAACAGAATAGAGAGCCCAGAAATAAACCTGTGCACCTACGGTCAATTAATCCATGACAAAGAAGGCAAGAATATACAATGGAGAAAATAGAGTCACTTCAACAAGTGGTTCCGGGAAAACTGGACAGCTACATGTAATACAATGAGATTAGAACATTATCTCACACCATATACAAAAATAAATTTAAAATGTACTAAAGACCTAAATGTAAGACCTAAACCAATATTTTTAATTGGATTAAATAGATCATAACGAATATTTTTTGCCTTTCATTCTAACAAACACTCTGAGTCATAGCTGTAAAGGCTACTGGTTGTTCTTTCCCCAAAATACCTGAGGTCTGAAAGGAGAACATGGGTCAAGTGGAAAGTTGGTCCCTTCTGCCCAGATTTAGGTCGTGGATGCCCCATGCTTAACTCTCAAAGAAATAAGAGAAAGCAAGCTTTCTCTACTATAACCATTCTCACCTAATATTTCAGTGAAAATAAATAAATAATAGGCTTCTTCCACTGGAGACTCACCAAAGAGACAGTCCTAAAGATCTCCCTCCACCACCCCCCTTTGTTCTTTCCCATATTAAGGAGCTCTTTGTGCTAGTTTCAAAACAAGAGGACTTGGAGACTATGAACATCATTCAAGATCACTTCCTGCCAGAACTAGAGTGTACCCTTGATGCTGCCTGAAGCTTGCCTCTTTAAGTGAAAGTCACACCAGAATTCTTTTTCCACTCCTCCAAATTTTTAATAATGGGAGAACCAGTAAGCTAACTAGCCAGGAAAAAACCTTGTTAAAAAAATAAGTAAACACTTAAGTGCATCATGCTGTATGCCCAGATATATATTAACAAAACTCTACTAAGAGACGACCCACAGTAGTATATTCCAACTCCTCCTGGTAGATTGTTTTCCAATAACATGAAGATATACTCTCTACTGTTTCTTTTTTCTTACTTTTGTTGCCTTGTCACACTTTGAAGGTGGCACTTGAAACATTTTTTTAATTAAGCAGTGAAAAGCTCCACACTTTTGTTCTCAGTGGTAATTCTAACATTAACTCTGTTTAGCACAGCTGTTCACACTCCATAAAATAAAGTCTCCCTTCTGATAGGAGCAGTGGAATTTAAGCCTATGTTTTGCCAGAGATTTAGATGTGTAACTCAGAACTCAAAAGAGTTAGAGATGTGAAATCAAATACAATAGCTCATAGATGAAAAGTCACAAGAAACTTAAACCATAGAAAATTAGCATTAAACTTTCAACTTACATATTTAGAATTGAAACATTTGGATATCCACATTAGGAGAAATATAATTAACAAAGTATCCCTTTCAAGTTGTAATTGTTGGCCACTTAAAACAATTTGATCTCACAAATTAAAAGAAAAAAAAATAGTGGAGTCTAAGCAGATGCTTCATAAGTGAGTCTTTGTTCATTCTTATAAAACATAAATATAATACTATTTACTACTTCAGCAGTAATTTCCATATAGGATTATACATTGCTAAATTTAGTAATCAGAGGGTCTTGTTTTGTTTTGCATGAAGCATGAAACAGGATTATGTGTAACTGGAAACATCTAGATACACATTATTATTACTTATAGAAATTTAATTAATATACTAATCGATAAAATAATACACATCTTTCAATATTTGGAATCAAAAATTTATAATTCTGTGGGCAAAATAAAATCCAATTATAAAATTCAGAAAGTCTATTTCTGTAGGATTATCCTAAAAGTATTGAATCAGTAGATTTGAAATTTAGAATTAAAACTTACTGCGTGTAAGATAAGGTTACAATAACTAAGAAAACAATTGACATTTTTTAATAGATCTCCATTTCAGGTACAAATAGTGAATACTTAATGAGAACAATGACTGAAACAAAAATTCTGGAGACTCACAATCTTGAACGTATTTTGTCAAACTTATTATCTTGGCACCTTATAACTAATGTACTCTCAAGGTACACTGCTGTGTGATACATTTCTCAAAAGGCCATTTGCTCACTTTATCCAAGTGTCCACCCCAAACCTTACTATTATTACCTAGCACAATAATATCTATTCCCTTCCCCAGGACTCTTTTCTGCTGCCAGCAACAGTAATGATCTTCCCCATATACCATTTGCACTATGTCATTCCCTACTTAGGGACTATACTCCTTCTTATATATCCTAATATCACTATATCCTATATCCTAATATCACTATGAAGACCCTAAAATATTCTAAACAGAGGCACTTGAAAGGGTATAAAATAGTCATAAGTATTCTGGTGTTGGTTGATTCATTTGTTCATCCAATTCATTCGTTCATCCAATACTAACTGAGTGCCTATTATGTGCTGGGTACAGCGAACATTGTTGTGAACAGTGCTAGTAATGAAGATGTGATGAGGCAAACCCAGATTCCTTCCCTCATGTAGCTTACGCCTTCATGGAAGACAGACAGTAATGATCTAGAAAATAGACCAACAAAAGACTACCAGGAATACCTGCAGTTGAACAAGTTATATCTATCACTCGTTGCAAGGAGGGAGAACACACACCTTGGGAACTGTGGTGTGTCTCAATAAGGGCATTAGAAAGAATTGACCATAGGATTGGAGCTCTGGTTGAGTAATGTTGGGGAGAATTTAGGGGTAGATTGGGGGTTGTCATAAAGAAGGAACAAGTCTACGATTGGCTATTTCAATAAATCTTATCTACAGAGAAGGCAGATTAAGGCAAGGTTATAGCTATAACTGGTTTTCAAAAGCTCTAGTCACTCACTTAATGAGGGGAGATGGTGGTTATTCTGTGGGGTGCACGATGACCTTGCTGATGGGAATGTTCTGTGACATCATGCTCTGCAGGAGAACAACATGGCTCAGCTGTAAGAGGGAGATAAGTTTGTAATGACATTGAGATTGAGGTCTAGGTTTAAATGTCATATCAGTTCCCAGGCATCCAAGGTTCCTTTTTTTTCCTCATAGATTATTCAGAAGATACATAAGATAAGAAAATCAATATCACTAGGACTGATTTACATAATGTGGCCAAAAAAAGACATCTTTGTGAAGATGGCATTAAGCTAAGACCTGACACATAGTGATATGAAGAGATTATAAAAGAACCTACCAGGCAAAGACGAGTGCAAAGAACCAAAGAGAGCAAGTGCTGGGCATGTTTCAGAACCAGAAGGAAGATCAGCATATCTGAAAAAAAGCAATGGAAGCATTAAAAGGCTGTAAATGTGGGTGTATGGAATGACTAGTTAGTGACTTCATGCTAGGCCCAAACACAGGTATCTGAGTGTTATGGGCTAAATTGTGTTCTCTCCAAATTTATATGTTAAAGTGCCAACCCCCAGTACCTCAGAATGTGACCGTGTTTGGAGATGGGGCCTTAAAAAAAGTACTTAGATTAAAACAAAGTCATTATGGTGGGCCTTACTTCATTATGACCAGTGTCCTTATAAGAAAAGGAAACTGGGATACAAACAGGTACAAAGAGAAGATGTGAAAACACAAGAAGACAGCCATCTACAAACTAAGGAAAGAGGCCTCAGAAGAAACACCACCCTGCTAACACCTTGATCTTAGACTTCTAGCCTCCAGAATTGTGAAAAAATAAATTTCTGTTGTTCAAATTTCTGTTGTTTAATAAATTTCTGTGGTATCTTGTTGTGACTGCCCACCAAACTAATGTACTAAGTTACCAGGACATCACCTTTCAATGTCCAAAGCTATGAAATCAATGCTAAATGTTCACTGAATCAATGTTTAATTTTGTTTGAAAAATAAGTTGTTATATAGTTAGTGGCACCAAAAATATTCACCTCTCTGGGCTTCAGATCTATAGTGAAGAGTTAGGACAAGAAGGTGACTGTATCTCTTCTAACTCTAAAATCATAGGATTTATCATAGAGGCCATTGGAATCATAATTCCAAAAATACAGCTCTGTATTTATATCATATCTTTCTTCTAAGCAGTTCAAAACACTTCAAAGACATTTTCATATCAATTCTCACAGCATCCTGTGAAGGCAGGTAGGTGGGAAATATTATCATTCCTATTTGACATTTCTATACACCTACTCACTTGATTATAAGATCATTTTAACTGAATATATAATTTTTTTCAGTGAAAAGAATATATGCCCAGAAAAAAAAATGATGTTCACAAGAAAAATAGTATAATTTTGCATTATCAGTCTTATGCGCTGAATGACCTGAACATTTGCAATATACACAATGACCCTTGAGATTTTAATTTAGATATTAATTCTCCTTCCTTTTTATACTCCCTTGAAAAAAAGATAGGAATATTAACAAAATGGCAGCTATATTTTGTTAGGTAGTACCAAACTGAGGATAATTGGTCTATTTTATCTACATATTTGGAATACAGTGTTTGTTTCACTTTTAAGGAGAGTATTGACATATTCTGAAGTCCAAAAAACTAAAAAATATCAATTATTCTTATTTTTTCCTTTAAGTAAAATATCAGTTTATACAATGACTTGTAATGAGAAATAGATTTTTGTCAGGAAAATCAGTTTTAAATAGAAATGCAACGTCAAACATTCGTATATTGGAAAAACATCTCTACACCTCAACTTATATCTCTCTCCCTTGAGAGGATAAAGACAAGCATCCCCAACTCGTGGTCCTTCCTTATTTCACAAGCTTTATCTTGTACCACTCTCCCTCATGCTTCCTGTGCTTCAGATTCATGAATTTCATACATTCACTTATTGATTGATTCAATGTTGTAAGACATAGAGGTAAAATATTGAATAAGACCAAATTTAAAAAAGAAAAAAAGATGAAATCTTGCCTTTTGCAAAAATATGGATGGACCTTGAGGGTATTATGCTAAGTGAAATAAGTCAGACAGAAGAAGACAAATATTGTGTGATTTCACTCATATGTGGAATATAAACAACAAACAAACAAGATAAATAAACAAACAAACACATAGGTACCGAGAACAGTAGTGGTTACCAGAGGGGAAGGGGTGGGGGAGGATGAAGTAGGTAAAGAGGATCAGCTATAAGGTGATGGATGGAAACTAAATTTTTGGTGGTGAGCATGCTGTAGGGTATACAGGAGTAGAAATACAATGTTGTACGTGTGAAACATAATATTATAACCAATGTCACTTCAATGAAGAAAAGAAAGCAAGAAAGAAAAAAAGATAAAATAAGGTTTCTTCCTGAAAGGAGTATACCTATATTAGACAAATAAGTAAACAAATAAAATAGTTCCATATTGTCATAGTTGCTGTAGTGATAATAAGTGACATGGATGGAGGTAACTGGGCAGAGAGGATTTATTTTTTTAGAAATGGTGGTTAAGTATGAAAAACAGGACTTATAGGTAAAATTAGATCTGAAAAAAAAAAAAAGAAAGACCCCCCCCCCCCAAAAAAAAAAGAAATGGTGGTTAAAAGTATCTAGGAGAAGCTGAAATTTTTGCTAAGATCTCAAAAAACTGGACCAGCTGTTTCAAGCTGAATTAAAAAGTTGAAGCAGAAATGACTGCAAGTCACAAGGATGTAATGTTGCAGTGACAAAAGTGGGTAATCAAGGTGGGTTACAAAATTAGCAGGGCCAGACAAAATGCAAGACCCCTTGGTTAAAAATTATTAAGAATTTCAAGATGGTGACAATAAAGCATTAAACCAAGCATCAGGCGTGTCTGAGTAGGGACCTTGTGTAACTGCACAGGCTGTGTCCCTGTGAATCCAGGCCTGAAAAGGATGGCTCTTGTGGGTTGGAGGTCCCTGAGATGAGAGCATGTAAAAGTTGGAGCACTGGATGGGGGGATGGGCACAACATGATAGGGCTGCTTGTTCTGGTAACTAACGACCTGGAAGACTGAGACATCCACAAGAATATGTGATAAACAGGGATGTGCAGTCCAAGGAGAAGCATCCCTCACTGAGAGCATGGAGTTAGGTCAGCTCTCTCCTGCAACTGCAGCTGTGTCCATCCATGGCCCTGGGAATCAGGTAAAAGTACCATTTTCTTTCTAGTTTCTGGGCTTTTGCAAGTCTGGAATAAACCCTATGCTCCACCCTGACTTCACCATTACTATGAGTTCCAGGGAGGTAAAGACCAAGTCTGACTTATTTCCCTCAGTCTTAGTCCGTAGTAGATTTGTAATTATGTATTCGATTAACCAGTGACTTGAGGAGTAAATAATTCCATCATGTGGTAACTGACCCAGATAAATTTTTGGAAGAAAATATAGTCAACGTTGGAAAATTTTATATTATGAAGCTAGTTTGGGAAATAGCTCATCGAAAGAAGAAATTCCACCTTACCACTTTTTAAAATCTGTTTATAAGAGTAAATAAATGTATTTCCATCGTAAGGGCAGTTTGGATCAAACACCAGACTGATTCTGACTAAATACCAAAACCTCTAGATGATTCTTCGTTCTCATTTTCTTAGCTCTTTTCTTCCAAGAATAGGATAGCTAGTAATTAACATAAGACTATAAAAATATTCCATAAGTATAGTAAGAGCTATTAAAATATGATGACAGATCATCAATCTAATCTACCATTTTTCATGTAATTTGGTTAACCAGGGAAATGCAAGTCACTAGAACATCTACTAAAAATTACATAGTGAGTCCAAAGAATACCCAAATTATTCCTCTTGTGATTTGCACAAATAATTTAGATTATTCAGAATTTGTGACAGTCTTCAACAATATCATTATTAACACAGATTGTCACTTACTTCCCTAGAAGGAATGAGCCCTCTACATTGCCTTCAAAATGAGAAATATACAGAAAAGTAAATATGGTTTAGTTAATATGTGGAATTCTGACTGCTCACAGATATCACAGAAAGGGTTTATGTTCAGGTAATAGTCTGGGATTATGATTCCCGAACATGTCTGAGAACATCACTTGAGATTCTTTTTTAAAAAATACAGATTCCCACACCCCTCCCTGGGGATTCAGTTTCAACATGTATGGGATGGGAACCAACAAATATATTTTTTTTATTGAATTTAAAGCACTGTTTATGTTTGGACAATTTTGGAAAAGACTGAGTTAGGCCTTTCAAAACAGACAAAGCTGATCACATGTTGACAGAAGACTGATGTGAATGTATATGTTAATCTACATCTGATTTTTAAAAAAGATTTTTAAAACAACGTTAGGAAAAATTAGAAAAAAAAACCTTCTATTTCTTCAAGAGGATAGCTTTACTAATATGTAAAATAAGTTTGTGTTTAGCAATGTCTTATTTTTTTTATACATTAATTCTCCCTACCCTTGGCCAAAGGCTAACTAGCTTCAGATTTCTATGAACGTGTGTCTTTTCTGGATGGTCTGTAGCACATATTCAAAAGTCTCTTTCCATACCTGACGGTTAACCTTCTCTGGGCACTGGAGCCTAAGATTGCTTAGATATGTACCTTATAAGCTGTATGAGAAAATAACTTGCCATTACCTGGAAATAAGCTGCTAACTCCATGAACGTTTCTACACAAACATTTTTTAATTACCAACAATGTATATTAGATTATTGGAAAAGTGAACAGTCCCTGTTCTTGTTCTCCCCTTCTTGCCTTCACTAGTCATTTCCCGTGTCGGTAAGTCCAACTGGGATTACTCTGATTAACTCACAATGTGAAGTTGGCATGGCTGTGTAGGCATAGATGACATTCATATTCCTTCCATGAGCATACTCTAACAATGTTGTTATCTGCATAAGTTTTGTACCATTCTATACCACCAGGTGAAGAAGATTCAGGTTCATTATGTGCCTTATATGTATATGTGAAAACTTCCAACACAATCACATTCAAAAACACAACCCTGAAATTCTTGGCATCCTGGGCACCCATGTTGGACAAGAGGGGAAGGGTTATACAGTAAGAATGATTAGTTTTCAATTTATAGACATCCATTATCTATGGAAAAGGAGCCAGAATAAACCCCTCAAATGGTAAGCCCTCTTCATGTAATATCCTCCCAGGTGGCAGTTCAGGCACTAATCACAAGAACTTCATTAGGTAGATTCAACCCATGTCTAATATTTATAGAAAATGCTAGCTGAAATCAAGTAGTTTGTCATGCAAAAATTATTAATGAATCTAGTATATATGATTCAGAGATCCTGAGTTTCCAACAACTATACACATCTTTCTCTTTTTGTATGAATCTGCCTCAAACCGGTAGTGTGGACTGAACTTCTATCAAATTAATGCATTTGACCTTGAAAGACTGACAATCTGAGCTTGTCCCCCCACCAGACTTTCCACTTTTGAAAATATACTATGGGGTTCTCCCACAACTTCTTTTCCCTTCACTACAGAGGTTTCTTTTTCCATCACTCAATTTATTGGAAATATTAGTGGCCTAATGTTATTACAGTCACAGCCCTTTTTTTGGAATGCAGATTGCCTGGTTCAGCAACTGTAGATTAGATTTGAAAGAAAGAGATTCAAATGCAGTAATGCTGCCAGAAGACAGCTCCTTCACTGATTTAGAATCAGTGAAATGTGTGACAGGAAAGACTATGTGTTGGCAATTGGGCTTGATACATCTTTCAAGAGCAAAATGGAAACTCTCTTCCCTTGGTTTGCAGCTATAGATCACTAAAAACATCTCAGAAGCAAAAGGCTGCAGAGGCCCTGCCTTCTCCTTCCTCCTTTCCCAGGGTGGTGACATAGATTTCAAAATTAGATGTGTCAAAGCTTTCACAATTCATTGCTGAGGCACATGCCTAAAACTGTCTCTTATTGAAAAAATATATTAATTATATTTCTGCTTTTTATCACGTAAATTCAGGGCTCATGAAAGGAACCAGATGGACAGCTTTTAGAAATATATCCTTCCTTTGATTAAAAGACAAGGAATGAAGTTTCTACATGCTCCATCTCTGAAAAGCTTCCTCCTAAAACTTTTAGCCTCATTGAAATGGTTGGAAATTGTGAATGCTAGGTTTCCACTGTGTGTGTATATGTAGAGGAGTAATTATTAGTGCCAACATCAGTCTAAGTTTCCTAGTAAATATTATATTTATTGGATTTTTGCACCTTTAAAGTTGAAAGCACTTTAATTCATTAAACAGCATTCCATACATCATGTGAATGCAAAACTTTATAAAAATTAACAGAGTACATACAACTCCAACATTTCAAATGTTGTTCTTCCTATTCTGAAATCTCTTACTCATTTTATCAGATTGAATTTATTTGTCAGTAATTTTATCTACTAAATAACTCATCTAACTACTAGAAATATGTATTTTTTAAAATTTTATGAAGTAAATATTTACTTAATACCCATTCTATATCAGCCCTACTGTAAGATAGTGATACAGAGGTAAACAAAAAGACACTACTGAGGGCATTGGCATTCTAGTAGAAAATGCCAAAAGCCAAGACCAAGGAAAGTGTAAAATGCTACAATATCAAACTAAGCATATAATTTACTCAGATTTGAGGGTCAGAGAATATGAAAAGGGTAGCTGCAGAAATCTGGCATCTTGCAAGAACCTGGCTCAGCTAATCTGGTTCAAGTGATGGCTTATGGTGGGATTTGGGGGTGGTTTTAGGTGAGTTGGTGAAATGTGTTTCATATTAAAATTTAGAAATTCACAGCTTAACTTTGTTTATGAGGCTCTGGTGCCAATATGTTACTGCTAGTATCTGGTTAAAAAAAAATGAAAAAATAAGTACATAAATAAATGCATTATACAAAAAACTATAATAAGGAAGCCAAGGGCTAAGGGCAAAGACTCATCACCCACCATGCAGGATATCTCTTAACAATATATTAATATTTTAAAAATTGCTCACATCTTACAATTCACCTTGGAGCATGATTTCTACTTCGACCTTCTTCCTTTTCTGGTCACATTGGCTTTGGGACACAGCCCAACCCAAAAGACAAGAGCAAGAATAAACCTAAAGACTGAGCTTAAAATTAATGTCCTGGCTTACTGATCTCATGGTAAAATAGAACTCCTGGCACAACAAATCCTATTGGTTTATTCCATTTGATGGAAGCTCTGCTGATTTTCCTGGCTAATTATTAAGATTAGTTAACTCTAGTATTTAATTCTCAAGTATTGACAAAATGCTAAATTGTGTATTTGGTGATGTTCCGTTGCGTGCTTCTTCCAGAAACTGGAAAGTAAACGTTTGTACTTGGTTGCGGGTATCCTGGGTTAAGTAGTAAGGCTCAAAACCTTAGTTTTCAAATGCTAGCTTTTAAAAACCTAGGCCCCAAATAAAATGAATTATACACTTTATATTATACAGTACTCAGTCTGAGTTTGATTCTTAAGAATCACTTTTTATAGATTGATATAATTTCCATCAATAGTGATTTGAGATGTAATAACATTAAAATAATAACTGATTTCATATGTTTGAGAATTACTCTGCCTTCTAACACGATGTGGTTTTAATTCTGAAGAGGATTTCATGAAATGTTTCTTCAGCTGAATTGATTTTCATGGTGTTAAGTATAGAAAATTATACTTCCTTTGGACTAATGTTATTAGCACCATCTTGGAGCTCTACATCCCCTAAAATGTTGCTTATTTTCTGTAAAGTCCTCCTGACCTACCCCAAAACACTTGGACGCTCCATGAGAGTAGGAAGCTTCACTACCTTGTTCATCAATGTATTCCGAACACTTAAATAGATTGGCTCATAATAACTGCTTGTTATATATTTTTTATTTGAATGAATGATGGTGAATGATCCCATGAAGTATATATAACTGGAGTCTAGAGTCAGTCTGAAGTTTCTATATGAATAATAAAAATGAGCAGGAAATTTTTTGTAATGTTGATAAAAACTCATTTTTCATTGTGCTTTGATATAACAGTATATCCAGTTTGATCCCCATAGTTATTCTGTGAAGAAAGCAGTCTACATTTTACCTTTTGTATCAAAGTTGAAACCTAAATCTGTGACGGTGACAGTATGAGAGGACAAGACTTTTTTTTAAAAGCTTTTTAAAATTAATTTTTATTGGAGTATAGTTGATTTACGATGTTGTGTTAGTTTCTGCCGTATAGCAAAGTGAATCAGTTATACATATACATATATCTACTCTTTTTTAGATTCTATTCCCTTATAGGTCATTACAGAGTATTGAGTAGAGTTCCCTGTGCTTTACAGTAGGTTCTTGTTAATTATCTACTTTATATATAGTAGTGTGTATGTGTTAATCCCAATCTCCCAATTTATCCCTCCCCCCCTTTCCCCCTTGATAACCATAAGTTTGTTTTCTATGTCTGTGACTCTATTTCTGTTTTGTAAACAGGTTCATTTGTACTATTATTTTAGATTCCACATATAAGCGTTATCATATGATATTTGTCTTTCTCTGAGAGCACAAGACTTTTGAAGAAGCAGAGCTGGAAATCACTGGAGTCTTTGGAGAGAGCCAGCATAGTGGTTAAGGCTTGGACTAGGGAACCTACTGCTTGGAGTGAATCTTGGCTCTTCCTTTTACAAGGCCATGGGTGAGTTATCTAAGCTCTTGGTGCTTCAATGGATTCATCATAGAGTTATTGTGAGAATCAAAGCACTCAACATTTATAAATTACTTAAAACAGTGCCTAGCAAATGGAAAACACTCCATAAATATCAGCATTTATAATTTCAAGCCGAGGGTGCTTCCTACCCTGGACTAGAAAGAAAGGGCTTTCTTCAAAATTTTCTTTAAAATTTACCTTCAACTATTTGTACATATTTTATGATACATTCTAAATCATAGAAACACGTGCATACTCTAAATGCTATATTTAAGTGCTGTGATTCTAATATTTTATTTTCTATTTATATTTTTATTATATCTATCATAACTTATAGGGATTTTTAAGTTTCAATTTAATTTAAAATACTTTATCCAGGAAGGAGGAGTAAATGGAGAGAATTCACTCAATGATGAAACAGAATTTTATGGGAAGTAACAAACAAACAGAAGTGGGAATTGTGTCTCTCCTCTCAGTTAGCTGACTATGTCAGAATACATCTGTAAGGACAATGTTCCTAATTCATCTTTCAAATAGGAAACAGTTCTTGTCCCAATTTTTAATTGATTTGGTGATATGTAAAAACTAAGGACTGCAAAATTGTCTGTCAGGAATGAGAATACTATGCCAAATATTTATCATAAATATATATATTTCTTCAAAATTGGCTGAAATCCATCCATTTCTGTTACTCCTGAGTGGTGCTAACTTCAAACTAGATTAGGAAATGAATAGGTTATTCAATCTGATTCAACTGAGGAGTCATAAGGATAAAAAGCAAAGCTGCATATTTAGCATACTACTAGTACCAAACTGAATTACAAGTGATTTAAATACTTAAGTTGAAAATTAAAATCAAAGAAGTACTGAAAAAAATTTTAGGTGACTATTTTTATAATCTTGGGGAGGGGAGAATTTCATGAGCATAGCATCAAAAAGAAAAACCAATAAAGAAAATTTTATAGGTTTGAATACAAAAAAAAAAGCAAAGCTTTTGTATGACAAACAAGCATAAAAATTTTAAAATCAAAGAAAAATTTTTAAAAAAATATTTGCAAAATATGTGAAAGTCAAATACTAAGTAGCTAAATCTTATCACCTAATAGATTAAACACAGACAACTCAACTGAAACAAATGAGCAAGGTAAACAAACAGGCAAGTCGAAAAAAAAAGAAATACAAATGAACATATAATAGATGAAGAGATGTTAACCTCTCCATGTAGGTACTACCAATTAAAGTAATATCGTTAAATTGTTCAAAATATTAACTTGGATTAGTAAGAGTGATAATGTCCATTTGCTGTGAATGGTAAGGGTAAATGAGTATTCTCATTATGTAAAGATAAAAGTATAAATTTGTACAATGTTTCTGAGAATTATCTGTTGACAGATAAAAATAGATAGAAATAGACAGATATAATATATACTTACATATGTATTTATATGCATAATTTTCATACTCAAAACTCAAAATTTCTAGTTATAGGAATTTAGTTTATGCAAAAAATCAAACCAAATATGTAAAGGTATGTACACATACACACACATACATGTATGTTAAAGTTGAAAAATTAGAAAAAGAATTATGGTACACATACAATAAATTATTATAGTCTGTCAAAAATGGTGATATAGCTCCATGCTGAAATAAAAAAGGCCCATAATATATACTCAATAAAAAAAAGACTGTAAGTCAGAATGTAGATTACAATCCCTTTTATTATATTCATTAGAAAAAATTGGGACAGTGTTATGCCAACACATATTTTTTAACAACCTTTAGTGGGATTTGTTTTTTCATATTCTCAAGTTCACCCATTTCAAGCATACAATTCAAGGGTTTTAAAAACCTTACCAGGTAGTGCAACCATGACCATAAATCCATTTTAGAACATTTCATACCCCCAGTTAGACCTCTTATGCCCATTTACAATTAATTCCCCTTCCCATTCCCAGCCTCTGGCAGTTGACAATCTATTTTCTATCTCTATAAATTTCCCTTTTCTGGACCTTTCATATAAATAGACTCATGCATGTGGTCTTTTATTCTGGTTTCTTTCTCTTAGCATGTTTTTGACATTCAACCATGACTTAAAAGGTGTCACTCTTTGTTCTCTTTTATTGCTAAATAATATTCCATTACATCGATATACCACATTTTATCTATCCATTCACCAGTTAATGGATATTTAGGTTGTTTCCGGCTTGGGGCCATTATGTATATGCCACATATTAATAGCAATTATCTCAAGGTGTTGGGATTCCAAGTGCTTTTCACTTCTTGCATATACATTTCTGTATGTATTTATACTTTCTTAATAAGTATAAATATTTATAAGTATTTATAAATACTAAGGGTTAAGGGCTAAGGGTTAATTAAGGTAATAGCACTGTTTTTAATGGGGCTCAATGTAAAATGATGAGACAGCTGATTTGTTTAGAAATTTAGATCCCAGTTGAATAATTTGCATGGCAATTTTTCTCTGCATCCCTATCTATCCCCTTTATGCTGATTTATATAGAAGTTTATAAAACTAAGAAATTTGGAAACTTCCCAAAATCCTCTTAAAAATAAGTACATAAAATAGCCAGTTTTGTCTGTTGAAAGGCAGTTGACCCAGATACCATTTTTTTAAACCTACTACTTTAATTTTTAATCACACTTAACTTTATTAAAAGTTTGAATATTTTGATGAGACAGTTGAATGCATATATATACATAAATATATTTAATATTTTATAGAATATATCATGCATAACATAATATACCATATAGCAATAGAAATGTGAATAGAATTTTCTAAACATAAGTAACAATTTGAATGGTTTTGATATATTATAGTGTTTGTTTTTAAATCATTTACACTCCTTGTCTCCAAACATCAATTTATTGCATATTTTACTGGGTCCCCCTGTGCTAGGAATTTACTGTGGGAATGTAAATCAAACAGTTCAGCTTTCAGAGAACTTTAAAGAGCAAAACTTATGAAAAGTTAACCTTTGAAAAGATGAATTAAGGTTAAACATTAATAAGAAACAGCACAATTTAATTAGCTGCCCTATGTTTTGTGTTGTACTTTCAAATCAACCACAAAAACCTAATTCATAAAGAATCTACAGGTGAAGCAATAAATTCCTCACCAAAAGAAAATTGATCCTTTGTGTATCATCATCATTATCATCATCACCATCTTCATCACTATCTTTTATAATTTTGAGAATCTGTACATTTAAAGTTTAGGGGCGTGTTTGTTTCTTTTGTGTTTCAAAACCTGCCTTAATCATGCAACACTGAACTGGAACATCACTAACGTCCTGAAGCCTGGATTAATAAATTGCTTTTCATAAATCAAGACAATTATGCAAATCCCATTAAGCCCTTAGTACAAAAGCAGAAATTTTAACTGGTATATGCAGGATATCCCATCTCTGGGAGCTGACACACCATTGGCACTTTCTTCTGGGAGAATGAGCTGCAAACTGGGCTGATGTATTATGTTCATTGATGACTGGGAAGAACTTGATGAGTTGAATTTAGCGCTAAACCTAGAGAACTTTGAAAAGTGAGTTTATAGTGGCTAGCCTGAGAAGAAGAGGCTATTTCAGAATTGTCAATGTGGCCCTAAGATCAAAGTGTGCACTTCAGTAGATACAAATTAATAGTAAACACAATTTTCAAACCAGTATCCAGCAGTACCAGGTTTAGAAAGAAAGCTTCTGACATATTTAGGACAATCTTGTAAAACTGGAATGATAATAACTTGACTCATTAGGTGAGAATGGATATTAAATTAGACAATTTATAAAGATTTTAGCACTGTTCTTGTTAACATAACAAGTACTCAATAGATGCTACCTACTTATTGTCCTAAGGTACATAGAAAAGACACTGTTGAATTTTGACAGGAATGACTCTCCATAAATTGCCATTATACACTAAGGTGGTGTGAAAGTAGCCAGGCAGCCTTTTAAAAAGTGTTGCATGGAGTCTAGATACTTTTTACTTTCTTTAGGTGTCACATCTGAAGGGGTCTCACACATCTAGATCCATAGATTAGTAGGAAAATGGGAAATGCTATTTTCTGTCATAACATAATGGCAAACACTGAATATAAACTTTTATGCAATTATAATATTGCATAAAAATCAAAATGTAGGAAATCAATTTCAAAAATACTTAAACATGATTCCTTTATGTATTTATTTCTGCTGGATACATAAATTCATTTTCTTTTTGTTATATATTAGGTGACTCTGAAAATAAAATCAATGAAACCTGCCTCACTTTCAGCTAATTTGACTACTTTTTTAAAAAATGTTTGATTTTTAACTAATTTAGACTCACATGAAATTGCAGAAAAGTCCTTGGTCCCTATCACCCATCTTTCTCCAACCCTGACATCTCCCAAAACCATAGTACATTATCAAAACCAGAAACTGATTGGCACAATTCAATAAACCAGACCATAGATAGATATTGCTCAGATTTCAGCAATTTTTGAATTCACTCATTCTTGCATGTTTTTATATATAGTTCTATGGCATGTTACCACGTGTACATATCTTATAACCACCCCTGAAATCAAGGTACAGAGCTGTTTCTTTATCACAAAGGAACTCCTCATGCTGCCCTTTTACAATCACACCTTCCTTGCCTTCCCTAATCCCTGATAACCAATTTTCTGTTCTGCATCTATTTAACTATTCTTTTTTAAAGGAAATAATTTCAATCTAAGACATAGCTGTGAAAGATTTAATAACAATTCTTATCTATGTTTTTTTAATGCATGTTAAGTAGAGAGATTATGTATTCCTCATTGGGGGCATTTGGAAATGGGTCATATAGGTGCAATAATTCATAATATGAAATTTTCAACTCTGGCAAGAATTCACAGGAATATAAATTCAGTTTATGAAGCAGTGAGATACTGATTGTAACTGACTGGTTTTCAGGGGTACAACTTAATTCTTATGGGTCACACTCGTTACTGTCTTAGATGATTGTTAGTTTAGAGATGCGTGAGAAAAGAAAACATAAGGCAGTGTTTTCCATTTTTAAATAGGAAAAAGGAACCCACTGCTTTGAAAAAAAAACAGAAATCTTCTTGGACTTAAATGAAATCTTTTATTTTTTCAACTGGAAATTTCTAGTGAGTCTATATAATTATAGCTTGAAAGTATGGGTAAGGCAATGTTTAATGTTTTAATAAGCATGGATCTAAAACACAATAATAAAATATCTTTCTTGATGTTAGTAAATTAATCTTTGAATAACAAATTTTAATGCTCTCAACTCTATGTCCTTGCATACTTTTTACACAACATTCTCAAGGTTTTTCTTTCTCCTTCCCCAAAATGAAAGTTATTTATTTGGGCTTTTATAATATCTTTCCACCACCTAGACTGTACTATTAAGTACAAGTCATTTGCAGTTTTAAACAAAAATGACAATAAAATTGGTTTATTTTTCACAGCAAGAGTTGTAGGTAAGTTTTAAGGAACCGAAGCATGAAAACAGAAGACCCAAGAGTTGAACTGCAAGGAAACATTGGGCAGTTCATGCTAAGTAGGACTAAATCCACTTGTACCAGTGTATTTAACTCTGGGGGTCAAGAACCTCAGAGCCCCAAATTCTTATCTCATCATTAATATTTATTGTGTTGCATGAGCTTTAGAATTCTAGTACTCAGGCATATGAATGCTTACTTGAAACAGAAGTTCTTTTATTTTTTAAATTTTTTTTAGTGGGAACATCTTCATAGAAAAATAGTGGACAATTTTCTATCCAATAATATGCAGTCCCACCATACATATTTTTAAATTTCTATTTATTTATAACCCCATCTTTCCCCACAGAGTATTCGAAGCAGATTTCTAGGAAAAGACTTTTATTATGAAGTAAAAGAGAAACAAAAATCAGAACCAAGGAAACGATTATAAAAATATGTTGATGATAAGATTCTGCATATCTAACATGATTATTCTTGCTTAAAATTTGTATCTGAAGTTTTCAGCAGTGAAATCAAAGTTATGTGCCCTTATTAGACAGGAGGAAGAATTTAAATTTCTCAGACTTAATATATAAGACACTAGTTCCTAAAAATATTGTATGGCAAATACAAACATAAATTTTATTTCAAGTTTTCTAAGAAAACTTGACAACATAATAATAAAATACACTTTTGTGAATATGATTCCAGGGAAGATATCAAATACTCTCCAGAATGAGGTTATAGCCAGCTCTGGAATCAATGGGGCCTCAAATGGCAGCATCTTCCTCAAGGTGAGAGAATGATAGAGCACCCTTTATTTACTCCCCCTGATCTGAATTCCACCTAATGTACTCTTCTGGTTGTCTAAAGTGGTCCAGAGTTTGAGTTAAAATTATTTTAAGGAATGCTTAAAATAATGCTTCCCTGAACCTGACTTTTGAAAGAGCCCACACTGCTATGATTTTGCATTGTTGTTTAGTTTCAAAGCATATACGTCTCTAATAAAAGGTGCCAAAGCTCTTTGTTATTGTCATAACGATATGAATTAATGTTTGAATCTTATTAAAAGAAATTTCACTACCATACAAAGAAGAAGTACCTAAAAACGAAGGCAACAATTTCTTCCAGATTGGGTACCTCAAATGTCATATTTTTTGTGTGTTGAAATTAACTACCTATTTCAGTTGTATCAGCTTACAGTGGCAGGAAGATAACATGGAAGATGGCATAGCATAACTAGAAAGTACCCAATCTGGAATCCAATGAGTTTTCTTTATCCTTCTAATTCAAAATGTACTTCATTAGCTTATGACGGATTTAAAGTACGTAAATATATTGTCGGGCTATTTCTTTTTTCCAACTCTTACTGTTTCCAATGTTAATTATATCGATAGGTCTGGATTTACATTCTTTTCATGTTGTAGATGTCTAGGACAGAAAAGCACGAATTAATTCATGTCTAGGATGAAAAATGCATTTATGTATGTATAAATGAAAAACAAAAGAGCAACTCTATCCTTCACATATAAATTCATCACTTGGTGACAATACAAGATGTTCTTGCTTGATTTAGATACTTGGTCTTAAAAGAATGCATCGAATAATAAGTGGCTCAGGTTATGCAGGAATATTGAAAACAAAACTTCCTTTAATCTATTATTGACAGGAAGGTGACTCTTCTCTAAATTTCACTGGGAAGATTACTTCATGTTGAATGTCAATGAAGCTTCTGTTCATGTGCTTTTGCAAACAATGAAAGTGGCATGATCCTTTCCACATCAGGCCAGGTAAAGGACTCAGAAGATCTCCTAAGAAAAGCTATCTGTCTTTGAAGGTGAAAAAGTGGATGAAACTATTATATTTTATCAATAACTTCAGTCAAGATCTAAAGCCAATGCAACTTGTGTATACAGAAAATTGGGGTTCTTGGACAGACGAGCATCCAAAGAGGTTTTTAAAATAAATAAAATGGGCCTTATCATCATAATTTCAGGTAAAAATGAACCTAATCTTCAGAAGACACTATATCCTTCTTGTCAAGTCTATTTCTTTGCTCTTTTAACTTTTGCTTTTCTCCATATAGCTTAATGTTTCTCTGCACCATTTCTCCCTCCTTGAATCACCTTGAATCACCTGAAAAGTATTTGAGATGTACTGTAAACAAGTAAGACCATCTGACAGCTTCTGCTTGAAATCTTACCACTATGGTTTCAAGTTCTGTTCTACCACAAACTTACACTTACCCTGAGCAAATTATTCTACCTCTATCCTCGTCTAAAAAAAGGAGACAAATACCTATAGGGCAGGATTGTGGGAAAAATCAGGTAACATATGATCATAATGCCTAGTAGGTGCTATATAAATAGTAATATAATTTGCTTTATTTTTCTATTAATGGACTTCTACTTCTGGTGATATACCAGTCAGTAGTGCCTAAATGAAGTTGCTTTCCCAGTGATGGAGAACTTAATTCTTAAGGATAAGTTTCAATCTGTCTCTCTTATTCTTTTATAGAATTCATGAGGGCATTCTAAAAACGTATCCATGATCTTAGTTCTTATCACATAAATGCCTTTCCAGAAGCACATTTGTGCTATAAGATTGAAGTGGTAGCTAGTTGTGTTGGAGGGCAAGGGGCAGGAACAAGACAGAGCACAAGGAATGTGAAAGACAATTTAGTGCTTCCTCCTAGCCTGCATTTCATCTTACCCTTTGCTGTCTATAGACTATTCATCAGCATTAACATGCACCAAAATCTCCTTTGAAATTTTAATCAATTTAACATTGGTGTATTTATAGATTAGATGAAATAATCTTTTGCTGTCTCTTCCAAGCACCTTTGTCATTTGAATGGCTTACAACCCTCGTATTTCTCAATATGAATTTCGAGATATCCTTCTATTTCAATCTTGTTTTCAAAGGACAAGGTGGAAGATGACAATGGTAATGAAGATTAACGGAAAGACTAATTATACAGTCACTGGTGGGGGGATGAGGCATACGGCTAAATCTTTCTGTCACGAATACTCATAACTAGTTCAGTTTAAATGCCAGATTTATGAGAACAAGTGATCCATCTCTATCACGCACCGGATGCTTTATTTAAGGTAGGTTCAGAAGAATCTTAATTTTTTCATGCAAGGCTATTCACTGTATATCAATCCTAAAACTTTGTTCTCTTTCCACCTCCCTGTGTATGTCCTACTTACACTTAACCACAGACATTTATATTGTCTTAAACAATGATTATATATTAGGAATCTCTGTATTTTTTCCACACTCAAAACATTTTTTTTCTTTTTAACCTGACAACTGTTCATTTGCTTGGTGACAAATCTGTGTGCCATAAACCCAACATGAATGGATTGCTAATCAGTAGATTTAATTGCATAAAGGAGGTACTTTATTTTATACCTACCAACATTTTGATACTAGTTGATATATACTATAGTTATTTCAACTACAGTATATATCTAGTATTAAATTAGCACATGATTTAAAGGCTGAGTTGGCCATAGTAAGTTAATGTCACAACTAATGTAAAGAAGACTTAATTGTAAACATCCATTTGGCAAGTGTGTACAATTATAACTATGCCCAGTTAAAATGATAAATATATCAATTGAAAAGAGATTTTTCTCTTCCTATTCTTAGATAATGGGTTTTTTCCATCTCAGTTAATAAAAACAATAATTAAAAATTATTCAAGGAAATATCTAAGTTATATGTAAATAAAAATGAAAACTTAAGAGTTTAATAGTTGAGGAGAAATGTCTGTTGCTTAAAAATGCATTCTAGACCATCAAATTCCCTAAAGCTATGGACTCTACCGTTCTTACACATAGGAAGTATTGCTCTTGGTCAATGTATATTGAGAACTTAAAGCAAAAGCCAGAATTTTATTTCAGATCTTTCCATACAGTTACTTTTGAGGAATTGCTATAATGATAAAAGAGAACATCTGACAAATTATCCTAACAAGTATTTTTCTCAAGTAATTTGTTCTTAAATAAGGGAGGGAGGTCTCTAATCTGATATTTAATTAGCGCTCATCAAACACAATCCAAAGTTCATAATCATGCCACTTAACCCTCAGTTTTCCCTTGGCCAGGTGCCTTTTCAGTTTGGGATACTTGACAGGCTACTAAAAGTTGCTATGAGTACTTTTATCAACCGTAATGATGAGCAAAACAATTCATGGCTTTGCGTAGTCTATAAATCTCCATTTGCCAAAGGAATTATTACTGTGTATGGATTACAGTCCACCAGAACACTGTGAGTCTATCAAAGTCTATTATTTCAATTCACTGTGACATACGCAGTTATGAGATCCAGGAAATGTCATTCCAAGTTGACCCCCAAGAAAAATGTTTGAAATAAGATTGTTCCTTTTGGGTATTTCTTCCCTCAGCATTTACTCAATACCTTCAAGCTTCTTTGTGATCTCTGACTGTTCCCAATGAATCAGTTCTCCTTCATATCTCTAAAGACATTTCCAGGCCTCTCCCACTTCTAAACATGGCATTACTTCTCTCCTCCTGGGTTCACAGCAAATATTTACATTGATAATTGATCACAGTGCTTTTTCCTAAGTTTCAACATGGCTTCAGAATTTTCTCAAGCTTGCACTCAAAAATAAAACCACTATTCAATTAGAATCAGCATTGGAAAATGTAATGTATATCCATCCTTTGCCTTAAACCAACTAATAGCTGGAATATTAGACAGGTAGAGGGGAGTCAAAGCAATAAGTCAATGCAGTGACTGGTACTTTTAATATCTCTCAAAGAAGTTGGTTGGTTATAAATAAAGTTCACCCGAATATGTGTTGTGCAAATAGTCCAAATCGTTTATGAAATATGGAGCGGGGGGCAGAGAGGAAGGGAGGAAAAAGAAAGAAATAATTTTTTTGTAAATATTTTGCTTTGGGCTTATATGATAGTTTCCTATTGCTACTGTAACACATTACCAGAAACTTTGTGACTTAAAACAATACAAGATATTTTCTTACAGTTCTGAGGGTCAGAAGTTGAAATGGCATGTATGGGACTAAAATCAAGCTGTTGGCAGAATTGTTTTTTATGGAGGCTGTAAGAGAGACTCTGTTTGTTGCCTTGCCTTTTCTAGCTTCTAGAGGCTGCTTGTATTGCTTGACTCATAGTTCTTTTCCTCCATTTCAAAGCCGCAAATGTTGGTCGAATTCTTCTCACATCCAATCACTCTGAATCTCCTGCCTCCCTCTTCACTTATAAGGACCCTTGTGATTACACTGAATTCATGGGGATAATCCAGGATAATCTTCCCCTTTCAAGATCCTTAACTTAATCACATCTGCAAAGTTCCTTTTTACCACATAAGGTAACATATTCACAGGTTCTGTTACTTAGATCAAGAACATCTTTGGGGAGCCATTATTCTGCCTACCACAGTCTCTATCTATGAGCAACAACAAAAGAAATAAATCAGGACAAGGAGATTTAAATACCTACAGTAGAGGAACTATACTTTAAATATCTCCTTAACAACCTGCTTCTGATTATGTTTGTAGGAATGTAGTATATTGCTGTAGGGAGCAGGAAGGAGGGTAATTATGCCTGGGTTGAACCAAATCTTGTCTACTCATTTACTTACTGTGTGTCCCTAAGGGACAAGTTACTTCAGCTCTCTGAGCCTCAATGTTTTACACCTGGGAAGGGGGTGATAAAAATGATTGTCTCAAGGGCTCCTTCTAAAGATAATGTGCTATAGTCCATGCAAAGTGCTTAGTACAATCCTTGGAACACAGTAAATCCTGCCCTTATCTTTCCTGGACCTGTTCCTTAAAACACATAACATATTCCATAAAGTACTGTTAAATGAATGTTGCATGAATGATCTTACCAATGATGCCACTGTTGGATTTAATCATTTAATGATGCAAATTTCTTTGATTCTTCTTGGTACAGCATAGGAAATAGTTTAGAATGCTTAAACTCTAGCACTTTAGTCATCACCCCAAACTCCATACAACGAAGACAACGGCACATTTAACTCTATTCTGGTCATTTACCATCTGGTAAACTAAACAGGTCAGAGATAACTTTTAGATCATCCTGACCATCTTAATAGAGTTAAACTTTACCTTTTTAAGATGTGATGAAACATTGGTAACTGAGATGAGCAATTCATATTATTGCTTGAGACCTTATTAAATCTTTGTTCATTATATGTAGTATTAGCCAGTCAATATTCATTTAGCTAACTAAAGTTTTCAGAGTTCATGCTTCCATTTCTTTCAATATGACATTTCTTTATGTACAACATCCAGTTCCAGGAGGAAATATTTTTTTGACAGGTACAATTAATATTTTAAAACTGGATGGAATAAAATTAACACCTCCATGGCACCAAAGCAAAGCAAATCAAGAGAAGGGAAGAGGAAAGTCTTATTCTTCCCTAGACAAGATGGAGAGATTAGCTCTAGTCTAGTGACTTTTAAAATTAAAAAAAAAAATCTAACTTCTTAATCTGGGATATAACATAGCTAATTGTGTTAAAGCATTTTAGAACAGATAAACAGATCTAATTTTACTTCATGTTTTATTCTCAAGCCTCTAATGCCAGCCCAAGGTATCAAAAAGGCATGGTTTTGAAGGACAGTAAGGACAATATATCAAACAATTATACTGAACTACTCTATGGGATAAAAATAATGGAATTTCTAGAACAGACCTGGATCCAGTCCAAATATATCAATGTCTCTGCATACTGTTTTACTTCCCTGTGCTTCATCTCTATCTTTCAGCAAATCAAATCTACCCTGTGTTCAGATATTACATGTTTATTTCCCTAGAATTTTAACTCTAGGTTATTTTAGGGTTGTCAAATTTTGCAAATGTTACCAGTAATTTTAATTAATTTCATTTCATTCAAAAAGAAAAAATCATCAAAAAATAATAAATACCTCAGTGAGCAAAAGCTAGACAGTTTTGTGTCAAGGCTTTTACAGAGAGAGAGAAAATTCTCATAATTTTTCATTCCGCAATTAAAATAGAGAAAATTTCCTCAATACCTTCTAGACTTAAAAATTAAATTTAGAAGCTTTCTATCCCAATGATTTTATTGAAAGTATTATACCAATATATATAAAAAAAACACAATGTTTAAAAATCTCTTTATTTAACATTGATCTGATACAAAAGACAAAACCCACCTTGTTATTTTAAGTTGGATATGCTATCTGGTAGGCTTTCCTAGGAATTTAAGTGGCAATATTTCTGATAACTCCAGAGTGCCAGTTGTTGAAAGTTCTTACCATCAAATATATGAAAGTTCATACCATCTAAAATAAAGATGTTAAATTCCAACCACTTAATATGAATCTGAATTCCCAGAAAGCAAGTCTATCCAAATAAATTTCAAGTTGATTATATTTGAACCTAGTGAATCTGATATTATAAGGCTGATAGAAAGATGACTCAAATGGAAAATTCTAATATATATAAGCTAGTAGACAGTATGGGTTAAATATAATTAGGCTGAACTAAGGTTACTCATATTAGTAGAAAGATTATTAGCTACTGGAAATTAAAGGAGTTTTCTTTCACTAGAAAGAACTAAAGTTAAGTTGAAATTATTTGTGTAAATAAATAATTACTTAGTAATAGATGAATTATACAAACATTTCTGGGAATTAGACTAAATTAGAAAGAGTACATCTAAGAGCAGCCTAAGGAAAGCATTTTGCCACCTATTTAAAAATGATTAATTGGTGTTTGTGTGCCACTGGCCAGAGATGGCATGTACAGAGCAAGTACTACAACTTTTCTTTCTAAATAATAAGTAGAAAAATAAATTTCATTGATTATGAAACTTTTTTCCATTGAGCTTAATATCTGGCTTCTAAGCAACTACTACTAATCTACTAAATTTGTAGGTGAGATGAGAATTATTTCTCATCCTTGAAATCAATTATCGCAGAAATATCCACCATCAAACCAACTGCTTTTCTGTGAAAGTTTGCTGTTACTTTGGATTGCTGCCAGTAAATAGAAATGCTATGGGGACATAAAGGCATATGAAGGGGATATGAAAAGAAGATTAATTGGAAGAAGTATTTTTGACCACTTTAGAGTTTTTGTCTATATTTTTAAAATAACCAACATGAACTCATTAAATCAAGGAATATTACTGTGTAATACTGGGAGTTTGATAGTGTTCTAAACTTTAATATATATCAATAACAATCTTTTAAAGAGACAAAAAATCTTGCTTGCATGAAGCTTACATGCCAATTTGGAGAAAAAGACTATTAATTAGTAATTAATAAATAAAATCCACATCTTGTTAGATTGTGATAAATATGACAGAGAATAAACAGAGAGGGAACTTCCTGTTTCATCTCTAACCAGGTAAAGAGTTTAGAAGTTATCACTCCCATCTTTACAACAAGAAAACCTAGACAAACTGGAAAACAATGACTTTTTTTGACCCATCAGAAAGCTGAGTCATGAGGCAAATTGCCACCTTGAAATCTGTTTGGAAATGTACATCCAGAGAGATATAACAGATGAGAGGTGATAATGTGAAGCAGAAGACAATGAAGTCATAGGCCTTACTGTAGAAACACTTAAGTAGTAATTTTGACAAATGATCCAAGAATTGCGGTACAATTCCAAAAGGTTTAACATAATTATAATTGGAATACCAGAAGCAGTAGAAAGAGAAAATGGAGCAGAAAAAATATTTGAAGTAATAGTGGATAAGACATTTCCAAAATTCATCCAGGTGTTTTAAAAATCACAGATCCAGGAAGATCAGAGAACTCCAAGTAGAATAAAGACTCCACCCTCCCCCCAGAAAAATCCAGATCTAAGCATTTATAGTCAATCTTCAGAAAATACAAAACAAAGAAAATTTTGAAGGAAGCTTGAGGTGTAGGTAGAATTCCTTGCCTATAGGAAAACAAAGATGAGAATTAAGTGACTTCTCATCAGAAACCATATAAAAAAGAAGAGTCAAATATTTAAAATACTGATAAAAAACCCAACTCACCAAACTAGAATTCTATATCCAGCAAAATTATCATTCAAAATAGAGAAATGAAGACTTGTGCAGCCAAAGTAAACTGAGGGAATGTCTCACCAGACCAATATTGTAAGAAAAATTAAAAGAAGTTCTTCATGCTGAAGGGAAATTGTATAGGTTTAAACCTGAATCTACATAAAAAAGAGAAGAGTGTTGGAGAAGTAATAAATGAAGGGAAAACAAAATCTTATTTTTTATTTGATCTAAAAAACACCTGTTTGCTCAAAGTACCTACAGTAACAATATGCTGGGCAATCATAGGCTATGGATAAGTGAAGTGCATGACAGCAATGCCACAAAGGATGGGAAGGAGTATTGAGAATGCTCTAAGTTACCTATACTACATGGAAAGGTGCATAGTTTTTTTTTTTTGAAGATTGATTTAGATTCATTTAAAATGTATATTGTACACTCTAGAGAAATAAATTTAAAATTTTTTTAAAGTGTAATTGATATACTCTGAAAAGAGGTAAAATGGAATCACTCATATAAGATGCTTAATTAATATCAGAGATGGCAGAAAGAGAGAGGGAAAAAAGAGGGGAAGAAATACAATGATTAAATATCAGCTAAACTTAAAACGTAAATGATGTAAATATACCAATTAAACTTTGTAAGTTAAATGACTGAACAAACAAATATAAACTAGAGACAATAGTATATTTTGTAAAAGAAATCCACTTCAAATATAAAGACTCCAATTGGTAAAAGTAAAGGGATAGACAAAGATATATCAGAGTGACACCAAGTAAAGATATGCTGGAGTAGGTATATAGTAATTTCAGACAAAGAAATCTTCGAAACAAGAAATATTACCAAAGATAAAGATGAGCATTACATAATGTTAAAGAAGCCACCTTCAAAGAAGACATAAGGATTCTATAGATGTCTATACCTAACAGGTTTTCAAAATGTATGTGGTAAAACTGATAGAGTAAAAAAATAAATATAGAAATTCAATAATATAAAGACTTAAACACCCTTCTGTCAGTAATTCACAGATTAAGCCAGCAGAATATCACTAGGGATATGATAACTGGAAAAGTGTTATCAATAAATTTGATGTAATTGACTTTTATACAGTGTTTCACCCAACCAAAGCAGAATATACATTATACTCAAGTTCACAAGGAACATGCACCAAGATAGTCCATATTCTGGTTCATAAAACATGTTTAAGAAAATTTAAGATAATATAAATAGTAACCTTCAAAAAAGAAATTACCAGACTAAGAAGGTTTTACTAGTTAATTATGACAAACATTCAAGGAAGAAATTCCTCGACAATTCTTTCAGAAAATGGAAGCAGAAGAAACATTTCTTAACTAATTCTATGAAGTCAGCATTACCCTAAGATCAAAACCAAAGAAAAACATTACAAGACAAGAATACTGCAGACCAGTATCTCTCATGAACATACATATAAAAATCCTCAACAAAATATGAAAAAAAGTTGAATCCAACATTGTATAAAAAAGAATTATATACCATGACCAGATGAAATTTATTTCCATTAAAAAAGGCTAGTTTAACATTCAAATATCAAAACAGTCTACCAGGCTAAAGAAGAAGAATCATCTCATCGTATCACTTAACACAGAAAAAGCATTTGACAAAATCCAACACCCATCTGTGACAAAGATTCTTCAAAAATTAAATAAGTGGAACGTCCTCAACTTGGTAAAGAACACCTAAAAAAACCTGTAATGACTATTATAACTAAGACACAGGATTCTTTCCCCCTAACATCAGGAACAAGGAAAGGATGTCCTCTTTTATTATTTGTGTTTAATGTAGCACTTAAAGTCTTACTGCAATAGATAAGAAACAGCAATACAAACATACACAAGGGAAAAAGCTGTTATTTTTTGTAGACAGTACAATTGTCTACATGAAAAAGCCCTTGAATTTGCAAATAAATGTCTGAAATGAATAAGTGAGTATATAAAAGTTGTAAGATACAAGGCTGAAGTAAAAAGTCAATTGATTTCCTACATACCAGCAATGAGAATTTGGAATTTGAAATTCCCAAAATTCATTTACACTAGCATAAAAATGTAATTCGTGGATATAAATCTAATAAAATATGTATAGAATATGCATGCAGAAAACAAAATCTTAATGAAGTATATTAAAGAATAGGTAAAGATGTTTTCCATGATCATTAATTGGAAGACTCTACATTGTTAAATTATCAATGATTCCAAATGATATACAGATTCAATGCAATTCCAATCAAAGTCCTAGCAAAATAATAATATATATTCATCAACCAGCTGATTCTCAAATTTGTAAAGTCAAAGCTTCTGACAATAGTCAACATAACACAGAAGAACAAAGTTGGAGGGCTCATACTACTGATTTCAAAACTTACTCTAAAGTGACCATAATCAAGGCCATGTGGCATTAATGAAAGAATAGACATATAAATCAATAGAACATAAAAGAGAGCTCAGAAGTAGACTTACATTTGTACACACCACACAAATCTTGATAAAGACACAAAAGCAATTCATATTCAAAGTTGTTTTTCAACAAATGGTCCTGGAAAATTTGGATGTCTATATGCAACTTTACACATTACACAAAAATTAAATCAAATTGGATCAGAGATACAACTGTAAAATGGAAAACTACAAATCATCAAGAAGAAAATCTGCATGACTTTGTTTGGTGATGAGTTTTGAGATGCAACACCAAATCATGGTACATAAAAGAAAAAACAGATAAACAACTTTATTAAAATTAAAATATTCTCTTTAATTCTTTTAAATTAATTGAGGCTTCTTTTAAAGCCTAGTATGGGTCTATTCTGGCAAACATTCCTTATGCATTTGACATGATTGTGTATTCTGCAACTGTTCAGTGGAATGTTCTAAAGATATATGTTAGTGTGAGATACAGATTGTTGGTTTATGTTGTTTCCTTAAGTCTTTCCTTGTGTATCTTTTGACTACTTGTTTATTATTGATAGTGGAGTAATAAAGTCTCCCCCAGTTATTGATGAACTATTTCTCCTTTCAGTTCTGTCCATTTTTTATTCATTTTATTTAGGTGCATGTAAGTTAGGTATGTATATGTCTATATGTGTTTTTTTCTTTATATATTCTATTATCTTGCTGATACTTTCTATTTTAATATTTGACTCAAGTTCATTTGCAATTTCCCATTGGAGCATTTTTACTTACAATACTGCCTTAAAGTCCTTGCCAGATAATTCCAACATCTCTGTTATTTTTCGTTGGTATCTCTTGATTTCATTTTCCCATATGAGTAGAAATATCTGTGGTTCTTCATGTGCCAGGTGATTTTTGTTTTATTGTGTTCATTTTGAATATTACATTTATGAGACTTTGGGTCTTATTCATATTCTATGAGAGTGCTGATCATTATTTTAGCCTTGTATAGGCTGTGTTTCCAATGTCAGTTCAGTTTTCAAAGCCTTTGCAGTGCTATCATTTCTATCCTGCATATGTATAGCCCAGTGATCAGTCTGAGACCTAATGAGAGATCTATTTCTTAGCACACTTCTTAAAGTCTATGGTATGTTAATTAGGATCAGACCCATGTTTGCATAGGTCTGGGGATAACCCAGGAATTAATAAACAAAATTATTGCTTTCCCAAGATATTTCTTCCCTAAATATCAGTGGTACTTTTTTTTTTTTTTTTTTTTTTGCGGTATGCGGGACTCTCACTGTTGTGGCCTCTCCTGTTGCGGAGCACAGGCTCTGGACGCACAGGCTCAGCGGCCATGGCTCACGGGCATAGCCGCTCCACGGCATGTGGGATCTTCCTGGACCGGGGCACGAACCCATGTCCCCTGCATCGGCAGGCGGACTCTCAACCACTGCACCACCAGGGAAGCCCCAGTGGTACTTTCAAGTCCACTGGGTTTCACTTTTTGGTCTTCTGGTCAGAAACTGTCCTCTACTGTGATTGCACTTCCTCCAGAGCTATGTGGCAGGAGGACGAGGGAGAGGGATAAAAACCAACAGTTTTGTACCACCCTCTTGGAGATGTAGCTCTACCAAAGAGAAGGAGTTTTGGCTGCAGGAAAACCTGTGTATGGAGTGCAATAGAAGAGAGAAAAAGGAGAGGTGAAAAATCAAGAGATTTCTCCCACTGTCACTGAACTTTAGGAGTTTCCTTTTCTGCTCCTCAAACCAGAGCTAGATGGTTTCTCCTTGATCTTTCTGTGTCTGAACCATAGCGCTCACTTCTGAGTTTTATAGTGCATTGCATTCAGGCCAATAAATATTGGAGGAAAAAAATAATAAACTCTGTTTCATGGTACTTCAAATTCTAGTGTTCTTTCCTTTCCTGCCTGCTGATTATTTACTTTTCAGTATTCTCAAATACTGCTCAAGCAATTTGTGGAGGTTTGATAGTTGCACTCAGTGAAAGGGAAATGTTGGCATGTGTTTATCTTTACTGGAACTGGAAGACCATCGTTTTTTTAGTTTTTCAACATTTCGGAACAATTTTAAGCCATCATTAAACTCTGGTAATTTGTTTTCTTACATTTTTTGAAACTTCTGAGGGGAGTTTAGGTGGACTTCAGTTGGAATAGAATAATTTAGAAGCATGATATTTAACCTGATGGCATACTTGAAACTACACCAATCTGATGAACTCATGTGAAATATTTTCTATGATAAATTCTGTCTCTTCAATTTCCTATTTCAACTTCTAAGGCTGCACTCTTTCAGAGAAGATTCTCCACGCACATTCTGGAGCCTTCAAAAATGTGTGTTGGGAAGAGGAAATTCACAGGTTTTGATCCCCAAACAATTCTAATTTTCTTTTTAAAAGAATGAAAAGGGGCTTCCCTGGTGGCACAGTGGTTGAGAGTCCGCCTGCCGATGCAGGGGACACAGGTTCGTGCCCCGGTCCGGGAGGATCCCACGTGCCATGGAGCAGCTGGGCCCATGGGCCGTGGCTGCTAAGCCTGCGTGTCCGGGGACTGTGCTCCACAGCGGGAGGGCCCACAGCAGTGAGAGGCCTGCGTACCACAAAAAAAAAAAAAAAAAAAAGAATAAAAAGAAAATCACATTACTACTTTTTCTCCTCTCAACTTTTATCCTTTTTTATTTTCAATTATTTTCCTTTCTTTCATATTTGCAGTAGATTTTATGAATATATCTCTCCATGAAAAGGAATTCAGGTAGCCCCTAACCAAAAATAAAGAAGTTGGTCTAGCCAATATCTGATGACATTATTTTTATTCATATCAGAAGACAAACATATTGTTAGACTGAGAAATTCATTAGAAACTTTAATTCAAAACATTCAATCCATTGTCATACATACATATATATATATATATATGTCAGTTTACAGTTTTTGTGTACATATTTTTTTCTTATTTCAGACAATTTCTCAGGGTCTCTCTAATGTCATCTGAATTTTACAGAAAACTAGATTTTAGAGGGGCTAAATAATATGGCCAAGACAGTATTGATATTGACAAAAGTAAAACTAGATTTTAGATCATTTAACACCTGGGACACAAGTCTCTCCAAACAACAATGTGCCTCTTAGAAGTTCAGGTTTAAGGAAACTTGCTTTTATCATTTGTGTAAAATTGTTTAGCATCATTTCTTCTATGAATAAAATTATGACTGGATATTTATCTTCCTGATTATGATTAGATGTTGGATTTTCTTATGGATTCAAATATATATGTAGAAAAACATGATATGGTGAGCCTAACTCAGGGAAATGCTAATAACTCAGGTTTAATCAATAAGTACATTGAAGCTTCTACTGCTTCTGTAACAAATTCCATACGTAAAGTTGCCCGAGAAAGTCATTTGATGAGTTAAATGAGAGTATACCTCCTAATTTGTTTTCATATTTAATTATCCATTTATTCTTTTGATTCATAGGCAGTAATTTCATACTGTTGATTCCCTCTTGACCTTGTGCTTGTAACTGAATCTGAGATCTGGCTTGTGGCCCAGGAATATGTAGAAAATTGTTTATATAAGCAGGAAGCTGCCTTGAGCTGCACTGCTTTGATTTAACGTTATAACTGTACTAAAAGTAGCATAGCTTTCCCATTTACTCTCTATTCTGTTCAAATCCCTTGTCATTATAACAGATGTTTGGATTATTGTTCTGTAAACCATGTCAGAATTTCAATCTGTAGTATCTGTTTATTATTCTCCAAGGGTGATATTACAAATGTTCTCATGCACAGTTAATACTTATAAAACAGTCTGTCTTATTTCCCATAAAAAAAAAAAACCTACCAGAAAATTTTTGATAATCAGAATAAATATACCTAACTTGGGGCAGAGTGTTTTAAGTGTATATGAGTAAATGATCCCAACTAAAAGTGGGCAACATTTCAGAAAGTATTCCAATCATTAAAAAAAAAGCTTTTATCTTAAGTCTTATAAGATAATGATTTTTTAAATGTTTCTAAGTATATGTGTAGTTAAAATTGAACTACCACAATTAAATAATTTTATTCTGCTATTGAGATATAATTCGATTTATATTAATGTCTGTGAAAGCCATATCTGCTGATAAAACCTCATGGTTTTGAAGTGTGCCACGTTAACAAAATAAAAGAATTATTGAATAAAAGAATGTGAAGTCCGGATGCTTATAAAGATATACCAGTAGTGTATGGGGAGAATATCATTGTTTAAAATCTCTACTTGAGTAGAAAATCTTATTACGTTAAAAAAAAAAAAAGAAAACAGAGTCACTGACAGCTTTTTCAAATACATTTTTAAAGCCTGAACTATTAGTTTCCTCCTGTTGTTTGAATGAGTTATTGCAGCTTTTACAAGGGCATGAAATGAGATTTCCTGAGGTGACAGTCCAATTGGATATTGACGAAGAACAAAATCTCTGATAAATCATTTGTTTCTCCTTTACATTTTTCTATTTTAATCCTTACTCTAAAGAGAATTGGTATGCTCTAAATAGAGCCCACGTCAGATGAAGGAGCATTATGCCCGCTTATTACAAGAGATGTGAGCACACTAATACTCTGAGGAATAATCTGACTATGTTTCTAGAAGACAAGCTTTGTAGCCAAATTAGAAATGTTTGCAAGAAAATAATTTGTTTCCCTTATTTACTTCACATACATTTTTATCTTTCTTGTTATATCCCATTTCTAGCCCCTCTTTCTTTTGAATATAAAAATGGCACAAAAAAACAGGAGAGGGGAGAGAGAGAAGAGCCTACTCTTTGGAAATGATTTAGAAGGAGAGTGACAGAATTCTTCTGGGAAATAAAAGGAGAGGGGAAGGGAGAGTTTAAGGGAAAGGGTCAATTAACTACTCCATCAGCCCCATCGAAAAAGGTACTGTATCTTTTACTTCATTCATTTCACCTTAGAGAGTGGACACAGCTACCACGGGGTTCGGAGTCTGCAAGAACACCAACGTGTGCTACGTTTATATTTAAGATTTTTTAAAACGAAGGGAGAAAAAAACACAAGGTCAGCTTCGGAAATGATGAATGCCTTTTTGCTGAAAGCTGTACTGAACGTCCTTGAGTTTAATCAAAACTATTTGTTTTTAGTCAGCTTTGCTGTTGTCTCTTTTACTCTTGTCCACTGATAGCTTGACATTAATGACATCATAAATCATGTGAAGTGGCAGCTTGGGTTTGGTAGCATTTCAAGTGTTTGTTGAGATGTCCCGGACTATCTGGGGGGCTGGTGTAAGGCTGGCTATCATCCTGCACTGAATCTTGAGTTTATGGCATGATTCGGTCGGTAAAAGCACAGAGTGCATTATTAGTGTGATGGGCCTTCGTTAAAGAATAACCGGCTCCTTGTTAAATGCCAACTTCAGAAAGAGATTATCGAGGAGGTGGATTTATCTTTAATTCTGTTTCTTCAATTTTTTAAAACATAATTTTCCAATCCACTTTTAAAATAAAGACCTCGCCCTCTGTACTTGTCAGTTCCTATGGTCATTCAGTACCTGTAACGTAAGGTGTGAGAGTCCATTTGCACTGTTCGTATTCCCAGTGTCCAGTCACTTGAGACTTGAACAGTGCGTACAGTTTGAGCGCTCCTATCACCTACACATTTTAAAAGGCTCTTCTTACACATAAATCATCATCTGTACATTGAAAATGTATTCTTTGAAACATGTCTAGCTTTTATCAGTTTTTTGTTTCAGAATGATTTCACTGGATCATTCTGTTTTATGGCTTGTTATCTGTGTGACTGTTCTTAGAACATGCTTTTCGTTATCATTGTACTCTACTGCTAAGGAAAGAAAAGATTATTCTTTAGCTGTTATTTATTTAATGGTATTTTGTTATACTGTAAATATAAATATATAATATAAATATATATATGAATAATATGTAGATCATTTACTTCCTTAGGCCAATGTATTACCAAGTGAAAGAGAGTTACTTTGTTTTATAAGACAACTGGCAAAACGAGATGTCTTTTCTTCCATCATGGAAAAGGATATCATCTTGAAATATGCATCGCATATTATAAAAGAGTACTTTTCATAGTGTTGAGATAGTTCAGTCAAAATATATAAACACTTGTGCAGATTTAACAGAAAATGCAGTTTTCACCTATATTCAAAGTGGATCCAAATTAGATCATTGCTACACAGTCCCAGGACAAAACACTGAATAGAGTGACATCAAATAAAACCAATCATTTGACAACTTGGATAATTTAATCCCTTGGTTTTAAACTGAACTTGAGAAGAAAAAAAAACGTTGTGTATAGATATAAGTACAGATTCTTAAAATTATCCCCTTAGACATTTATCACCTATTTTTATATGAATGCGAAGAGGTTATTTCTTCATATGGCAGCAAAGTTTTTTAAAAGTAGTTTTGTAAAAAGAACCTAACGATATATAGTATTAAAATGTTTTTTCCTTCATTTCAGTGAGACACATTGACAACATAAAATGAGTTTGAACATTTGAGTCTTCTTTAAACAGGATTGGTCCCTGTTATAAAAGGATTTCTTTTCTCCATGACAAATGATAGCAAATAATTATAACAATAAAGCAAATCACAGGTGAGCTCAATATAATGAGAGCAATACAATCCAACTCATTGTGACATGTACTTCAGTTCTATGGATTTCTTGCCAAACCTAAGGGAATATTAATATGAATTTTTAGATTATTGTACAACTTTCAGAAATGTTCAAAATATTGTTATGTAGTTTCATGGTATCTCTCACTGTACTGTATGGAGAATGTTCTCATGGAGGTGAAGTAATTTATACATCTTTTGCCACCAGACTTCTCCTACCTCTTTTCTGCATATCTGTCTCCTAAAAAAATGACAAGGTTTTTGTTTTGTTTGTTTCTCATTGAGTATTTAATAGTCTTCACTTTCATCTGATCTAGACACGATAGAATTAGACAGGCATTATTTTTCTTCAGACCCTAACTATGTGCTGTGGTGCTCTAATTCTGGTCTGCTCTAGTCTTCTAATTTAGATACACCAAATAATTACTTTTATCCTCAGAACAGAGAGAGTGAATTTCAGCTTGCTTCAGAAAGAGAGAATGTACATCCTTGGTGAGACACAAAATGTTTGGATCTCCCGGCATGCAAAGGGAATCACTTACATGACTGGCCCAGAAAAAGTTATCTTAGGCTTCGAGGGTGCAATTTTCAGTTTCTGCACGCACCTATCTTGAAAACACTTCTGACACATCAAATATATACTTAGCAAATTTCCTTTTTCCTATTAATAAAAATAACATTACTGGACTTCCCTGGTGGCATAGTGGTTAAGAATCCGCCTGCCAACGCAGGGGACACGGGTTCGAGCCCTAGTCCAGGAGGATCTCACGTGTCTCGGAGCAACTAAGCCCATGCACCACAACTACTGAGCCTGTGCTCTAGAGCCTGCGAGCCACAACTACTGAGCCTGTGTGCCACAACTACTGAGCCTGTGCTCTAGAGCCCGCGAGCCACAACTACTGAAGCCTGCGTGTCTAGAGCCCGTGCTCCACAACCCCACAGGAAAACCCACCTCAATGAGAAGCCTGCGCACTGCAACAAATAGTAGTCCCTACTCGCTGCAACTAGAGAAAGCCCGTGCGCAGCAACAAAGACCCAATGCAGCCAAAAATAAATAAATAAATTTAAAAAATATATCATTACTTATAAGTGGGCATACAGTGCTTTCTTGGTAAAACAGGACATTGTTTGTCCTTTTATTAATGAAGTGCAACATCAAACTAATTCATTACTTTCATTTACTAAAGTGTTGATTCTAAGAAATTTTGCTTTCTAGACCTCAGCAAGAAAAGATTGGCAGAACTATTTGGGAAACTACCTCATACAGAACCACTATACCACCCCTCTCTGGAAGGTGGGAAGACATGCTTCTCATGCTTGTATACACACATGCATACACACACTTGCCCATGCCCATGTTTATTCATACACATAATTATGCCAAGATCAGATAGAATGCTGAATTAACAGTTTCATTCATCCTGAAGATTTTCATTTTAATTTAAGCTCCTATTGGAAGGCTGATGAAAAACAAAAGCTCTAAGTCAATTCCAAATGAATCAAATTCCAGGTCATGTATAAATAGTGAATGATGGCAATTACAGTGAAGGATCTGAGGTACAATTTATTTTTAACTAACAGACAGCACCTGACAGTATTTATATATCAACTTGTTCTTAAAATCCTCTCTCTGGATGATAAACTGATTTATTTCACACCTAATTGTCTTTTACCACTAATCGTGATGTATATATAAAACTTCATAAGTAAAATCATCTAATTTAGCAAGGGATGTATTAAAATGAAAGAATTTGTGTCATAAAATAAAGCACAGAAACTTGTTTTCATGATTGTCAAATGCAATTTCATAAATATATTGCCATAAAGATCTTCTGCATAACTTTTTTCTTATGTTAAGATGGGATTTCTAGAGAAATGCATCACTCAAAAATGTGTGTTTAGGGAGGAGAGAAGACCCCCATGCTTTGAGCTATTGCTCCCAAATGATAGTGCTGGTGAAGATGAGCTACCATAGTCAGGGTCCTTCAAAGGCATACTTGTACAGCTACCCAAGAAAATCAAGTACAGAAAACTCACTTCTATTCTCTAAGAGAAACAAAGGTGAACTGGCAGATAAATAGCATTTAGATGTATTCCATGGAAAAATTCTCCTTAATTAGAACTTTCTCCCTATTGAGTTTATCCCTTAATTTTATTTGAATTCAAATTTATTCTTTAAAACTAAGGACTAAATATGGTCTATTGGTAACTAATGAAAAGCAAGTGAAGATGTCCATGTGGCTCTGAGTATTCACAGAAAGCAGGTCTGCCACATAAGGCAGTAACAGGTTGTTCACTGTACAAGGACACATTGCCACGAGCATAAGAGGGTATGAAATCTAGTTCTCATGCCATGCACCTTGGCAAGATATTCCTTTTTCTATTTGGGATAAAAGTAAAAGCTCACCAAGCTGGACATCCAGGAGGCTGTTTGTCTAGAGGTGGTGACTTTTTCTAATTCACATAATGGTCACAGACCTTTGTGGAAAGATCTTTGTTTTTATTAGTTTAAAAAAAAAGGAAGAATTACAGTCTCAAAAGTGAGTTTAAACTTGTTTTAGGTGAGACAAAGTCTGACCTTTAAATTACATAAAACTAGGAAATTTTAGAAGAAATGTCTCCTATGGTGTGTAACTTCTAATGATGAGACAACACTATTTCCCTTCCCTGAATTCTCCTAACCAAATTGCTTTACTATTTCATAGCTATCTATCTTTGTAGGATTATTGTACTTCCTTTACATTTAAATTCCTTTCAAATGGTCATGTACAAATGTGCCTAAAGCTTAGCTACATCCATAATAGAGCTATCAATACAAAGACACTCACTTCTTCTCTCATGTTCACAAAGACTAAAAACAAAAACTGAGCTAAATAAACCTCTTTGGGAGAAAAGGATTTCTAGAATGTGCCCAAATTTTCAAATTGAAGCATTAAAGAACATAATTTGGCCTATTTCCTTAGGTTATTGATGTGCTAGTGCTAATCTTGCACTAGGTCAGGGTTAACCCCAAAGAATAAGCTATTGAGCTTTGCTAAAATCTTTGTGGGACTTGTCAATAATGATCTGGCTGTGACTCTGGTTTCCAAGTCTCAGTCTCAAATAGTGTTGTCCGCAATAAAAACAGTTTCCCAAGCCCTGTATGAAATGTTTTTTCTTTATTAATTCCATTAATATTTATTGACCACCTACTAAAGACATTTAGAGTAAAAAAGGGTTTATTGAAAGATAATTTTATAGATTTATATATCCTTTTCCATCACATGAAGCATTGTCTAACATCATTTAGTAGAAAATACACTTAGTTTCAACTATATCATCTTGTGATAATCTCTTACATTCAATGAGATAGTCATAGAAAATTGTGTTTTTTTTCTATTGAAGACACACTGGATATTTTTAAAACAGTTTTAAAAATATGGAAACCTTTTATGTACTTGCTTTTATTGAGAGTGCTAGTGAATAACAGAAAATCACAAGAGGTATATGACGTATGGACTCCAAAGCACTTTTGACTATAAAAGCAGGGAACCCTGCTGGCATATGTAATTTAATGTGCACCATGCCTCCCCTAATTCAATCAGGTCTCTACATCCCTTCTTTTATATTCCAATTGGATTTCACGTGCTAAAGCCATCAAGATTTTCAGGATGAAATGAATGCTTGTATTAATCCTGCAATTTCCATTTAGAACACAGCATCGATTTGATTAATAAGGTTTGATGCTGAATAATTATATGGCAAATATGTAGGCTATAGGAAAACCACAGATGTGACCACCAGCAAAAGCCTTGTGGGAGAAGGAGGTCAAAGGAAAGCAATGGCCATGACTGAGGTGATGAATTCTTTGGCTTTTCTTTTATGCAATTAACAAGCAGGGCTTCTATTAATTTGCCACCCCCAGAGCCTTGACTGGTCAGATGCGTCTGGGTCAAGGGTCATGGGGCAGAGTAGGGGTCAGCATCACAGCAGCCCTGAAACAAAATGGGAAAACTAAAGAAATCTAAATGATATGGCTGAGTATACATTCTGTAGTACAGAGGGATGGGAGGAAGTGCATCTCCTTAATGTTAAGATTGCTGTTTTAGAATAATAAAAATGTTCTCTGCACATTTAATTCAAAGTAATCAATCTAAGGTGCAGTGGTTGAACATCCAATAAAAGAAAATCAATGTGGTCTCTACAAGGGAAGACAAACAATGCTCGCTTTTACTAAAGGGATTATAGGTTAACATTTATTCAGTGTATTGTAATCTGATGTCAAGTGGTATAAAATCAAGCCAACAATCCATTACCACCCGTTATAGGCTAGGTGCTGATCTCATGCAAATTGACTTTTCATAGAACTTATTAAATCATTTCTGTGTTCTAGCTATGAAACATTTTTCTACAGTGGCTGAACTTCAATGAATTTTATTTCAGATCTTTTTTTTTTTTACATCTTTATTGGGGTATAATTGCTTTACAATGGTGTGTTAGTTTCTGCTTATTTCAGATCTTGAATGAAAACATATCAAGAAGACAAATATGCATCATTTCAAAACAAAGATTTTTTACAACTTTCTTATGCTTCTAGTCATTAATTAATTATACAAAATACATATTATTTTATGTTTCTATGAAAACAAACCAAAAAACTTGGTCGTGATACTGGACCTGAATTATTTTCCTCCCAAATTCTTTTATTACTGCAAATGTCATTGTACATGTTTGTCTATTTTTATAACACTTTGAGATAAATTGCAATGCCTTTCCAAATTTTGATAAAATTTAGATTTCCCCAGAATTTAAGAGAAATAATTCATATTTTATCAGTACTATACATGTTCCTAATTTTGAGTTTATTTTCTGTAAAATAAAAAGTCTGTATTTCACATTGTAGACATTATGAGGTAAGGATATTTTTTAATAATATGTCTCATAAAGTAGATTACATGAATTCCACAATTGGGGAATTAATAATTATTGAAATTCTAAGTATCTTAAATATAGGTAACCTAATTGAGTAATGTTTTAGTCTAGTGTAGTCACTACTTGCTTGGGCAATAAGGATTTAGAGTGGTTACTTCACCTCCCCTCCCCAAAATGTGATGATCTTTTGAAGTATTATAAGAAGTTAGTGATCTTTCATTAAACATAATAAAAAATGGCTAGCAAACCTGTCAAAGTTTGCATTTTTTCTAGAGCAACTGTGCTTATTGTTAGAATTGGGACCACTTTTAAGTGTGAGGAAAATCATTACCACATGTTTGAAAATATTGGTGATATTTTGCAGATTGTATTACTCTGAAGCCTGGTGCTACTTCAAAACATTTCAAAATTACTTGATAGTAGAAAGGGAAATTGAATTTGACACTATTTTTATTATAAAAGCTAAGTTTAGTTTACCACCCTTGCTTTGATGGAATCTTTTAGCTTTTTATTTGTTTGGAAGTAGAAGTTTGCCTATTCTGTATACACGACATAAAGAAACTTAGAGCCTATTATTTTAATTCTTATTTACAAAATCTAACTATGTATATTACTGAATTATTCATATATTAGTATTTTTACAAATACTGAAATTTGTCACAATAATGGCTTCCATTATTATCTTTCTCAAATATTGTGATCTTAACTGATATTTAGACTAAAATAGATTATACTTTTGCTGACTCTGCATAATAAAACTAAAAAAAAAATTTAACCATATTTGTTCTATTATGGTAACTAATTTGGGCTTCTGTCATTGTTGCCTTGTTTTGTATTTTATGTAGTAAAATGAATGTTTCAAAGAATCCACTTATAAAGTGGATTCTTTGAAATCATCTTATAAAGCCTATGGATCAAATCAGAAATAAAAGTAAAATGATTACAAACGAATTTCAGTCAGTGAACCAAAAACACTTATATAGGCCACTAGCTCACCTGTCCAAGATCTGAATTTGGTCAGATTTATCCCATTTACATGAAGCATTCTGAACTGATGAAACTGAAATCTTAAAATCTAATGATGTAATTTAACATGACCTTGTAACATAGTTTGAATTGACCAGATATTTTGTTCAAATGTTGAATTAACCCTAAGACAATACATTCTTCATATTTAAAATTAAATTGAAAACAAAGTGAAAAGCTAGTAAAATATGTTGAGATAGAATTATTTATATTCATACTGTAAGTTCTAAACCTGGATTCTTTCCAGGATGTGGATTTTACCAGGAGTTTTCATGAGCCCTTAATTTCTTGTCTCATTTCTGTTAATAATAGGTAGAAACACTTGCTCATTTCTCCTGTACATAAACTGCCTTTGCTATTCTGCTTCTCGTTCCATAGCAAAAAAAAAATAAAAAAAAAAAAAAAAAAAATATTTAAAGAGTAAAAAGTAATCAGATACCAAACAAACAAACAGAATGCAAGTGAGTCTTGTGGGGGAAAAAAAAAAAAAAAAAACTGATTTCTCTTCATTTTTATTTGTAGAAGATTAGCTTGCTTTAGGGGATCTAGATAACACGAAATCACTTCACAACCAGAAGCGATGAAGATATGAACTCTAGGCTAACAGTAACAGCAAAAATCATTTCAAACTGAAGGCAAAAGCACTTCATTTTGTGCACAATGTCTGAATGCCTTCCACTGGACTTTAAATAAAAAATGGAAAACATTTTAGGAAATACAGGGAAGCACTGAGTATATGGCACTGAGAGGCATTTTTGATGTTTTTACACTTTTGTGCAGAGACAGCCATTAAAGGTTGCCAATGGGGTATTGTAAAACCACAGTTAACAGTGAATTTTAGATACATATAACCAGTTAAAAGTGATTGAATATCAAGGGTTGAATAGTGCTTATTATATCTGCTGTTGGGAGACTTCAATTCATTATCGTAACAGAATGAAAACAGCATTGCTGCTGTCCAGGACATGCTTGTAGTATTGATTGGGTTTCTCCAAAGTCTTCTCTTAGGATGCAGAGTGCAGTCAAACATGCACAAACATCACTCAGTTCCCCTGATTCTGTCACGTGCTCCTTGTACCTCAAATGAAAGCAGCCTTAAGACACAGGAAAATGCTTCTTTATTTGAAAGCAGACAGGGCTCTAAGCCTGACTCCAGGGGCTATGCAGATGTGGTGACCTTTCTTCCAGAGACCAGATTTTACACTCAAATTGTCATTAAAGCTCAATTTTCCCTAGAGGTTCCCAGTCAACTTGTGTGCTCTCTCCATTAGGGTTAAAAGTCAAGAGTGGCACCATGCCCACCATACATACTAAATGAAATGGAACATAAATAAAAGGGGGGAATGACCTGCCCTCCTGGAGAAAAGGCATCATCCACAGTCTACGCAGATGTAGTCAGGCCTGGTCAAAATTGCACAAATCCAGGACTGACGCTTCAGCCAGAATGTCACAGGATCCTGTCTCTAGCAATGTACCTCTGAACAAGGATATTATTCCCTCCTTTTAATTTCCAGAACCAGTAAAAAGTATTGACTAAACCTGTATAGATCTAGAAACCCTATATCTTTCTCACCCCCTCTGCCTGTATCTATAAGCTTAATTAATCTGATAGCCTTAGGAACAAAAAATTAAAAAGAAAAGGAAGAAAAGAAAAAATGACATTAATCTATAACCAAAAAGTGAACTGTTTTGGGGTCTTTAACTTGGAGTTTGGCAGAGAAAGTGTATACAACAATAGAATTAACTGATAAAATAGATTATTTTTCCCCTTGCCTATGTAGGACAACATGACCTTAAAAAATGCCATGATCTCTCAATCTCGTAAAGTAGTTCATTTTAAGGTTATCTCATAAATGAAATTTGGAAAAAGGAAATTTCTCTAATGTCTCAAATGAATCAGCCTAATGTTTCAGTGATGGGCGATATTCTTTACCTATTGATATGCTGCGTTAGCCCCCCACAGACCTATGCCAAGAATATGCTTCACCAAAGTGGAAGCCTTTCTGCTTAATTAGGCACGTCTTGATTTGAATCGCCAATGCAGAGAACTCCATTTTGTTCTTAAAAGGGGGAGAGGTGTTGAGAACTGAAATTGTTCCAAGAAACATTTCTTAAAACTTCAAAAAATCCCATTATAGGGAAACTGAAAACCAGGAAAGGTAAATCCTGATCATATCCGACCTGATTAAAACAGCAACAATAGATCTGAAAGTGGGATATACTCCAACATCCCAATATAAGATCTAGTATCTGGATTTGGCCTACTGCTTTTAGTTTTATCTATAGGCTTGGGGCAATTCTCTCATTTAAAATGGTGTTTTGTATCTGAGTAAAAATGCAGAGTATAACACAGTGTATGTTGTAGCAAGACTTTGATTGTTTATCAAAAGACATGAGTTCTAGCCCTAACTCCATTATTTGTGGTGTAACCTTGAGCAAGTCACTTGCCCTCTTTGAACTTTTTATTTTTAATCTGCAAACCGAGGCTAATGACATATGCCTTGACTATGTCTAATATTAAATGAACTAATTCATATGAAAGTTTTAGATAACTGTGAAGATGATAGATTGATAGATCCTATCATCAATTTGCTACCTAAAATTTAATCTACCTAAGATGAACAAAATTCCTCTTGCTAACTTTTGGGGCAATCATGGCTTTCTAGATACCTTTTGCCTTTTCCTATGTTCCAAATTTCCCAGAAACAGATTTTTTAACAAGGTGTCAAAGCCATCCTTAATGAGATGATTCCCAAAGTCAAGGTCATCCCCCTTGGTCTTTTGCTCCAAGTCTCACCCTCCACTGGGGCTTCATCTCCACATAGCTAGCATGGCACCCTTCACAATAGCCTCATTGACGAAGGAGGTCCCACATTTTTCCCTTGAGTAATCACTCTGATTTTTTTTTTAAAAAAGAAATTATTATTAGTGACACTATAATCCCTACTCTGTCCCAAATTACATTTTTAGCTCGTCTTCAATCTGATCCATGCTTTTTATTTCATAGTAATGAAACCATTTTTTTCCCTAATAATGTTCAGAATCACTTACTTTTTTTTTTTTTTTTTTTTTTTTTTTTTTTTTTTTTTTTTTTTTTTGCGGTACGCGGGCCTCTCATTGTTGTGCCCTCTCCCGTTGAGGAGCACAGGCTCCGGACGTGCAGGCTCATTGGCCATGGCTCACGCGCCCAGCCGCTCCGCGGCATGTGGGATCTTCCCAGACCGGGGCACGAACTCGTGTCCCCTGCATCGGCAGGCGGACTCTCAATCACGGCGCCACCAGGGAATCCCCACTTGCATATTTTTAAAAGCGATTTCGGCCTGCCTCACTAGATTGTAAGGTTAAAAGAGGAGGAGTGTCCTGTTCAGGTACTGAGCTTGGTACCACAGATGCCACAATGAACTGATCCCAGCCTTGCCATCATGGAACATATGCAGTCTTTGTCTTTACAGCCAATTAAAGATGGTTCCAAACTTCCCACATGCTTTCCCAGAATACACGAAGGAGAGTTAATTCAATCTCCTCCTTCCCCATAATGATCCTTGTGACTTTCCCTGTCCTCAGGAAGCAATCGCATAGATTATACAGTGTTCAATCAATGAACGTTGCAATCTTGTATATGACTTACCACTGCTCTCATTCCTCACGTCTCCTACATTCTCATCTACCCCCACTTCCCCACCCTCTCTTGGTAATGTAAAACTGGTTCACATCCTTTGAGAACAAATTAACTATCATTCATTAGTGAAGGCCTGCTATGCCCAAGGCCCCTACCACACATGATTTCCATTCTTCACTGCAAACTCATTTTGCAGAAGAGAAAGTTGGGACTCAAAACTGTAAATTAACTTTATTCATGCCATAAGATAGTAAATATCTGTGCTAAGAATTCTGGAATTCCTTATCAGGTCATTCTGACTCTGAAGACTGTAATATATTCCCTCCTAGCTCAGTATATTGACTCCCTTCACTGTATATTGACTTCCATAACTCCATTTGGGGGCATGCGTTTTAGTATAAATCTGCATTCCATGATGCCTCTAAAACTCATCATTGCTCATGCTCTAATTTATAATAATTCCCTGTGATCCCATTATGCTTCATAGATTCTCAGAGCACTTTTACATAAATAATCCCATTTGATGCTCACGGGAAACCTGAGGAATGCTGGACAGGTGTTACAACACACATTTTATCAAGCAAAAAAACCCAAAAAAACAGGTCTTTAGGTTATAGAATTGTTCCAGTTATCACAATTAGAAGCAATAGAATCATGCCTAGGCTTCACGCCTCCTGACTGCACACCAGAGGGCCAAAGCTTACAGCATCACATATTATTATGTGCACCTATATTGTAATTACAGTTTAAAACTTATTGGTACAAACTTAACAGTTGAGAAATTCAGGGGTTCAAAACTCCAACTTTATTTTGTCACAACTGGACTTAATTTCTTCCTTAAAACTCTATTTCTGCCTGAGGGTAGAACCAACCTAGCCACATCCAGGAAAATGTGGTCCAATTCTTGATGACTCAAACACTTGAGGAATGATCGCCTTCTGACTGTTCCTCCTCTTTCTCTGGACCTTTCCTTCTTTTACTTTTCCTCTTGGCCTGGTGGTCTGTGTGTTCTCACAACATGAGGTGAAGGCGGTTGGCCCAGGCGTATCGGTGCCTGCTTGCATTGGCACCAGGGAGATGTGGGTTGGCCAGCCTGAGCTTTAGATACTGCCTTTGGCCTCCACTGCATCTACCACTTACTCCATGGCCACAGGGTCCATCCTGCACTAACTGTGTCGCTTTGGTCCCAACCCAACCTTTAGCCTCTTCTCTGGACTTCTTAGGAGCAAAATAATTATAGGATGTTCTCTATTGCTGTTGGGCTGCAGGAGGCTTGAGAGCTATCTCCAGCCCACTTACTGTCTTGGGTCCTCTTTCCTAAGACATACCTCATTGCTGTCAAACACTGGTTTAGAGGACCTCGACACAGGCTTGTTGCCACCCCAGACTTCCTCTTAGAAGAAAAATATGAGTTCCCTCTGCTATTGAACACCAGCAATCCCACCGAGTGTTATCATTATCAGACGCTCCTCTTCCAGCAAGCCTTGCCCAGTATTAATTGCATATTATTTCTTTTCACAAAAGTTTTACATAGCACGTATTATTTGTCAGGCACTGTTCTAAGAAGTTCTACTCTTATTAATTCTATTTTATAGATGAGGATATGAGCCAAAGAGAGGCCAGAGTATGCCCAGAATTACACAAATAGTAAGCAGCAGAGCTAGAATATGAGTTTTGGCAGTTAAAAACGATGGATTATGAGAGCGATTCACATGAAGTATATTAACCACACCAGTGTAATGAGGACCTTAACAAGATGCCATTTATAAAATTTACCCAAATGGTCTGAGAGACATTAAAGTGCCTCATATAGACTAGTGCATTATGCTTGTCTGAACTAGCTGATGGTCCTAAGGAACTATCCTTATGGGCATGATTCTATTTACACGTCAAGAGATACAGATGGCTCTTTCAGAGTGGGAAATGGTGAATCTGTTATATCATATTCTAAAATATAACAGTATCCAGGCCAGGTATGTATCCCAATAGTAAATGTTTTATATTTAAATTCAACATAGTCATGTAGGTGATTATAGTATATAGATAGTTTTTAAACATATTTTACTCATATTACTGGCAGAGTTCTTGAAAAGAAAAATAGTAAGACTATTTGAGAGAATGTATTTGAGAAGTATTTAATGTACTTCATTAAAGTAGTTATCTTCAATATTTTAGAAAAGTAAGTGTTTTATCATTTCTAACATTTTGCGAAATTAAGCTTGGAGTCATAGACATTCCTCACAACTGAATTCCTTTTCCTGACATATAATAGTTTTTCTAGAAAACCAAAATGATTGCTATATCCTTAAAGAAGGAAAATCATCCATTATAATAGACACCTTTGTCTTCCAGGCAAGATAAAGTCACAGGACCAGATTTACCCTCCCACATTACATAACCAAAAACATGAACAATGGTTTTCAAGACACTGGACATCAGGCAAAAAAGGACATGATTTCTGAGTGACAAGAAACAAATGAGGCAAGCTCTTTTACTGCCCCAGTCCCAGTTGTGAGAGTGTTTCTGGCCTGTGGTGCCAGAATGGGGAGCATGGGGTGCCCAGGGAACTCAGCAGACTCCCTGAGTTGAGGAGATGGAACAGAGAGTCCAGGGAGATGAAGGCAGCTGAAATTCACAAGACAGAGTTCCAGAAAAGAGAGAAACGAACAGAGCCAGAACACTGGAGATCTGCAGAGGGTCTGCCTCGATCATTGTATGCTTGGGTGCTGAGGAATTCACGCTCTGAGGAAACCACGAGGCTGGGGAAAGAGCCATCCAAGAAGACGAGAGGTAATAGTGCTCAGCACTCCCACGGGACCAAAATGGAAAAATATAATTAGAAGGATCTTGGACTTCCCTGGTGGTGCAGTGGTTAAGAATCCGCCTGCCAATGCAGGGGATACGGGTTCGAGCCCTGGTCCGGGAAGATCCCACATGCCGCGGAGCAACTATGCCTGTGCACCACAACTACTGAGCCTGTGCTCTAGAGCCCGTGAGCCGCAACTACTGAGCCTGCAAGCCACTACTACTGAAGCCCATGCGCCTAGAGCCTGTGCTCTGCAACAAGAGAAGCCACTGCAATGAGAAGCCTGCGCACCGCAACGAAGAGTAGTCCCTGCTCGCTGCAGCTAGAGAAAACCCGTGCGTGGCAACGAAGACCCAATGCAGCCCAAATAAATAAATAAATAAACTTCAAAAAAAAAAAAAAAGAAGGATCTTGCCTCAGTATGGACAGGGATCCTTAGACTAAGCATTATTTGGGCTAACATATCTTGAAAGAAAGACCCCGAAGGATCAAACTCTTTCTAAGTAACTTAACTGCATCACAAAACAATGCACAAGAATACTTATAGGAATACAAAATTATCCAGCACACAACAAGGTAAAATTAATAATGTCTGGCATCTAATAAAAAAATACCAGTCATGCAAAGAAGGAAGAAAGACCCAAAAAATAATCAATTGAAATCAACCCAGAGCTGACACAGATGTTAAAATTAGCAGGCAAGGACACTAAGACAGTTTATTATAATATATATTTAAAAAGTTAAGTAGAGATATAAAGATATAAAAATACCTAAATCAAACTCATAGAGATGAAAAAAGATTAAAAATAATGAACAGAGCATCAGTAAACTATGGGACAACTTCAAGTCATCTAATACATATTTAATTGGAGTTCCCAAAGAAGAGGAAGGGAATCGATTACATCAAGTGTTGATAATAACGTGTAGGAGCTGGAGTTCTCATACACTGTTGATGGGAATTTTAATGATACAATCACTTTGGAAGACAACTTGATAATGTAATAAAATTTTTTAAAAAATATCGACCGTATGATCGAGCCATTTCACTCGTAGGTGTTCATCTGAGAGAAATCAAAGTATGTGTCCACACAAATGATCATAGAAATTTTATTTGTAATAATCCCAAAATGGAAACAATCCAAATTTTCATCAGTGTGAAAGTATAAAGAACCCTAGTATATCAATATGGAATCCTATTCACTTTAAAAGGGAATGAAATATTCTTTCACAGTAAAACATCAGTGAATCTCAAAATAATTATACTAATGAAAGAAACTAGACCAAAAAATACTATATGATTCTATTTATATTAAATTACAGGACATGTAAACTCATCTTTAATGACAGAACATGCATCAGTGGTTTGTTAGGGGCAATATGGGGGTCAGGGAGGGTTGGGAGAAAGGGATTACCAGGAGGCAGGAGGAATAGGGATGATAGATATGTTCATCATTTTTATTATAATGGTAGATGCATGAGTGAAAACCTTTCAAGTTGTTTAACTTAAATATATTCAGTCTATTGTATGTCAATTATATATTAATAAAGCTGCTTTTAAAAACCACATACACATAAAAAGAATAAAAGAAATAGTTTCACATGAGCAAAGAAGGTTTTTATAATATGATTTTATAGAGCATGATGGGGCCAATTAAATTTTGTTTCATCTTTCACTTCTTCCTCTAATCTGTACTTGAGTCATTAATCATATAAAATCAGATTCTTTAAAGAAAAATTTTTGATGGAAAATATATTTTCCATTATATTGAAAATAAATTTATAGGAATTTCCTCCCTATTTATTTTATTTATTCATTTTTATTGAAATACATTTGATTTACAATATTGTATTAGTTTCAGGTGTACAGCAAAGTGATTCAGTTATATTTTTTTCAGACTATATTCCATTACAAGACATTGAACATAATTCACTGTGCTATACAATAAATCCTTGTTGCTTATCTATTTTATGTATAGTAGTTTGTATTTGTATTTGTATTAGTTTGTATACTCCTAAATTGTCCCTCCTTCCCTTTCTCTCCCTTTTGGTAACCATTAGTTTGTTATCTGTGAGTCTGTTTCTGTTTTGTATATAGACTCATTTGTGTTATTTTTAGATTCCACATATAAGTGATATCATATAGTACTTTTCTTTCTCTGTCTGACTTACTTCACTTAGTATGATAATCTGTAGGTCCCTCCATGTTGCTGTAAATGGCAATGTTTCATTCTTTTGTATGGCTGAGTAATGTTCCATTGTACATACGTACCACATTTTCTTAAGCCAATCATCTGTTGATGGGCACTGGGGTTGTTTCCATGTCTTGACTATTGTAAATAGTGCTGTTATGAACACTGGGGTGCATGTAGTTTTTCAAATTAGAGTTTTCATTTTTTCTGGATATATACCCAAGAGTGGGATTGCTGGATCACATGGTAGCCCTATTTTTAGCTTTTTAAGGAACCGCCATACTGTTTTCCATGGTGTACACATCAATTTTCATTCCCACCAACAGTGTAGAAGGATTCCTTTTTCTCTACACCCTCTTCAGCATGTATTATTTGTAGAAGATAACATTTATTATTTTTGATGATAGCCAATTATTTTTAAGTAAATAATAAAATTATGCTCAATATTTTTTTTCAGGACTTTTCATCAGAATATAATGACCTAAATTTATATGATCACAATATGTATTTAATATCTATGCCAGAATTTATTGGGAAAATAAGTAGTTTGATTTAATAATGTACATTTGTGAAAAAGTTAAAGTCAAAAAATTGGATTTAAGGTGTAATTATCAGATTGCCGAGAAAATTTTGAAGTCTGAATATTAAATGACATATTTTTCTCTATAATAGAACATTAAAGCAATTTAGAATTTTATGTTATCTCGGGGCAATATGCCTAGACAATTGTAAAACCTTAGGTGTGAATCATCACTGGGGATTTTCATACTCTTTACCAGAAGATAATATTTTAGAAAATGATTGGTTTCAGAGAATATTTCCAATGGATAACAGAATCACTTCTATAAGATCAGAGAGAATCCTATCATGTGAGAAGAGGTTCCTAATAAGTTTTTTCTTCCTCTAGTCTCTTCTTCTCACAGTTCATCTTTCATATTGCTTCCAGGGTTTCTGAAATAAAGCTTGGGTTATGTCAATCCTCTATTCTAAAGCCTTCCATAACATCGCAGTGTTTAAGTAGCTATTTAGAGTACATGCTTCATTATTTTCCACCACGGTTACCACTACCTCCTCCTATACATTCTAAGTTTTAGCTAGAAAAAACTTAGAAATTTTTTTTTATTAACACATATTTATTGACATTCTTCTCGTATGTTATATAAAGATCACTTCTCCACTGTGTGTGGACTGGATTGGAAAAGGGTAAGAAAGAATGAAGGAAAACTGTAGCATTAACCCTTGTGAGAGATGGTAGTGACTTGAAGTGTTGTAATGGCAGTCAGTGTTCACGGGAACTCTCTGCAGACTGTTCCTCCCTGCTTTTCCACCTAAAGATTCTGAAATAACATTTAGGACCCTACGGCAAGGTCACCTTGTTTACAACTTTTCCCAATTGCCAAGACAGATTCCTTTTTTCCTTCCACTATGCTCTTTTATCATTCTGTATATACTGCTATCATAATACCTATCCCAATTCAGAATAATTATTTGTTACTTTGCTTTATTTTCTAAGACCTGATATAAAAAGCTGGTATAAAGTTTCTTAATTTGTTGCCAGGGTCCCCTCAGGGGAAGCATGTCACGCTCAAGAGGATTAAATGAAGCACAGAACCCTTACAAGGTAAGAAGAGAGTTACATGTAATCAGCAAGAGATGATGGAGCACCCTGGGTTAGACAATCTTAAGAAGCTGTTAGTCTTCTAAGCCTGAAGGGGAAAGAGAAGTGGGCCAGTTGCCAGAGCTACAGCTATGGCATCTCCTACTAGATGCTTTAATAGAGGCATTCAGCCACTGGCAAACTGGAGAAAACTCGGCCACTGCCAAACTTTTCTCAAATGGAGCACAGGAAAATAAATACCCTCACTGTACTCCCCATTGGCCTTCTGAAGGCAAGAGCACTGGTTGATGCAATCCTTACAGCCTGGCCTCCAGGACACGGGCAGGTCGGAGGTGGGAGAATGGCTCTGGAGGGCAAATGCAAAGCCTCCAGTGTTCAATACATGGAAACTAAATGAGTGATTGAATTAACAGATGGCAACATGTGTGAGAATCTATACATGGAAAGAGAATAGAAACTTGGAGAGAGTTCATGTGAATCTTAAAGTCTGACTACAACAGGGCCAAGATGGTAGCTAAAGATTAAATTCCAAGTCTCTAGAAACTCACTGTCAGTGATTCATGAAGTGTTTTCTTAAGACCACCTGCATCAGAATTGACTAGATTACATGTTAGAACACAGATATCTAGGCATCGTGTCAGGTCTAGTGAATCAGAATCTCTAGGGATAAAGCCTAGAATTTGTTATTAACAAGTACTCCCAAGGACCCTGAGTAACTTTGATCTTCCCTTCCTTCCCTCCTTCCTTCCTTCCCTCCTTCCAGAATTACTAATCTGAAGCTTCGTAGAATAATAAACTCCAGAAAATTGCAGGCAATTTTCTCCAATTTTTTACTTTACACTGGTTTTAACCTTCCTGATAAATTCTACCCCTTAGTTAAGGTGTTAGTTTTAGTTTCTTGAGACAACAGGAGACAAGCAAAACGCTCAGTGCAAAAAAATTGCCAGGCTGTGAGCCCCTTGGGGGTAAACTTTCACTGAATCTGAAGGAAATCTGCATTGGAGAGGCACATCCCTTTCCTTCTTCTTTTCTTGTGCAGAATGCTTCTCAGGGATGTCTCAACTCCCCAGCCCTTTGTCATAGACAGGTGGTCTGGGACCAAACTTCATCATTACTATGCACCCTAATCCCAGAGGTCCCACAGCCCTTAGGTTAGCAAAGCAAGCTCATTTTCAAGAAGCTTAATGTTAGTGATACTTCATCAGGTATTAGCAAATGGCCCTCCTAACAAATATATCATCAGAAGCAATGCTGCTGAAAGCAGCCAGTGCCCACTTGAGGCTGACAGCCCAGTTCCTAACAGAGCCCCACCGAGGACTCATTAGGACGTTGGGGGAGGATGAAAGTGGTGGGCCACATGTGTGAGAGCTGAAGCAGCCAACCTCCCAACCATGGCTCTGCAAACCAGTTCATTGAAAAAATATCCAGGATGGGAATTGGAGCTGTGTGACGTTGATATCAGAATTTTTTCTTTTCCCTTTTTGCCATCTTGTCAGAAGGAAAAAGATGTAGGGAATTTTTTTAACTTCAGGAAAATAGAATCTATGCTGTCAAAGAAGTAGCTTTCCCTAGTAATAACAGATGCACCAATAAAATACATTGTATTTTGTTAAACATATTCTAATCAGGGATGTCATCTCAGTGGGGCATTCTGAGGGCTTTAAAATTAACCAGTGCTCAGAAATATGTAAAAATCCTTTGAAAAAATGTTAGTGGATGCATTCAGAGGCCCAAGTCCTTCTGATCAAGTCTCCCCCCAAAACAAAAATGTGATGCATTCATTTATATTCACTAATCAGCTTACTTACATATTGTGCTTCAGAGAAAAAGAGCATATTAGAACTTTGGATACAGGAGAACCAGTTTTGCAGAATAAGAATTATTTTTCAGCTTAATATATATGTCATTTTACCTTCAAATTAAAGTATATTTTTACTCCCTAATTAAGATTCTTAAATCTGAAGCCACAGCTCAAGATCACACTGGAAAAACAGCTATGTAAAATGACTACAGTGTGTGAAATGTTGGTGTGTTCATGGGTTGCTTAGGTGGAATGAGATGTAGTTAAATAGAGCTGAGGAGGTCAAGGGACTTTGAAACAGTGATGTTATTAACATGGCTGGAGGAGCAATGGGAGGATGATGTCAAGATGTAAGGAGAGAAAGATGATGACACAAGTATTGAAATCACAGAAGCAGATAAGGGTTTTGAAGTTGGTAGATAAGAGCAATAAAGACAAAGAAAATAGTTCGCTGAGTTTTTGAAGGTACTGAAAAGAAGTTTGGAAGCAACAATAGAAAACAAGATGTATGCTAACTCGAAGGCCAGTTTTTCTGCTCCTGAACTCTCAAGTTGTTCTAGAGAGAACTCTATAACAAAATAACTGGTTCCATCACAAACTCAGCAGAAATCAGCCACGCACTGTGAACTAATCAATGCTTTAATTTGTCTCTAAATTGACTGCCTTTGCATAAGGTTGTTTCATTCAAGAACATAGCCCCAGCTCACACTTAATTGTTATCTGCAAATAATATCACCTTCTACTTAAGTGAGATCAAGACTAATGACAATGAGCTTCCTTAATGCCTTTCCTGTTTCACTTCAAAACCTCAGCTTCTCCTTCCAACTTCTCTTCCCTCCCTCCCATCACAGAAGCAGTAATTTCAGGGCTTATTCAACTGCGACCTCATTCCATTCTTTCCACATCCTCTGAGAGCTTGTCCCAGTAATCACATGCCTTTTCTCTTCTCTCACACATCTTTCTCTCTCTCACTCTCTCCCCTGGATCCTTCCCTTCAGACTGTAAGACTACAAACATACCAACATTTGTGCTCCCATTCACACCCCTTTCTTGCCCGTGTGCTCTCTTTTACTGCTAGTTTTCTCAAAGATCATTCTCAGAAGAAGAACCTCCATCTCTTCACTTTTTCTTTTCCCATTTGCACAATTGATCTAGTGAATCGCTCTCTCAGAGGTGTAATGATAATCTTCCAGATCTAAGATTTCTTTTCTTCCATCCTCATCTTTAACTGCTCTGTAGCATCTTCACAGCTCTCTGCCAGTACCTTCTGCAAAGCTGCTCTCTCCAACTGCTCCTTCTAGGACTTCTTTTCAGACTGTTATTTCTTGTTCTGCTCCCTACACAAAAGTTTCCAAAGTTTCCATCCTTCAGCCCTCCCTGACCTAACCTCTCTCTTTTTTTCCCTGAAAAACCACCTGTAGCAGCCTGGCTTTCACGATCATTTCTAAGCAAATATATATGTTGACCATAACACGTCACAAACTTTGTCTCGCTTCAAAACTCCCTTCTGATCAACTCCACCTCAGACTGAACCCAACACCCTTCTCAGATCTTCCAGTTTCACAACTCTGGGCCTCTCTGATTATAAGATCTCCTCTTTTCCTCAAATTCAGATAGATGCTAAATCATATGGATTCAACATCACTAATATCTCAGTCACTTCTCTGTTTCTGTCAGCACTCTCTTCATCATCTTTCATCTGGTGGCAAACAACAACTTTTAAACAATACCTTTAAAAGTTGGAATGTAAATCTAAAAGTTTGGAATCTAATGAATAAATATGGCAAACAAATCTACAAAGCTGGGGTTTCCTCACTGCGGCGTCCACTTTGAACCCCTTTTCAGTCTCTCACTGTAGCCTGACATAAACATCACACTTTCAGAAATATTTCGAAAGAGAGAACATTCTTGAGATTCCTGGGACATTTTATTCTTCACCCTTTTGTTCACATTCAGAGACTTTTAGATTTTAGGTTATGAGCTGACTTCCCAGAATCTCCCAGCCAGGTTGGCTCTCTCTTGACATCAACCCTTGCTGTCTCTCTAGTCCCTCATTAAAATTCATCCGGTTTTTGCATCATGGTCTTATGAAAGAAGTTTGAGATTTGGAGTCAGAATAGAAAAATATCAAATCCCACCTCTGCAACCTACTGACTCTGAGACTTTGGAGAAATATTATGTGATATTTATTTGTCTGATGTCTGGCAATGTTTGATGGTATCCGTTCAAGAGTAACAACACGGTTTTGTAGGCAATACCAGAGAGAAGGTGCATTTCTGGTGAACAGAGTGGCAGGTAAGAAGATTCTTCCTATCGCCCTTTAAAATAATTCCTACTTTGCTTCATGACAATGAGGATAGCTACTGTTAAGTTCTAATTTGTTTATTAAAATGCTTTAAAAAGTCATTTTTTTAGCCTGATGAAATCAGAAGTGGAAGAGGCTTTGAAAGAAAGGCCATGCTGGTGAGGTTGCCTGAAAGCTGGAGGGGGTGGGTATTGTGTGAGAGGTGGCAGTGTTGTCGGACAGATGGCAGGGGACAAACCGAGAGGCACAAAGGATGGGCTGGCAGTCTCAGGTACCCCTTTTGCTTAGCCAAGATTCAGAGAGATTTAGGGGTGTGAAGAGGAGGGAAAACCCAGGTGGACAGTCTTTCTTAACTAGCACTAATTAATTAATCTTTGCTGAGAAAAACCCCACTTCTACATAAAAGAACCCCGCAGTTCCTACAGTGTTGTTTGTTCATAGATTTTGGATTAAGTTTGGCCATTACAGACTGCAATGGGCATCCTATGTGCCACTTTTTCCTCTCAAGATTTTTGTTTAGGGTGTGAGCATATGATTCAAAATCTAGGAATTTACTGCCATCAATAAACTTCTCAGTCTAACGTTGATGTTATTGAAGTCAAGGTAGCTTATGTTTCTGTGATTCTATCTTCACCACTCAATATTTTTTTCATCCTCAGGGTCATGTTCTATATGTGATCTAAAATAGAGTCTTTGGCACAATGGTCAGGATCATAGTCTGTGAAGCCAGAGGGCCTAGTTTCCAATACTCACTCTACCACATACCAGCTACATAACCTTGGACACTTTATTTAACTTCTTTCTACTTCAGTTTTCTCGTATGTAAAATGGGAATAATAATATCAACCTCATAGTACTATCAAGAGGAATAAAGAAATTAATACATGTAGATCTTTAAATCATGCCTGGCAAGTGCTTTTAAGTTAGCTACTAGCCTGGCACATAGTAAATGCTATATAAGTGTTAGCTGTTGCTGCTGCTAGAAGCTGTTCGACTGAATTCCACACGCTCTATTATTACTTTAAAAACAGTACACTGATCTATCATCTCAGAATTTATTCAAGTGTGCCAGGTAAATGTCTGAATACGCTTACTCATCAAACCAAACATGAATTTACTCTGTAAGTTGAAGAGACGCACAGTGAAAACAACCATTTTATTTTTTTAACAGAATATTGTTTAAGTTTTAGTCACTCAATATAGAGTGACAATATATAGCACTTGGCAGACGCTGGTGTTGATCAGTTTCAGAAGTAACGTGAGAACAAAATAAAATAATCATTCAATGGATTATTGATTCATTCAATAAACAATTACTATATACCTTGCCCTTACAGAAGTTTGAAGAAGACGCAATGAAAAATAAGACCAATTTCCTACCCTTTTGGAGTTATAATCCAGTAAAGAAAACTCAGAGAAGTAAATAATTTTAAGTAATGGTGCTGAGCACAATGATAGTCAAGTGTGAAATGATATAGGAACATATAGAAGGAAGTGATTTGCATAAAGGCCGAGGCGAAGGGGTTGGGGGATGTGATGATGGTTTGGGGATGGTTATTGGAAGGCAAGTATTCATCCCACCCTTAACTGGGATCTCTGTGTGTAGGGAGAAAAGAAATTCATGGTATCAATATTCTTTTGCCCTCATACTTAAACTTTTTTTCAGCTAAGCCTGTAAAAAAATATAACAAGCATGTTGATTTGACTCCAAAACACAAAGCATTCAAAGTCTTCAAGCTTAGTAGGAAAACAATAATTACACAGAGCAATATCAGTGAAATATGTTAATGTAAAATTGCAGCTAATATTATATTTTGAATCCTAGGAGAAAAAACGTCCCAAAATTTCACCTGCAAACAAACTATAGGTAGAACTTATGGAGAATCACAGGAGAAAGTTTCTCCTTGACTCTTATGTTCTCCCTGGATTAATGTGATCTGTCAGGGCTCCCCCTTGGTAATTAGTCCCATGGAAATACACAGGTTGACATTCAGCAAGATAGGAAGATAGATCATTCCTGAGAATTGTTCCCACCATAACAGTCACTCAACGCCCTTCATATAGTCATTCACAACCTCCCTGGTCAAGTGTGGAGTCAGAAAGCAGAGAGAGCATCCCAGTCTCATTCAACATTATCCAGTCATAATAGTCAACTTTCTCTTCTTCTTTAAATGAACATTTGTAAGAAAATAACTTCAAAAACTGTAATACAACTTGAGAAATATTAAATGGGCTTTTAGAATGTATAAATACTTTTTTAAAGTTTCTTAAACTTGACTACATGCAATACACAAAACTGAAGGTGTTTTTGATAAATAGCAAATTTCATAGTATAACTTAAAGACATAAACTACCAATAGGCATAAACACTTTTTAAAAGGCTAAACTTTTTGGTCATCGTCAGGTTCTCTAACTCTGATACTTCTACACTGAGTGTGAGCTCAAGAAGTTAGGGGAAGAGAGTTCGAGGGGCTCAATCCCAGGAAATTTTGAGTAGCATCTGCGGTAATTGGCTCACTCTGATGCTAACACTGGCACTGTAGCTCAAATTACAGACATCACAATTAAACTGTTAGTCACCTGCTATAGCCAGTTAGGAAACATTATGGATGGGATCTCTCTTTGCATTATAACAACAAAAATGTAAAATACAAAGGAAGAAATTTGACAAGAAGTGGACAAGACCTAAATAAGGAAAACTATAAAGTGATATATGTTTTTAAAATAAAGATTTGAGAAACTGGAGGACCTTATCATGCTCTGAACACATTAGCTAAGGCATCACTCTTCTCTACTCCACCACCCCTATTGCTATCTAAAAGATCAGAGACAAAGAAATACCTTTGACTGAAACAAACAAATATCTTGTTTCCGTGTCTGCTTATTTATTTTCTGTCTTGGAGTGCTAAAATAAGCTTGTGAAAGTAAGTTCTTTGTTTTTCATCTTTAATCATGTCTGGCACACTCATTTTAAGAACTTTTAATATATAAAGAGTTATTATATCCCAATACATAGGATAAATTTTTGCTGTAGAAAAATAGTAAAGGACATTAAGATATAAATAATAAATACAAATTGATAATAAATTTTAAAAGTTAAATTTCAATAGATAGTCAAAAACATAAATTGAAAATACGTGGGATAGCATTTTGACGTCCAGTTTTTATAAATTTGGTAATAAGTGTCAAAGGAATTTTAATTGTGTATGCCCTTTGACCCAGTAATTCTACTACTTAAGAAGGAATAGGAGATACACAAAAAAGAGTATATGTATATACGGATCCTCAGTCCAGAGTTCTCTCTAATAGAAAAATGGACAAAAGCACCTAAATATCTACCAATGAACTAATGAGTAAATAAGGTATGCTACAGCCATGTGAAGTAATGCTATGAAGAAGCCACTAAAAATTGTTTTCTCAAAGATTATGAAAAGATTTGGAGAAATACACGGAAAATTGATGACAGAAAACCCCCAAAACAATGCAATACTGCCTACACAGTATTATCTTAATTTGGAAGTATATGTTTGTGTAAATATATATTTAAAAATATTAGGGCACAAATACACCCAAATTAGCAATGACTCTCCCTGGGTGTTGCAAACTGTTTCCCTTAACCTGCTTTTCTTTATACTTATAACGTTTACAGTGAAAATTACATTACTTTTATAATTTTCAAAGCCAGTTACAGTTATTTTTTTTTACAGTTATTTTTAATTGCCAACTGATTTATTCAAAACTTAACCCAGAACTTAGCTGTTAAGTCTACTGAGGACATATTACAAAGGGGAATATTGTCTGATATGTGTAGTCTAATTGTTTCATTGGAGAAAATTCACCCTCTTACGTATTTCTACTTAGTTTTAGGTTAAGCCGTGTAATTTTATATTGTTTTCTTTCTTGTTTTTCTTTCTTTTTTTGGCACATTTGGTAGTTGACTTAATTTTTTCATAGATTAAAATGCAAGCATTTTATTAGTGTGCTTGAATAGTGTTGGCCCAATTCTCACTTTAGAAAGAAACAGTAAACTATGATCCATGAGTATGGATGGAAACTGAATGGTTAGTCACATTAGAGCTGTTACATTTCCTTAGCATAGAACCCAGATATCATAATTGTTTTAGATATTTCTGGATATCAAAATATATTTACTCTCAGATTCTTGATGATAACAAAAGGTAATCCTTGAGCATTTAGAACACAAGAAAGGCTCAGAAGAATTTATTCTCAATGTCATATATCTTTCACTAGTATTAATAGATGAACATGGATATTGTTTTAAATATGGATTCAATTAAGCCACACTTACATCAATGGCAAAGTTTACATATCCTTTCCATTTTAACACCTCATAGGCACTTTTACCCACCAAATTATAGACTTTCTTCTAAATCTCATGGTCAATGTCTATTCTCATTTCTGAATTTGGTATAAAAAGCAAAGTTCTTGCCACATTCACTTCACTCTACGTAGCCACACTTGAGTCACCATGGTCCTCTCAAATCCATCTATGACAGCTGCTGGGATGAATGCCAAGATTTTCTGACATAATCTAGTAGAATCCAGATTATACTCCTAATCACACGGGGCTTGAGTTGTTCACTGAGTTTCAGATAACATATGTAAGATCATCCACTGGGTTAGAAACAATGGTGATGCAATCTGGAATGTGCTACAAAATCTTAAATATTATGCATTGAAGCCAGTAACTTTTCTCTGGACCAGACTGAGGTAACTCTCTCTCCTTGATAGAGTCTTGGGATTACCACCACAACCTTACACTCGGCTTTGACAGTCGTCTTTTCTATCACAATTTTAGGTGTCTGAATAAATAAGCTCCTAGTCTGCAGATACATATATTTTTCCTTTAGTTTATGAAAACAATATCAAGGACAGATTCATTACCAAAATTTTTCCCAGAATGCTGATGGCCCAAGTCTACATATGCTGAAAGAAGTCATCCTAAATGGAAAGTGTCTTAACCGAGTCTTCTAGGAAGCAGAGGATGGGGCAGGGGTTAAGGTGTTAACATTTTTTAGGAGGTGTTAGCCCTGGCGGTGAAGGTGAGAGAAAAGGTGAAGCAAAGCAACGAAATGTGAAACCAGTGTGCTATGATGTATTACCACACTGGTTTCTGCTTAACAAGGAGCCACAAAGACACATGGTTGGTTGCCTTGTCCTCGTGTTACCTGGCACTCAGAACTGCAAGTTTTGCAAAAAGGAAGCAAGCCTTGAGTAGTCCATGGGGAAGAGAAAGAAAACAGAAGCAATTGATGTACCTGACTCCTTCCCTTTCCCACTGGTCAAGATTCACCTCACAGAGAGCCAGCTCCTCAAACTTCCAGGATTTTCATGTAAGTCAGAAAGTGGAGGGGAAAATAGCACAGGCAGCATGTTGATCAAGAAAGAAAATGAAAGAACATGTGCGAATCTGAAAAGCGATGAGATTTGTGTCTCCACAAAGACAGGGACACTGTCGTCTATGTAGTTTTCTCATGTGCACAAACTGTAAGATTTCATGTTTAAGTATTTGCATTCCAAAACTCTGAATTATTCTTCATGTTAAGCATATTAGAAAGACAGGACTTTAAGGTTTGTGGGAAGTGGAATATGAATCAACTATCAATATGTAAAAATCTCATAAAGAAAAACTATAGATTATATCAGTAAAAGTATTTTCTTTTTTCAATAAAAGAGATTCAAAAATACTTTTTAAGAAACTACAGCAAATCCATCATTTTGTCTATTAAATCCTTCATCTAAAATTGTATTGTTCGTATCAAAGTATAGTTTTAAAATAAGATTTGGAACTTGTGGAATAAAATACATTGAATTTGAAATCTGATCTTCTCTGTTTGTTATACCACCATTATTAATACCATGAGTCATCATCAGGAACACTGAGGAATTGAACAACAGGCAAAAGCTTGCAGAACCGATTTGGCATGTGCTGCGGAGATAGTACAGCAACTTGCTTCCGGATATGAAGCATTTTGGTGCATATCAAATTGAGACTTCTGCTTAAATTCCAAGACAACAGGAAGGGTAACGTTTAACATCCCGATGCATGCGTAGTATTTATTTATAGATACATGATACCCCTGTACCTCTACATTTACATATGAATGTATTCAGAATTTGGTTTATCTATGTATCATAATATAGAGATATATTTGGAGAAAGAGAGGAAGAGCCCAGGACAGAGAAAAGTTATCTAAACTCAAACAATATTTAAAGCCTAGGATATGACTTGGGGGAGCATGAAACCATCAACAAGTGCTAACTTAATTTTAACTTTTACATATAGTCATTGTAAGGTTTTGAAAGTTTATCCTAATGTCTCTACCGGTAACTATTGTCTTTTTGGACCTAACTGAACATGTCAAAGTCCCCATGAATCTGTTCCTCTGCCCTCAGTTCTGATGGCATGCAAAATCACCCTCTAAGGATATTTCTTGAGATGTTGGTTAAAGCTTTGAAACTGGTATGAGATAGCTTGAGGAAGCATCATCCACTAAAATTCCCTCAAGCTCTCCGTAAATCCAGTTCAAATATTTAATGTTTAAGAATCCATGTATCAAGAGAAGTATCTCCATGAGGGTCTAGTGCCTATAAGAAAATTTCAGTGCAGGGACATTCTGAAGGTTTGTATCTGACCTTTCTTCAGTTTTAATCACTGAAGTCCTCGACAGTTTAATAATTTGAAGATGCTGGGTCGCCATCTAACTTAATAAGGCCTGCCACAGAGACTTGGTCACCTCTGATTGCTCCCATAAGTCTTAGCACATCTGGTACACTGTCCCTGGGTGAGAAATGTTTTCCATAACACCCCTCTTGTTCACTACCCTGCATATAAATTGTTTTTATTAACCTGAGAATGATATAGCACTGTATATGTGTGTGAGCTTTTGCCATTTTCAGCTTTATCCTAAAGAGAGTTGATTGTTTTCTCCAAAATGGAATTAAACACTGTTTATCACCAATGTCTTCTTTTCTATTTTCTACCATTTTTTAATATGCGTCAAACTAGCCTTCAATTTGACATGAGATTAAAGAACTAAACATTGTAACAAGACTCTTCGAGACAATTTACAATATGCCAGAGTTGTGGGAAGAGAAGAGCCAGATAAAAACAATAGATCACTTTGAAAGATTTTCCCATTGGACAACATATCTAGATGTAAATATCTTAGGAGTATTCAATTGTATATGGAAATATATATAGTTGGATGATTGGCACATTTCTTTGCCCAGAACGATAAACAAAGTGATAGACAATCTATTCTGTTTTATATCAGTATATTTTACAAATCTAATGAAAGTCATATTTCTGCTTTCTTTGCAATTTCCCATATGGATAATAATAGCATGGAAGTTGATCCAGATGGATAAAACTACAGTTTTATAGTATGGCATTACATCTGTATCCTCCACCTTAACCTTAGTCAAGGAGGAATGTATCTCAGGGCCATTATAGTGAAGTAAAGAAAATTGAGCGTCTTGATAAAGAAAGTGGACCGACCCAAGACAACATGACTGCATTTTTATTAAGAAAAGTCTGCAGGTGGAAGTAGTTTGTGCTGGAATCCATCTTATCTTGATAAAAGCCAAAATATTTGCATACTGAAGTCATCTGCCAACCCATCACTGACATTTATCTTTTGAACAAAAACAGTGTTTAAATTCTCCTCTGATTTAATCCTATCTAACCTGAATTCATACACAAACACCATGTTGTTCACAAAAATATAAAAAAGGAAGAGGGAGTAGCTAGATAATGTGAGAGGAGTAACTATTACTCTTGTATTCTTCCTCTCTTCAATAACATACTATAGTTCCCTCAATCTCCCAAGAGCTTGGAGGTTTTGTTGCTGTATTTACATTTTACTACTCAGCCACCTTTCCAGAATTTCCTTTAACTTCACATCATACAATTCATCTGCAAGGGAAGTTTCACGTGACTCCGACTTAAGATACTTAGATTAAAACCTTAGTTTTATCTACTGACACGAATCTAGCTACCAGATACATCTACATGCAGATATCACCGAAATCTGCTATTCACTTTCCCTCTCTTTCCTGCCCAATGGAAGGTCTCACTGACATCCCTATCTAGACAATATTAAAATGTGGCTTCTTATAGTTCTTCCCTATATCCCGTAAGATCATCTTCATCATATTTTTGCTAGCTGATCATTTAGCTATACGATCACTTGCATGTCCAATCATTTTGTTTTACGTTTTTATACAGCACTGCCCACACCTCCACACCTTGTGAAGCTATCTTTTTGTCAGGCTTTGAGGATTCCTCCCTTGGATAGTCACAGAATCTTAGGGTTCTAATTTGCGATCATAATTGCATAATGTCCAAGCCTGAAAGAGGCTCAAAGACCTATTCCGTCTCTCACATTGCAGCTAAGGGAAAATGCCGTAGGTGGCAACGACAGGATTAAAACACCAATCACTATATTTCAAGTTCACAGCTCATACTGCAACAGCTTGCGCTTACAACCCCTAAGAACTGCTGCAAATTAGTCCTCTTCAAATTAGCAGTCTTAAAATTGTCAGTGCTCTCTGCACTCTTGTATTAGTCAGGGTTCTCCAGAGAAACAGAATCAAGAGGGTATACATAAGATACACGTAAGAGGGTATTTATTATAGAAATTGGCTTACATGTTTATGGAGGCTGAGAAGCCCCACAATCTGCTGTCTGCGAGCTGGACAACTAGGAAAGCTGGTAGTGTCCAAGTTGGAAGCCCTGAGAACCAGGGGAGATGATGATGTAACTCCTGGTGTAAAGGGGTTCCTTCACTATTCTAAGTTCCAGGGTCAAGAGGTCTGAGAACCAGGAGCTCCAATGTTCAAGGGCAGGAAAAAACAGACATTCCAGGTGAATTAAAGACAGAGAATTTGCCCCTCCTCTAGCTTTTTGTTCTATTTGGTCCCTTAACCAATTGGATGACACCCACTCACATTGGGGAGGGGATCTTCCTTACTCAGGCTACTGATTCAAATGCTCATCTCTTCTGGAAACACTCTCACAGGCACACTCAGAAACAGTATTTTACTGGCTACCTGGGTATCCCTTAGCCTAGTCAATTTGACACATAAAATTACCCAGCCCAACTGCACACGTCTTCCAGAGGATCCCAGGCCAGGTAGACGTTTACACGGTGCTTTAAAACTTGTCAGTTCCCTACCTTATCTTTTACTCCATTATCCCTCCTTATTCTCTCAGACATACTTGCTCACTCTTACTATATCTCTTAAGTCTGCTTTTGCCTAAAAACCATCCTTTAAGCATTGTCTTGTAAGCTACTACAGCCATTTTAATTCTATCTCCTTCCATTTAAAAGGTTTCTAAGATTCACCTCCCTTAACTTCTCAGAATAGTCACTTTCTTCATCAGTGTTGATGGTTTCATGCTTCTGATGATAAATCCGCAAATATTTTTAGTACGTCCTATGAGTCAGTCACTGTGGAAACACTGAGGATGTTTATCAGGCACCTCATATGCACCACTTCAGGTCCTCTCTGCCTCACCTCTGTCTTGTCCCAGTGCCCATTGCATTACTGGCTCTGAGAGGGCTCTGGCCAACTTTAAGCCTGAGCACTCTATTTCATGCTTGTGCCATCACTTGTCCCTCAACTATGGCCCACTGGAGAAGAAAGGGGGGTCCCTACAACCACATAATGAAGAAAGGAACTTGAGCCTTTTCACATATGTTGGTGGTAGCCAAAAACGGACTACCATTCCATTGTACTCCCACTTAGAACTTGTCTAAAAGACTGTGTTAGGGAAAATCTTACCAGCAGGCAGAGCTAAGAGCAGTACACTGCATCATTCACTTAATATGGAGGGAGAAGTGATCTGAAGGATGGTTATACATGAACTCATGGACAGTGGGAAATTCCTTGGCTACTCAGTCATGAGCAGAAGAATGAAGCTGGAGGACTGTAGATAAGGAAGTCTTGAGTAGAGATCTACAGATGGACTTTTGGGGTAAGTGTAAAGCACATAACTCTTTGTGTCTCCAGTTAATCCTCACAAGAAAAAATGTTCCCCACAGAGTAAGCCCTCAATAACCACATGGATAGGATGACTTGTCTCATAGATATCAACTAGCTTGTTTCCTCTGCTACCCCAGGGCCTAAATGAGCTTGTGCAATGGGACTATGGAAAGAGTGGACATGGTGGAAGGAATGGAAACTATGTATGGGCTCCTTCTCACAAAGCCCAGTCTAATTACTGCCACTTCTTAATGTCTACCAGCAGCAAGATGGAGCCTGTGTGGGGCACCATTCCTTGAAGCAACCAGCAACTTGAGGGCTGATGGATTACATTGGAACTCATCTCCTTAAGGATAAACAATGTCTCCTTACCAGAATCTAAGAGATGAATTAGTCAAGATAAGATGAGAGAGATATTCCAGATGGTAGTACCAATATGAGAGAATGCCTAAAGGTAAGAGAGACGGTGGTCTGTTCCAGGAGCTGAAAATATTTTGGGTAAAAGTTCAGAGAGGTGGTAAAACATGCAGCTGAAGAGAGAAACGAGGCCAGGTGAAGAAGCCTTAAACACTCCTTCAAACCACGAAGGACTATTTGAGTCTATTATCACATTGGTAACCTGAAAGAGGTAAATCTCAGTTTGCAATGTGCCTTTAACAAAAGCCACATTAAATTTTCAAATAGCAAATGAGATTCCTGCATTTGAAGGCAGATCTGTTTCCAGCCCTCAAGGTATAAACCTCTTCTTTTGCTTGTCTTCTGTATGCCTCTCTCCATAAAAGCATTAGAGACCTGAGGAATGTACTAAATACTTGAGACTTTCATTATGAGTGTCTTCATAGAATCTCACTGTTGGAAGTTTTTTAATGGGCATCTAGTTCAAGTTTCTTCTTGGATCTCCTATTTTTTAATCTCAAAAGTGCCTTTTGTTTCTTATGAGAAATATAAAAATAAAATAAGGAAAAATAAATATCAAATTGAAGTTTTCATATAAATTGAGAGTCTGTGAAGACTGAGTTACAAGAATCTATAATTCAGAGATTGGAAACTCAAATGTCTTCGGTTGTGAGACAGGTAGAGAAAATGAGTAAAATGAAATTAGTGTACAATGGTAGAGAGGGATACAGAAATTTTTGCTAACCAGATTGAGTGTGCCTCTTTTAAAGACACTCAAATTCTTTCTTTTAAATTGAATTCTATGTCTATAGATAGGCTCACCTTGTGGTTTCTAATACATGGTACCCACCTGTATACAGTTGGTGGTTCCCAGAATTAAATGATCATCAAAATCACTGGGTAATCTACTAAAACATTCAAATTTCTGGGTTCAATCTTAAGATTCTTGTTTTTCTGTGATTTGTTTGTTTTGGTTTTACAGCTTTTCTCTTTGGTCAGCGAAATCACTGATTTAGGTGCATTTATTCAGCAAATAGTTTACCTAATGTTTAAAATTTGTCAGCAACTGTTGTAGGTACTAGGAATATAGTAGTAAATAAGCCTGTTTTCCTAATCTCATGAAGCTTACATTCTAAGTAACGTAATAGAAATGGACATGTCTCTATTCTCAGTGACACCTTAATGAACTAAATTATGTTTACTTTATTAGCCAAGGATTAATTAAGGTTTAAATTAGTCATTTAAAGAAAAAACTACTTATTCATCCATGAGTAAAACAAAACCATATAATCACTCTATTCTTGCACCCTTTTACTACTTCTATTATTTAGAAATAGTAATTCTACTTGATAGTCTATTTATAAAGTCAGTTCTATAACTCCAGTTTTATAAAATTATTCAGATAGAATAGCTTACATAAGGTTTACTCAATTAATATTAAATTATTCATTGACTTTTTAGTATTATTCAAAACAGGATATAAAAAACAAATTAAAAACATCTAAGAGACTAGAGTCAACTATTTTCTTTATTCTATGAACTTGACTTTAATACATATCTTCTTCCTACAGCACCTCGGCACTGTCTTCTATTTTGTCTCAATTTTTAAGGGCTGCTCATAGGAGGTAGGTCTATAATCTAGAGTACAAAATAAGGTTAGTTGTTTAAGACAAGTATTTCATGGTCTCCTACCAGAATAGAATCTTCCTCAAGAATCTTGCATTTTCTTCTTTTGAGTCACATCAAATAGTTTCTCCACTTCCACCCACCCTGGTCTCATCCACTGGGTGGTCAGCATACAGTCTACTTAACAACAGCTGGGGGAAAACAACCACCCTGAATAACCTCCATTTTGATATAAAAATTACAACTCCCAAGAGCCATAAAGCACTGTGGTCCTGACTTGCTGACCTCGGCCAACTGTTGTGGCCACTCACAAATGAACTCAGTAAGGAAATTAGAAAAACTCTGGAATGTGTTTTTTTGGCCAGAATAAACTCAATCTAGAGAGAGGAAAAGAGATTCTCCATTTTATTTTTCAGGGTAATGTCTATCACAGGGAAGGTCTAATGAACTCTCAAACACACCAAGTTTTTTTTTTTTTTTTGGCTACACATCCATTTCAGGTGGACCCTCCTTTACCCAGGGTTCTTTGTGGGCAAGCAGCTGCACTGTGAAATTACTTTGGTAGTTAAACAAAAATAAAATATTTTCTTTCCCTTTTGAAGTGGTTAAAACAAGATTCTTCAGCTATCACAGAAGGAACCATGTAGCATGAGCTAGAAATATTATCTTATTAGACTAGTTCTTTCTTCTCAACTATTTCGTTCATTTGGACATTTTATTCAGTACTTACTAGGTGAAAGATACTAAGTAAAGTGCTTCATTTGTTTGTCTGACGTAGAAAAACAAAATCCTTTGCTAGCTGAGTAATTTACAGTGATTGCATTATCATCAAGCTTCTTCTAGATGACTGAATTTTTATTTAGGGCAGAGGACTTGTTGGATACATTCAAATGCATAATATGCTTAAAAACAGGGTACTGTATAATCACATATGGGAGGGAAAAAGGTCTAGTGTTGCCAGAGTTAATAGCTCATACATTTCATGGAACAAGTTTGCTTTTGGATATGGCTGAAGCATAATAATTCCTAATGATTTTTCTTTCAAATCTTTCTTGTAAGCATACATCTGCTGCTTTTGAGATTTAATTGTAGATACTGCCTATGTTGGCCAAAGGGAAAATATCTGTGTCCCCTTCACAACACCTCTCAGTTTGCATTTAATCAAAGGCCTGACTTCATTTGATCTCAGTTCCTCATCGCTATTTTTCACACTTCACCTTAGAGGCAACGGGGTTACCAAATAGAAGCATTGCTTTTGGAGTGATGGTGAGGGGCAAATTTCATTGCAAAGTTGAGCAAAGTGTTGGACTGGTGTGCTCATCATCCTTATTGAATTCTTTGCCAAGGAAATCCAATCCATGATAAATAGACAAATGTCTGAAATCATTGTGGCTCAGTCTCTGATGAGGCAGCTGCCTCCATGCTGTGTTCGTTGTTCCGGGATATTGTAAATACTAATATTTTATAAGCTCTGAAGCAGTTGAGAAATGAATCTCATAAACATAATTCAGTATTTCCAAGTTTTCAGAAACACATTGCCTGAAAGAATCTCACTCTTGGTCAGCCTGTGGGTTTGGACGTCAGCTCCGGGAGTTGTGATGGGCAGAGGAAATTTGGGATATGCAAAGTCTCAACTGCTGCCTTTCAGAAAGATAGGAAGGTTAAGTGTAATGACCATATATAATTTCTAGTGATTTAAAATGATAGATTAGAAAAGAATACCTGCATTTAAAATTTATAAAAAGTGTTGTAGCATAAATTAATAAAACCAGTTTGAAAAGATAGGTTTAAAAAAGCCACAGTGTTGCTTACTAAAAAGGCACCATAATTATTTATTTTCTTTTCCAGCAGAAACAAAGGATGTTATATCATATCGCATGCAAAGCATCAACTGAGGGTATTCTGTTAAAACACTAAACTAATTAAGTCACACTCTTTTTGAATTCTCACTCTCTGGCAAATTTTTGGATGTAACCTATATCTGCGGCCCCTTTCTTCCTTATGTGCTTATTTCTATATTCACAGAACCAAGCCTCCTTGCTCTTTCTCAATTCTTTTCTTCTCTCTCATAACTAACTGTGTCTTCTTTGAAGGTGGTGACTCTTCTGCCCACTAACCACTTAGGTTTGCTTTGCAGAGAAGTACCTCTCCATGTAGTATGTGTATCATTCTAGAAGTGCAACAAAAAATAAAGATAACGACTCCCTTTTTATACTGGAGATAGCTTAGTGGATATGCAGACAAATGGATAAGGACTGAAATAACACCTACATCTTAAATCACTACAACCAATAAAAACATATTGATTAATACATGGCTAAAACACTGTGTAAGAGTAATAAAGTAGATGAAAATATTTTGTAAATTATATAGCACTATACACACATTACTGTGATTGTTTTCCCTTTAAGACACTGCACTGAGAGTGAATTAAATAAGATGCCAATTGCCTATCAAAAACGTAGCCTTAATTAGAGTTGGGAACCCCCCTCTTTGTATTAAAGGGCAATAATGATGGAAAGACCTGCTACATGTGGGATCTTTTCTTTATCCTAAGTCGGTGATGCTATTTGGGTAACAACTGATGAAAGGACTAGGGTGCCAACCAATTTGCAGTTAAGTGGCTAATTAAGACCCAAAGCAAAGCTGCCAGGAGGTTGGGTCTTCTAGCTTTAAAGTGACACATAAAACCAATTAGAATGGAGCTGGCTTTGCTAGGACATATTTAAATTTGGACACAAGTTTGGGCCAGTTATTACTTTATGTTAATATATTCTCTCGTAAGACAGCATCAGAGAGAAAAGGGAATCATTTAGGACATAAGAAATAAATTACTTGGATTCACTGAATTTCAGATGCGAATAAAAAGCAAAACTATAAAACCCATTTCTATGTTTGCAGTCCTAACAGGGGTAGTAATTAGATTTCCTAGTCTCAGAGGAAAAGAGAATAGTACACGAAGCATACTGTTATCCAAGAGGAGAAAAATCTCTTAATTCTTGCACGTGTTGTCACCTGTCTGTCATATTGTCTGAGTGTGACACCTAGCCCAGAATGGCAAGATTTCTAGAATTGTTATATTTCAACTTGGGACAATCCAGTGTTCCATTTAAATATAGCTGCTCTAATAGCAGAGGGGGAAAGACAGATTCTTTCCGGGTGTAGAGAGAAGGTCTGAAGTTGAGGAAAAGTAAAGAGGATTGGAGAAGATGGAAATTATAAGACAAATTATCCACGTGGAAGGGAATAGTGGTTGGGGGAGAGTAGACAACTTTTAAAATCATAGCGCCAGAGGCCTCTGAGAGTTGTGGGAAAGCACAGTCCATTTATACCTTGCTCTTGTGATTTATGATGTCACCATTAAACCCCTTGATGGCATTATATCCTTGTAATTCGCAGTTGCCTAGCATTTTTTCTATATACAACTCAATAACTCATTGTGTAGCTACTTCACACACACATAAACACACACATTAGTGTGAATGTGTGTGTGCTGAATCTGTCATCAGTGGAAACCATGATTTTTGATGTAATAATAAGTTAGGTTAATAAAAGGCAAGAAATCACGGGCTGGATGTGTAGTCACTGTAATACCAGCTTTGTCAAACGCAAGGAGACAGCACTGCATGTTACTATAAACAGATATCATTTAGATGGTGTATATATTCTTTTTAAGAATTAAAGAAGCAAAATTGCTTGCAGGGTCAGCCAAAAGTCGTTATTAAAGGAAATATGTGAGATTGCACGAAGATAAAGAAGGAAATACATTCAATTCACCTCAACATTGTAGTAATAGGATTAGAAAATAACAGGATTAGAAATATTAAACCTTCAGGGCTAAATTCTGCTGCCCCCGGAGATGTGTGGTTGGATCTCCTCCCTGCCCAGGGAATTTCTGTTTCCTTCCAGAGAGCCTGGTCCCGGCCAGTAATTGTGACACCATAAACCTGGGAAAGAGAAGGTTTTGGAACCTTTGCTTTAAGACTATAATACAACTAGTCATTAGCGTTTCTGCGGGGGTGAGAGGTTCAACATCTCTTAAGTTAGCTTTTAAACTGACTTCTGTAATTATTCTCCAATGGAAACATGAATGCCAGCGACTTTCTGGAGAGTTATTTTTATTTCTATTTGACTATTTTAGCTGCAATGCTGGATATACACTGCTGGATCTCTGAGAATGTTGTTCTAAAATGCTATATTTATAAAATGACCAAAGAGCACATGCTGCCTGGATTAAATTTATCCCAAGATGAGAGGTTTTATCTCTAATCATCTGCTTGTTGACTAATCTGGGTGCTTCTTGTGCAGGTTTGATAGTTGAAATGTAACAGGCTAAAGTAATGCAGATCCTAAAGGGGTATCCCTTTGTCTCTGCCTCTGCCTTCCTGAAACCTGGAGATAATGAACGCTGCTGCTTTAAATTCATCATGCCATAGAGTAACATCCTCATTGAATGAGACTGCTAGTTTGATACAAGAAAAAGTGGGGTGCTCTCTTTAAAGGCGTGTAATATATAAGATCACAAAATGATTTCGCTTCTCAGGAAAATATTTTTAAAATACATAGGATGGCTTTTCCACAATGTGTTTAAAGCCCACATGAAGTATAATTCTGGAGTATTTGTTTCTATGGAATTGTATTCTCAGCTATTCCGTGGTCCATGTCACATTATAATGTTATTATTTTCACATGAGCCTCATATATTAGACTGTGAACTCCTTGACCAAAGGGACCTGTACTTGCCATGCTTATATTCTCACCAGAATTTCACACAATTCCAGGCACATTACAAGCATTCACTAAATATACCTTAAGAAAGATTGACTATTCTGTGTTTAAGACACTTAATGGTGAGCAATACACCCCTGTTACCTGCAGTAACTTCTTCCAGGGGCTGCCTTTCTTTGCTTTAGGGTTTAGTTAGAAAAATCTAAATTGGGATTAGATCCTGTGTCTTACAGATCTGCCTTCCATGAACTGAGGAAATCAGTAAGAAGGATATTCATAACAAGTTCAATATCCCAGCCTCTCTCTTCGGAAGCTTTTAATGCCACCAAAGAAAAATTAATGAATGAGAAACTCTTAAGAAAGAGAGTTTTGGAGTGAGCACACAATCATTTGCCTTTCTGCTGTGCTATACTAGGGCCTATCAAAAATTGTAAGCAGCTTTACTGCTGGCTACATTTTCTCCCATGGGTTATTTCCTTTTCTATTAAGTAATTCCTTAATGCCCAGGGAGTTAAACATTCTGTTGAAAAGAGAGTTCTTAGCATCTTCTATGATTCAAAGCCTTACTGCAAAGTTTTTCTTGATCTTGTAATTTTAAAGTGCTACCGGTATAGTTAAATGTCTCTCTCATGATATATTTATTTTAGTGATATTTTTAAGGTTATGCACGTTTGAAGACAGATGTTGTGTAATAAGAATCTTACTCTGAAGCATTTTCTACCTCATTTTGCTGTTATCTAAAACCTTTTAGAAGCCAGCTACACATTTGGCCTTTTTTCCTTTTTTTTAATTTATTTTTGGCTGCATTGGGTCTTCGTTGCTGCACGCGGGCTTTCTCTAGCTGCGTCGAGCGGGGGCTGCTCTTCGTTGAGGTGCGCAGGCTTCTCCTTGCGGTGACTTCTCTTGTTGCGGAGCACAGGCTCTTGGCGCATCGGCTTCAGCAGTTGCAGCACACAGGCTCAGTAGTTGTGGCTCATGGGCTCTAGAGCACAGGCTCAGTAGTTGTGGCACACGGGGCTTAGCTGCTCCGCGGCATGTGGGATCTTCCGGGACCAGGGCTCGAACCCGTGTCCCCTGCATTGGCAGGCATATTCTCAACCACTGCGCCACCAGGGAAGCCCTGGCCTTTTCTAATTCTTATCCCAATACAAAAATCAGAGTAGTAGCTAAAGAAAAAGGGAAAATCAAAGATATTTTCATTTCTATTTTGTTTTGTTTTCCCCTGGGGCTGATGAAAGCATCACCTCTGCAATTTCCAGCCAACATTTTAGAGGTGCATGAGAATGTCCACCAAAAAAGGAAATTCTTTTAAACACATTTTGTGAATGTACTTAGCGTTTCTTCCCTAATGAAAAGCATGCATTGCATTTATTGTCAAAGGTGGAAAATTTTATTTTCTTGATTTTTAAATGGAGATATGATTCAATTATAAATAGCCTTCTCTTGAAATTAGTACATCAGCAGAGAGAACTTATTTATTTGCCAATTTTCCCCTCTCCTGCTTTTGATAAAAATCGTAGACTACGGTCTTTGAATTTTTGTTGTTTCCAATGGTCCAATGTCTTATTGGCCTTGCTCAGGGTAGGAGCAGTTTTGGAAATGATATGTTGCTCTTCAATATCATAGTGATGTATTATGTAAGAGCTGACATGGTTTTAGCAGTTTGGCATTTTAAAGGGACTTGCCAGAATGGATACAGCATACTGAGGTGTGAGCGTGTGTGTGTATGTGTGTGTGCATGCACACATGTGAGTGTAATCCTCAAGTGAAGAGACATCTATTCTGGTATTAGCCGTGTACTTGGGCCCATCTACAGTTTGATTGTACATCGGTTATGATGTGTTTCTTTCTAACAGGAAGGATACCGATCTTGATGAATAGCTAAAAGGTAAGATCATTCTTAAAGGTGTGAGTGATTAATAATGGCTATGCATAGATTTTTTCTAAGAGTGTAAATAAAATATATCATTCACTTGAAGGGCAGGAGTTTGGCACAGTGATTCACAGTGCATTTAAAAGCATAAAAAGTCAAACCCAGGATCTCTTCTAAGCATGTCAAAGAGGAAGCTGGTTTAACCATTTGAAATATCTGAGTAAATGTTGAAATATTTGAGTGGATGTAGAGAAATCATATGCCTTATGGAATACTGAAGATGGAACTAATATTATTAATTGCCACCAATTAAACACAATCAAAATTTTCTCCTTTAGTAGCTAACAAGTAATAGTATGATGGAGATAAGTGGATAAAAAAGATGGTGTTTGTGTACTATGGCATTTGGACTATACATTTCAATCCAACTAAGATTTACTACATAACCTTTAGATTAGCGGTTCCTGTGGGAAGTTGCTGTATTAGCATAAATCGTGGCTTTGACATCGTCAGTATTCATACCAAAGTACATAGGGCCCTATTAAATTGTTAACTAGAGCAACAAGACTGACAAAACTTGAAGACAGAAGAATTATTCTATTGGTGGTATCAAAGGACAGTAACAAGCAACCTATACAGTTGGTCTTTGTTAATTTCTTGCCAATGGTCTAGAGCTCATGACATTTTCACAATGCATACGACAACGAACTTCTTGGTGATACACTACCTGTCATGCTCTCCTATGGTCTAGCATCACAGGGATTGTGCATGTCACAGAAAGAAAGAGTCTCAACCCTGGGGTCAGGGTGGGGTTCACCATTTCTTCCATAAGTCCCAGTTAAATGGAGGAGCATGAGTTATGTCTTTCTAGTGAAGGTGGAAAAACAAGTGACTGTCATCATAAACTACGTAAAAAGAAATGTTGGTGACTGTCTAGGATCAAATGCCTATATCCACTAGAGACAAAAACAATATTCATCATTTATACATATATATAATCTTAAGAGATATGTATATATATATATAATCTTAAGAATAAAGATTTACAAGTTACTGAATTTTTAAAAGACTTTATTGACTTAATGTCTTATAAAAGATGCCATGAATATCATTTTCCTCATTTCATGACTCTCCGTGTGAGGACAGAGGGCATACATCCTGGGTATGAGAGAAGGCACAGTGGCATTCTCTCCCTGCTGTTATCATGGCCCTCTTCCCTGTGTTCTTCGGCTGCCCATGTTCCCTGCAAGTCAGGGCTCGTGTAAACAAGCCAAGAAGGAGGCCTATTGATGGATGGAGATCTGACAAATACACTGACACCATCCGAAGCACCACTTTTGAACATGAAGGGCAAAAACGTAGGAAAGACCAAAGAATCATGTCACAGGTGAGACTTCACTCTATCAAAGTGTTCATAGGATTTTTGGAATCTAAACTCCCTTTGAGAAACTCTAAGGTAATGATACGCTTTTACTGACTTGAATACAGCATCGTATGCAGCCCTCCCCACTCCTCTATACTGTCTCTCTTAAAATACACAATTTGAGAATCTTCTGCCTCTGCGTGTGTGGGCGCCAATATGTGTGGACATTATAGGTGTGTAGATCTTCTGAATACCTTGGGCTTCCTGGGGTAGTAGGATTTAAAATTGGTCCAGTTCTACTAAATAATACACGCCAGGATTTGGGAATCTTTGAATAAACACGGAACATGTTTCTCATAACACATATTCAAACACAGAAATCAAAGGTGTGTCTCCAGAATAGAAATATTTAAATGATTGTCTCCATGTGGTAAACATTCTAGTGAAACACTATCATGTGTTGTACTAAGTTCTAACTCCAAGTTGTATGTTTCAGGGTAAGTAAAAATGAAAGCATCAAGTGGCTCAGAGAAATCAGGACTGGGAGGGTGATGCTTGGGGGTGGATAACTGTAGATGTACTAAAAGATACAGTAGTGTATCACTCTCCTCCAAATTTCCTTTTTAGGATGTATCTATTTGGGGATTTCGTAAAGATACATTTATACTTTTGTTCACCTTATTTTAATGAGAACACCCTAATCTGAAAAACAAATACTATTTTAATATAATGTGAGTCATATGCAAATAATTACATTGTGGTTTATGGGTAAGTGAAATATACTAACCTACCGTCAGGCAGACAATTAAACAACTATGTTTGTTTAATTGAACCTTTGAACCTTTCCCAACAAGTGTGGATTTTTTTTCTCTTGACTTTGCCTCTAGAAGGTGAGGGCGAACAAATCATTTCCACTGTCTCTCCTGTCTGCTACATGGCCATGGGAGTGAAGGAATCTATCTTAGTTTTCCTCCTCCTCTCCTGTTGCCTATCAGGATCCTTCCCAAGCTTCACTTTTCCCTGTCCTTTAAAGAAATCTTCAGGGAGCAAGTGGATGCCACTAACCACACAGTGAGTCCAGAGAAGGCCATGACTTCTTATTCTCACACTGGTTGTTGTCATGGCCAAATGGCAAAATGCCACATAGAATAAGAGTGAGATGACAACCAGATCACATCCATATCTGAAACGTAAAGGAGATGAAATAACTGAAGTGCTAAGACACGTGGCCATACTTAACTTTGGATTTCCCCAAAGGGTACAGTCTCTAAAATCTATCCCTGATTTCATCCCTTCTGTGATGACACAGAGATTCTGTCATGTATTTTTATTTTCTGTTTTTATCTTTTTCTGACCATCATCACCTCTGTCCTCTCCAACTCCTCAACTCCTCAGGATCTGGAAAGACCTCAGGTTTGCTTGGGCAAAAAACTTTCTACGCAGAGGTCCCTGACTATGGAGTCACTAGTGATTTCAAGATTTAAAACATGATTATTATTTTCTTGTTTTATTTCCTTGTACTCTTCCATTCTTCCTTAATCATCATAGAACCATTTGCAGATTATTACTCATTTAAGAGCCACCTAGCTCCATAACTTAGCAAATCAAGGAGTTGCTCACCAAATGACCAGCAAAGAGACAATCTGGTAGAACAGTAATATAAGGAATGAGTGTCTTTCCACTAGAATCTGCCCAGTTCTGGTCATCAGTACATTATATTGTGCAAGGGGGGAAGCTATTCTTTATTGGAGTTGCAATTAGCTCTTCTATCCAGAAATGTAGTCACACTTTAATTTTAATTGTTTGTTTTAAATGTGTTCTGCTTGATTCCTTTGACTAAAAATATACACCATCAAACCAAACAGGTGTTTTAGTGAGAAAGGTATTTACAGAACAATGCAGGTGAGGTATTCCCAGATTGATTGGATGCAGTTTTAATGACACAATCATCCACAAGTGTGTGCTAACCCCTACCACATTCCAATGATTTATGTATCAATACCACAGAGTATAGGAAGATTCTCCCCCATTTAAAATAATTTGCAGTGACTATTTGAAATCACTAAGAAGAAGGAAAAGGAGGAGGTGGAGAGAAAAAAGAGGGAGGAGAAGAAGAAGAGAACTACTCCAATGAAAAATAATAAAATCACAGGAATACATTCTAATGATGCTAAACTCTGCATCAGTTATATTTAGTCCCTTCTACCTCCAACTCACAACCCTCCTTTGGTGTTACCATGTTTAATAGACTTTTCAGTAAGTTCCAAAGAATCCATTAGGTATTAAAATTCCAGAAACATTATTTGCTGGAGACCAAGTGTACACAGATAATATGTTCAGCATCTGAATGTTACAGAAAACTTCTCCAAAATGGCCCATATGTTCTTGGAGAAAAAGCAGCAGTCCTGACAGTGAACCATGAAATATTCTGGAGGCAAATGGCAGAGTGCCAGTGTCTTAAGGGACAGCATTTTCCACTTTAAATAACAGACAAAATAATGCTTTAAAATGTTCTTGGTGATGCATGATTCAGTAAACCCTTCAAGGCGTTGTAAGAAAAACCTTTTCTTCTTAAGACTGATGTTGGAAAGAATCAGACAAAAATTAAGAATTGCTCTGCCGGGCAGCATAAAGAATCAATGGGGGTCTTTCTGAAATTCAGGAAATTCAATGAATCGATAGACTGTTAGGAACCAGGCCACACATGCTGAAAGTGATTCTTTATAAGGACTAGATACAGAGATAACACAAGGCTCTTCAGAAAACCCTGAGCACAAGCATGCATTAAAAGAAGCTAAATTGTGTACTAGCAGGAAATGAAAACAGCTTATTTTTTAACAGGCATCTGCAAATGGGGACATTTGGCAAGGGTAAACCAATGCTTAATTGAAAGATAAGCAATTTACAGGTAAACATCAAAATGTATTTTTTCATTTCTCATTTGATTTTTGTCATTTCTAGTTCACTTACCCTGTCTCTAAAAATGGCAAAATCTCTGTCATTAAATAATTTGGATTTAATTGACATTCCCCAAGGCAAGCAAGCTGGAAGTATAATAATTCCTTTGAAAGCAAACACTCTTTGATGACTACAAGCATCAAGTATGATCAGAGAATTCTTCTTGGTCACTTTACAAGGGTCTATCCATCTTTATGTGGCCTATGACACCAAAATTAAAATGTATAAAGTGGTTCCTTAAAAATTATAAATAGTCAGTGGGGCAGCTGGGTACCTAAAAAAGATTCTTTTCATTATTATGGAAGAAACACTAGACTAAACCACTTACTCTATCCATGGTTTTATTTTAAATAATTTAATTTACCATTAAGACATGAAATTTACCCAACTGAAATCATCACAATTTCTTATGTTTTCTTTCAAAAAAGAAAAGTTTTTTTTAAAAGGGAAGTGAAAGAAAACAAGGAAACTTTTAAAAATTTCATAAGCAAATTGAAAAATTAATTATAATAAGAAATTGATCTTAAATTTAGAGTTATTACTACTAAGTTTTCAGTTTATTGGCATTATCATAGTGTTCATTCATTGACAATTAAGCCAGGATCAGAAAACATATAGTATTTGAATCCATTAGATAATAATACTGTAGACTATGATTTCTCCTTGTGGTGGGATTTTAACTGTGTCTAAATAATCTGGGGGAAAAGACTCTCTTAAAGTATTTAGGACACATAAAATTTAAAATCTAACACTTGCAGTAAAATTAAGTATTAGTTAAGGTAATAATGGGACAATTACTCAAAAAATGTTGCACTTTCTATAGCGGATGCTGGCACAGGAACAAGATCAATGCATGTACTTCATTCATTTGAACATTTAAAATATGTCTAGAGAGCTGGAGAGGGGCCAGGAGGAGCGGCCATGGAGGGTCAGCGCTGGCTGCAGCTGGAGGCCAACCCCGAGGTCACCAACCAGTTTCTCAAACAATTAGGTCTACATCCTAACTGGCAGTTTGTTGATGTATATGGAATGGATGCTGAACTCCTTAGCATGGTACCAAGACCTGTGTGTGCAGTGTTGCTTCTCTTCCCTATTACAGAAAAGTATGAAGTATTCAGAACAGAAGAAGAGGAAAAAATAAAATCTCAGGGACAACATATTACATCATCAGTATATTTCATGAGGCGAACGATCAGCAGGGCCTGTGGAACAACTGGACTGATCCATGCTATTGCCAACAATAAAGACAAGATGCACTTTGAATCTGGATCGACCTTGAAAAAATTCCTGGAGGAGTCTGCATCACTGAGCCCTGAAGAACGAGCCATATACCTGGGGAACTATGACTCCATTCGAGTTACTCATGAGACCAGTGACCATGAAGGTCAGACTGAGGCACAAAATATAGATGAAAAAGTAGATCTTCATTTTATTGCATCAGTTCATGTAGATGGGCATCTCAATGACTTAGATGGATGGAAACCATTTCCAATTAACCATGGGGAAACTAGTGATGAAACTTTATTAGAGGATGCCACAGAAGTTTTCAAGAAGTTTATGGAATGTGACCCTGATGAACGGAGGTTCAATGCCATTGCTATTTCTGCAGCATAGCTTGTCCAGAATGGAAACACCAAATACTGTATTATTTGCAACAAAGTTAAATTTCTTCTGTCATACACTAATTCAAAAATTTTGATATTTTTCATTAAGTTGACTATTAAACTTTATGTGAACTAAAAAATAAATAAAATATGTAGCATGTAGCACCCAGTGGGTGATCAATTTAGAATGTCTGAATTATATCTCTATAAATAATTACATTTGAAATATATTACAAAATCCATGGGCCCATAAGAGGTAGAAATGAAGACTTAGAACAATGGGTAGAGAAGAAGTAGTTACATATTTGTCTATTGTATAATCAGTGCACATGACGATTCTTCTTAGTATCCAGGCTCTCTCTCTTCCTGTTCAGGTTCAAGAACAATCTCTTGATGTTATTTATTGTCTAATGTGTCATTTCCTAACTAATGTCATACCTCACAATACATGAAAAAGACAGCAGTGTCATTACGATTCATAAAGCCATAGCTCTTCAGAATGCATTTGTATTGAAATAATATAGATCTTCTTGCTACTCCAGTTCCCTAATACCATTTATTTAGTTACATCATTACTCATGACGCTGCTCCACCCAATGGCTTCATTGTGCCATCAAAGGTAATAACTGCTTCACTGATGAGAACTACAAATAAATGCAAATCTTACCCAAAGTATGCAGGATAGTGTGAGTTATTATTTTCTGTTATTTCAATTTTATCAAACAGAATTTTATAAACATAGAATAACATATCTTCTTAATATGTCTTCCCTTGAAATCTTTAGCTAAAGTCACTGCATTCCTAGAATTTAACACCTTTCAATGTTGACCACATATGGCCACCAGTGAGGAAGATTGCTGAGGGTCCCGTGAGCTGAGCAAGAAGAACAGTCCTATTCACACAAGGAATGTCCATCCATTTTCAGCAAGGCTTAAGACTACCCAGGAGAGTATGCCTCCACATCAATCTGATCAAGAGAAAACTTGATCAGAAGGGCTGATGCGGGCTTCCCTGGTGGCGCAGTGGTTGAGGGTCCGCCTGCCGATGCAGGGGACGCGGTTTCGTGTCCCGGTCCGGGAAGATCCCACGTGCTGCGGAGCGGCTGGGCCCGTGAGCCATGGCCACTGAGCCTGCGCGTCCGGAGCCTGTGCTCTGCAACGGGAGAGCCCACGACAGTGAGAGGCGCACAAAAAAAGAAAAAAGAAAAGAAGGGCTGATGGGCATCAAGGAGCAACATCCTGGAAAGCCCTCCAAGGAGACAGGCACAGCCTTTGCCAGAGATCTGCCTGACATGCAGTGCAAAGCCTGTGGAAGGAGTAGGGAAACTGTCCTAGGTTACAACTGGGGGCAGGGGTGGGGTGGGGATGGGCACAAAGTAAAGATCAGAGAAGCCATATGACCTGGACACAGAGAGCTGAGAACTGTCCCTGTGGCCCAAGGGTTAAAGGCAGACTATCAGTAGCCTAGGGCCCTAATCTCCACCTGTGTTCAAAGTGAGTGAGATTCACCTGAAATCAACATGTCAGCACTATTCTGGAAGCTTAATCTCATGTGACCCCGTGAAAGAAATGCTTTGGTCTGAACTCAGGTGCTTGACCTGGATGGCCCTCTTGGACCCTGTAGGTTCTAGCCCCCAGAAGGAATCTTTAAAAATTTAGTGGAAGGCGTTCCAAAGTGCAGAGCTCCCTAAGATACAGGCCAGAAGCAGGGTTCCTGCTTGCTGGTATTGTGTTTTCCTCAAGTTTCTGAAAAGCCCTTAGATACAAACCCTGTCTTCCTATAGCAGCAACACATGTCCCTTTCCATATTACCAGTAATTGCATGTTCAAGTGTATTGCCAGAGAGTAGGCCACCCAATAATATCAGAATACCCTTGCAGGAAAGGATCTTGTCTTGCATTTTTGCTCTGCTCTCTAAAACCTGGCCCAGGGCTGGTCACATAAAAGTCAACAAATACTTCTCGGTTCATAATAGCTAGTTACCAAATACAGTTAACAGGTAAACAATAAAACTGTTAAACAAGAGAAGTCAAGAGTCATTAATACTGTAAAGGTAACTGTTACTGGAAAAAAATTCATAGTAAGTTGTTCTTCATCATTAAGATTTCAACCTAAAGAAAACAGTGCTGTACACCAATTCTTCGGCCAGAGTGAAAGGGCCGGGTGGATATTCCATTTACTGAAATTACTCACCACATTGAGTCCTCAATATTGTTTCTCTTCCCTTTTTTCATTTTCATTATGAGAAAATACATGTCTTCTTTCTTTTCACTAAAATAAGTTTAGTACATCATTTTATGTCAAAGTTAATAATGACCTTTCTCTATGACTAACCCTCAACCTACAGTGACCTGTTACCTAGAATGAATGAAGTACCATTTTTTTATACATGGTCTATACCACATTATATGTATGTGTACAAGTATACGAATCTGCAAGAGCACTGTGCGTACATATGTATACTGTATATTATTTAGATACATATATATACATGTCTCATCTCCACAGGAAAATTATATCCTTTATGTCAATGAGCATATTTCTTATAGAGCATGAAGCACTTTCCCAGACAGAGAAGGAAACTGAGAAAAGTTTCTTATATTTGATTAAAGTTTGATCCCACCGTTGGATGTCTACCCTTTGAAACTTTTTGAGAACCTTGATGCTCATTAAAATATAAATGAGATTTAAGAGTGATAGGCATCAGTAATTAAGAAATATCACATTTAGGGCTTCCCTGGTGGCGCAGTGGTTGAGAATCTGCCTGCCAATGCAGGGGACACGGGTTCGAGCCCTGGTCCAGGAAGATCCCACATGCCGCAGAGCAACTAAGCCTGTGAGCCACAACTACTGAGCCTGCGCGTCTGGAGCCTGTGCTCTGCAACGAGAGGCCGCGATAGTGAGAGGCCCGCGCACCGCGATGAAGAGTGGCCCCCGCTCGCCGCAACTAGAGAAAAGCCCTCGCACAGAAACGAAGACCCAACACAGCCAAAAATAAATAAATAAATAAATAGACAAACAAATAAATAAATAAGCTTTCATTAAAAAAAAAAAGAAATATCACATTTAAACAATTCTGTGGTAATAAAGGTAGCAGGTAAAAAAGTTAAATTAGTGTGGATTTCCCAGGGGATAGATGTACAAGTCCAGGTGATATATCTGCTTCCCAACAGTTCTTTCCCAATACAAACCAAAATCATCACCAGTCATCACCAGTATCTACCACTGCTACTACCAGTACAATCAAACATGCTAGGTTATTAAGTTCTTAGGAACTGAAGCCATACATTATTCATAATTCTATCCTCAAGTAAATAGGACATAGTAGTACTCAATAAATATTTATTGAGGGGATAAATGAAAATCAACACTGATTTGCCTTCTTAAACTGATCCAGTCATATCTGGGTCAACATGTGAAAGCTAATAATATAATTTCCTTTCTTTCACAGATTTTACCAGAAGTTGCATAGCAATAATAATTACCTTGCCAAAGTTGTGAACATTATACAGGAACCATGTTCCATGGTTACTAGGCTACACAGCTCACTTTGCTCATTCTTCTCAAGGGAAACTAAGCAAGAAGATACAGGTGGCTTTTCTTTTCAATCATCACTGTGAGCAAAAAACCCCCAATACAGTCATGTGTCATCTCCATTTATGAAGCCAAAACAGGAACAGATGATCTTATTATTTAGGGGAAAAAAAAAAAGAGAGAGAGAGAGAGAGAGATGAACATGGCACACTGGAAAATGTGTGGGTGAGGAGAAAAAAAGTCAGGTGCAAAATTTATAGTTTGTGGTAAAACATTAAGTGGCAATGAAAAGTCCTCGGCATTTTATCAGTAAGGGCTTAGAAAATGGCTGCAAGATAGTCCAGATAATAAGAAATTGTCATATGCTTTTAAAATTTAGATTATTTTTTGAAATCTGATAACGTATACCATCCTCAAGATTAAGCCACATAAACTTGTGGAATATCGAATACTAGGGCTTACAAGCATGTTCTGATTATACTAAAATTGAGTTATTGAAATTAAAAGAGATTTTTAGTCCTATTTCCAGTTCAAAACAAGATAATCTTCCATAGCATCACCATCAGGTGGATTCTGGAAGATAATTATTTTGCACGCTCAGTTGAGGTTCTTGATTCTATCGCAGGAGGTTACTACAGGTTTTAGAGCAGAAGAGAGCCAATATACATAAACTTTATTGTTATTGTTGCCCATTTGACAAGATAGTGTCCCAAATGAATGGACATTGTCCATTCATATGGAAAACAAAAGCCTGTTTATCAGCTGGTTAATTGCGCTCAAACATGAAATAAGATTCCCATCAGTGAAGCTTCCTCACATTTGTATTTCTCACCTAAATTATAAACTATCTGTGAACAGAACCATTTTCAGCATCCAAGTGTTTATCATAATGAAGCACATCTGCCACAGATGACTGCTGACCTTTCAACTTTTGTCAGCACTCTGGCAGCTTCATACTCATAGGAAAGGGGGATGGATGTGTGTTTCCTGGCACTGTCATCTTCCTTTATTTGTGTGGGTTAACTCTGAAATGAGGAAATAACTAAGTAAAGCCAGAACACTGAAAATATTCCTTACACAAAATGAGTCTGGTGAATGCATTTATTTCCCATCAAATTTTCTGGACTTGGGAAAGGCTGAGTTTTTTGTTTTTGTTAACTCATTTTACTATTTTCTTTTCAAACTTAGCAGCTGGAAAGAATTATTCATTGTATATATAATTTTTAAAAAGTGGTTACTAACAATTAATTCAGCCTGTTTTATATCTGTTAGGTCACCCAGGAACCCCCATAGACTCTTATTTTACCGATGGGAGGAGATTTAAATACAGGGCTTCATCTTTCGTCTGTGGAGTTTTTTGACAAGCTAGATGATCAGTCAAGAGCAAATTGAAAAAAGGCAAAAGTAGATCCCCCCTGCACAAATAGAGTAGAGAATCTTAACTCTGATAATAAATCATTACTAAACATAATCATAATTTATGGAATACCTTTAACAGGTACTGCACTAAGATCAGTATTATATACAATCTCCATTGACATATCCAGGTTGTGCACAACCTCAGCGCACACACAATGCAAGTCTCACAAGGTAGCCTTCTGGATGGGTGCCGCTTACATGGTTTTGACTCATGTGAGCAACAGAGTAATGACTGCATTCATGAATATGTGTAGCCCTGTCACACAATTTCAATAAATATTATCTCTCTCCATGCCCCTTTTCCTTCCTAGCAGCACATGTCTGGCCATATACTTGTCCAAGTCACTAGTGGGTCCTTTTTACAGATGAAATAGTGTAAAGTCATTGCCTGTACTTCAGGAGCTAATCATCTAATTTAATTCAGTAAATGGAAGGCCTTGCCTTTCATGCTCTTCCTAGTGGCCCCCCCACCAATTTCCTTTTTGGAAATCCCCTCTTTCTCCTGGTGTGTGAATTTCTAGCCTGGTCCTTCCCTTCTAGAAAGGTGGGGGGGGGGCAAATTATTCTTTTTTCTAGACCATTAGCAGAGTAGGAAGTTCTATCTATGGCCTAAATATGACAATTCGATCTGTCACCATGATGGTATTCTGACCACTCTATTCCACCTGTTGGAAACTTACTGTGCTATTACTTCCTAAAACCTGTCCTTCCTCAATTTTCTTTTTTTTTTTTTAACATCTTTATTGGAGTATAATTGCTTTACAATGCTGTGTTAGTTTCTGCTGTATAACAAAATGAATCAGCTATACATATACATATATCCCCATGTCTCCTCCCTCTTGTATCTCCCTACCACCCTCCCTATCCCACCCCTCTAAGTGGTCACAAAGCACCAAGCTGATCTCCCTGTGTTATGTGGCTGCTTCCCACTAGCTATCTATTTTACATTTGGTAGTGCATATATGTCCATGCCACTCTCTCACTTTGTCCCATCTTACCCTTCCCCCTCCCTGTGTCCTCAAGTCCATTCTCTATATCTGGGTCTTTATTCCTGTCCTTCCCCTAGGCTCTTCAGAACCATTTTTTTTCCCTCAGATTCCATATATATGTGTTAGCATATGGTATTTGTTTTCCTCTGACTTACTTCACTCTGTATGATGGTCTCTAGGTCCATCCACCTCACTACAAATAACTCAATTTCATTTCCTTTTATTGCTGAGTAATATTGCATTGTATATATGTGCCACATCTTTATCCATTCATCTGTCGATGGACACTTAGGTTGCTTCCATGTCCTGGCTATTTTAAATAGTGATGCAATGAACATTGTGGTACATGACGCTTTCTGAATTATGGTTTGCTCAGGGTGTATGCCCAGTACTGGGATTGCTGGGTCATATGTTAGTTCTATTTTTCGTTTTTTAAGGAACCTCCATACTGTTCTCCATAGTGGCTGTGTCAATTTACATTCCCACCAACAGTGCAAGAGGATTCCCTTTTCTCCACACCCTCTCCAGCATTTATTGTTTGTAGATTTTTTGATGGTGGCCATTCTGACCAGTGTGAGGTGATACTTCATTGTAGTTTTTTTTTTTTTTTTTTTTTTTTTGTGGTACGCAGGCCTCTCACTGTTGTGGCCTCTCCCGTTGCGGAGCACGGGCTCCGGAAGCGCAGGCTCAGCGGCCATGACTCACGGGCCCAGCCGCTCCGCGGCACGTGGGATCTTCCCGGACCGGGGCACGAACCCGTGTCCCCTGTATCGGCAGGCGGACTCTCAACCACTGCGCCACCAGGGAAGCCCCACTGTAGTTTTGATTTGCATTTTTCTAATGATTAATGATGTTGAGCATCCTTTCGTGAATTTGTTGGCAATCTGTGTATCTTCTTTGGAGAAATGTCTATTTAGGGCTTCTGCCCATTTTGGATTGGGTTGTTTGTGCTTTTTTGATATTGACCAGCATAAGCTGCTTGTATATTTTGGAGATTAATCCTTTATCATTTGCTTCATTTGCAAATATTTTCTCCCATTCTGAGGATTGTCTTTTGGTCTTGTTTATGGTTTCCTTTGCTGTGCAAAAGCTTTTAAGTTTCATTCGGTCCCATTTGTTTACTTTTGTTTTTATATTCATTTCTCTAGGAGGTGGGTCAAAAAGGATCTTGCTGTGATGTATGTCATAGAGTGTTCTGCGTCTGTTTTCCTTAAGAGTTTTATAGTGTCTGGCCTTATTTTTAGGTCTTTAATCCAGTTTGAGTTTCTTCTTGTGTATGGTGTTAGGGAATGTTCTAATTTCATTTTTTACATGTAGCTGTCTAGTTTTCCCAGCACCAATGACTGAAGAGGCTGTCTTTTCTCCAGTGTATATTCTTGCCTCCTTTATCAAAGATTAAGTGACCATGTGTGCATGGGTTTATCTCTGGACTTTCTATCCTGTTCCATTGATCTATATTTCTGTTTTTGTGCCAGTACCATACTGTCTTAATTACTGTAGCTTTGTAGTATAGTCTGAAGTCAGGGACCCTGATTCCCACAGCTCTGTTTTTCTTTCCCAAGATTGCTTTGGCTATTCAGGGTCTTTTGTGTTTCCATGCAAATTGTGCAATTTTTTGTTCTAGTTCTGTGAAAAATGCCATTGGCAGTTTGATACGGATTGCATTGAATCTGTAGATTGCTTTGGGTAGTAGAGTCATTTTCACAATGTTGATTCTTCCAATCCAAGAATATAGTTTATCTCTCCATTTGTATCATCTCTGATTTCTTTCATCAGTGTCTTATAGTTTTCTGCATACAGGTCTTTTGTCTCCTTAGGCAGGTTTATTCCTAGTATTTTATTCTTTTTGTTGCAATGGTAAATGGGAGTGTTTCCTTAATTCCACTTTCAGATTTTTCATCACTAGTGTATAGGAATGCAAGAGATTTCTGTGTATTTATTTTGTCCTGCTACTTTACCAAATTCATTGATCAGCTCTAGTAGTTTTCTGGTGGCATCTTTAGGATTCTCTATGTATATTATCATGTCATCTGCAAACAGTGACAGTTTTACTTCTTTTGATTTGGATTCCTTTTATTTCTTTTTCTTCCCTGATTGCTGTGGCTAAAACTTCTAAAACTATGTTGAATACTAGTGGTGAGAGTGGACAAGCTTGTCTTGTTCCTGATCTTAGAGGAAATGGTTTCAGTTTTTCACCATTGAGAATGATGTTGGCTGTTAGTTTGTTACATATGGCCTTTATTATGTTGAGGCAGGTTCCCTCAATGCCTACTTTCTGGAGAGTTTTTTTTAATCGTAAATCAGTATTGAATTTTGTTGAAAGTTTTTCTGCATCTATTGAGATGATCATATGGTTTTTCTCCTTCAATTTGTTAATATGGTGTATTGCATTGATTGATTTGCATATATTGAAGAAGCCTTGCATTCCTGGGATAAACCCCACTTGATCACAGTGCATGATCCTTTTAATGTGCTGTTGGATTCTGTTTGCTAGTATTTTGTTGAGAATTTTTGCATCTATGTTCATCAGTGATATTGGCCTGTAGTTTTCTCTTTTTCTTGACATCTTTGTCTGGTTTTCGTCATCAGGGTGATGGGGGCCTCATAGAATCAGTTTGGGAGTGTTTCTCCCAAACTGAACCTCAGCTCCCAGCCCCTGCCCGCCCCGGCGGGTGAGCAGACAAGCCTCTCAGGCTGGTGAGTGCTGGTCAGTACCTATCCTCTGTGCGGGAATCTCTCCGCTTTGCCCTCTGCACCCTTGTTGCTGCGCTCTCCTCTGTGGCTCCAAAGCTTCCCCCACCCCCACCCCCCACCCCCGTCTCTGCCAGTGAAGAGGCTTCCTAGTATGTGGAAACTTTTTCTCCTTCACAGCTCCCTCCCAGAGGTGCAGGTTCCGTACCTATTCTTTTGTCTCTGTTTTTTTCTTTTGCCCTACCCAGGTACGTGGGGGAGTGTCTTGCCTTTTGGGAAGTCTGAGGTCTTCTGCCAGCGTTCAGTAGGTGTTCTGTAGGAGTTGTTCCACTTGTAGATGTATTTTTGATGTACTTGTGGGGAGGAAGTGATCTCCACGTCTTACTCCTCTGCCATCTTGCCCTGAATCTTCTTGAATCATGGTCTGAAGCCTGGTCTGCCAGCTCCCTGTTAATTGTGTAAGCCCCCACCTGGATATTCTTCCAGTGAGTTCCCTTTTACTATTGTTAACCAGAGTTGGTGTCTGTTGCTTACAAGGAAGAACCATTACTAATATATAATGCATGTAATTATGAAAGATCATTTATAATGCAAGATAACATACGCGATATTGGGAGAACAGATAAAAATCTAAATATTTAAAGAAAGGGGAAATGGTAGTAGCCTCAGTTAATCAGGAGAGGATAAGAGAGAGAGTGAGACTTAGGGAAGAGCAGAGTTTCAGTAGGTACGGTAGGATGGTTGACAAGCTTGTAGGTAGGAAGAAGGAGCAAAATGTACTCAGGAGACAATGTATAATTAACTTCGTTGGAGCGAGGATTGCCTCTAAGTGTTCTTCCTGCCACAAACATTTGTTTAGCATCTTCTACTGTCAGTCACTGCTGGAACACAGAGAGTGTTCATGTCGGGTACCTGCCCCTGGGGAGCACAGGCCAGTCATCTCCAGTAGAGAGGAAAACTCTTACTGTGGGTTAGCAAAAATTTTTGACTACTGCCCCAAACCTATTCTGTGAGAAAAATAGTATCTTTGCCAAAGTAAATTTTTGATGTTACCAATGCATTACTTACAGGTAGAAAAAGGAAAGTAAATGCTAGATTTAAATAAATGCATTTAAAATGGTAATGAGCAGACGTTTGAAGCCTTCAAGGGTAGCGCTCCATGAAAATTGTGAGAATTTCTAGCTTCAATTGATTCTCTTTAGCACTTGGAGTAAGTGTGAAAGCATTCATAAAAAAATATATATAACCTATATGTGAAGAAAAATTTAATTTCACAATTGTGATTGCTTTATATAATTCTCTGAAAAATTATTACTCATACATTTGCTTATTTCTGACAGATGTTAGCTAGTTTTTTATCTGTTTTTTTTAATCCTTAGGGCACAGGTAAAGCAAAGATGATTTCTACAGGCCATCTTATTGTGAACACAGTTGATATCTTCTTTCTATGTCTTGATATACTATTGGTATTTAAAATTCCATTAAGTGTAAAGAGAAACTGCTTACTTGGTAACCAAATTGAACCTTCCCACTGGAGGAACATGGGTGGCAAACAGCCATATGTAACATAGTGGAAGCATTTGCATATGTTTAAGCATCTCATCAAGCATAAAGTACAGACTGACCACACAGATACCTGTGCACAGTCCCAAAGGTTGCTGATCCTTTTCACCTGAACTTAGAACAACTGTCAATAGTGATGATTTCTCATGGTTGGAATTAAGCAATGACGGACATCTGGATATAACATAGTTTACTTAATCAATCTTTTACAGTTCACATTTAGGTGGATTCCATTTTAATTACCTGGATTATCTGAGTATTTATCTTGGATAAATTCCAAGCAGTAGAATTGTTAGTATATATATACATTTTCAAGGTTTTTGACCTATAAAGCATTTGTTTGTTTTTTTCTTCAGAAAAAAAAAAAAACTGTACCAACTTATACTCAAACAGCACTGTGTAAGGCACTGCTACATAGGCTCTTGAACTTCAGTCCTGGTGCCCAGGGGGAGGAAGAACACGGGGTCGGGGGGGGGGGGGGGGGGTAGGGCAGGGTGTCAATCAAATTGTTACATGAATGTCTAATCTGAATTTCCATTCTCAGCCAGAAAAGGGATAAAATAGTTTAAGTTGCCAGGTTTTCACATCCCTCTTTCTCTGTTTCTCAGTATTTGTTATATTATTAAGATAAAACTTCTCCTTTATAAATTTTAAACTACATTAATAGAAAGTAATAAACTTTCCTAAACTATTATCACAGAATTTCACTTCCCAACATGAGATATCCTTCTGTCTTATCTATCTATGCAAAGGGAAAGTCAGGATTTGGACATTTTCTACCTATCTTCATCATCACATCTGTGTCTTTGCTCATTTCATTCTTTGTCCAGCAAGGCTCTTTCTCCTCTTGCAGACCTCTCCTCAACCTCTCTTCCTTCCATTTAGAGTACAAGCCCCACCTCTGCCACACTGCCTCCCTGGCTACTGGCTCACAGTGGTCACTCGTTCCACTCCTCAGCCCTGGCACTGCAGACGTGCAACCTAGAGGATCGCCATATTGGGTAAACTACAGTTACTAATGTATTTTGGCTGAGCAGATTCCAGAATGAAAGCATTTATCACCTACTCTTTAAAAATGACTGTCAGCTGGGTATTTCATGCCTTCTCTTGACCACCTCATTCTTTGTCATTAGGGAAAAAAAATTAAGTCTTCATAGAAATAAATAGCTCAAATAATAATCATCTTATTTATAAAATATATGAAACTTTCTGTTATTTCATGATGATGGTGACCACATAGATTTCTATACTTTTAAGACCTTGAGTTTTTTCTTGAATTCTCACTAGGAATTGTCAAGATATGATTGATCCAAAGGTCACTATTTTTTTTTAATAATTGGAATTCTTCAACTGTATATTAGGAATCTTGTTAAATATAATGAAATGAAGAATTAAACATCTTCCTTTTGAAAGGCTCTAGTTGTTATTCCCAACATAATTCTTTCTACTTTCTCATCATACAGACACACAGGCACACTGACACATCATCCACAAATAAATCTTTGGTTTTAAAATAATAATTATTCTATTTTCATTAAGAAAAAATGTTCATGCAAGTACTGAGTAGTCATCTTTAATCCTGGTTCATTTGAGCCCTCCTCCCCCCTGCCCCCCGCTAAAAAGAGAAATCAGTTCATCAAACATGCATACGTTTAATTTCACTTGTTAAGAGTTGAAATTTGGTCTGTTTCCTCTCAAATCTTTGTCTCATATCACTGTCCTATATAACTCCCATGCCCAGGTTTTCCTAATAACCACAAAGCAATATTAGACTAATCCTGAATTTTAAAACAATTTTATCTGTGACTTTTAAGTTTAATAGCTCTAAACTTGTCAATCTCAATCAGGACAAGAAGATTTTTAAAAAATATTCCTTTAATTAATTTATGTATTTATTTATTTATTTGGCTGTGCCAGATCTTAGTTGCAGCATGCAACTTTGTTAAATATGCTACAAATTAACTTCTTGAAGACTGAGTTCAAGTCTGTATAAGGTGACTGTTTTCTCTCAAGGACTTTCAACTTCCACACTTTAAAAGCAAAACAAATTATTGTCCATATTTAATAGTGAAATAAATACACAGCATTCCGTCATGCTCATCCTTTTAAGATTTTTCTCTTCCTTTATAGCAAGCGAAAGAAAAAAGTTGTAACCAGGAAAGTAACTTCCTCTTATTTGTCTCCTTTTATGTCATTCGAGTTCTTTCCTTCCTCCTTCATTTCTCTCAGAAGATTTAGACTATGTGGTAACACCTGCTGGGGTGGTAACTGCAGTGGAGCTTTGCCTTCATGGTGCCCTGTGAGTACTTAGAGTGACACAGATCACTATCTCTAGACTCTTGCTCGTCACCTGGTTACACCTGGCATCAGCAACTTGGTCACAGTCAACCGTCTCTATGCCCACGTCTTCTAGGCAGGACCTAGAAGCTTGGGGCTCTGGTCAGTTTTGTCTCTTCCTCAGCCCAGTGGAACTGAGGCTAGGATCCCTGTCCTTCCACTACGGATGGTCAGCAGACTGGAGTGCGCCAGTACCTGAGAAGAGGCCAGGCTTCTTTTAATTACCAATTACTCTATCACTTCCGTTGTTTATCTCTCTGTACCTGGAGCTCATGCAACAGACAACTTAATACACGTTATTTAAATAATCATCAAAACCTTTCCTGCTTCAGCACTTTCCACCTTTCTCTGGAAAGGCCTGCACATTTATCAGCATTTATAACTCCAAGTGCCCGAAGTCAAGTTTCAGTTCCAGCAAATGGTGAGGGGGAGGTGACTTTAAAACAAACTGACCAGACATTGGAACAAAAAAGACAGGAAGATTAAGGCCGTCTGTGAAGATGAAAGTGTAAAGAGATCTTGGGGGAAAATAGCTGGAGAGGAGACTTTTAAAAATCAAACTCATCAGTTGACTCTTATTCCTTTTTTTTTTTTTTTAACATTTTAGCAACGTGTGCAAGGAGTTTTATTTATCAAGCCAGATCTCTCATTCTGTAAATACATTTCGAAAAAGAAGAGGAAAGTAGGTTCATAACCCTTCAGTAGTTTCCCCAAAGTTATTTAGCATTTTTGTCACTAGAAAAACACTTAATAATTTGAGAACATTTTCCAGCAACAATACATTGAACTGAAAGGAAACCATTGGGTCGGTGTGGAAATGCTTAGTTGCTTCTCCTATACTGAACTTGTCTGTGCATACATAGAGAACTTATGACATATTCCCTTGTTATGTATACACTTTTTTTGTGCAACAATGCCAAAAAGTGATTACTTGGAGACTGAGAATTATGCTGACAGTCACCTGTCATTCACTGTCCTTTATTCCGACAACCTCAGGCATTCAGGCATGGATTTATGGGTTTTCCCCCCTTTTGCTTTATTTTTAAAGGGGTTGGGGGATGGGGGAGAATATCAGAGGATTCAGTCTTGAATAGACTTTTGTTTTGCTCTTTCTTTTACCTCTTGACTGTGTCAAATGCAGTGTCTCTCTCATGCAGTTTCTCTCTTTAGAGAGCCTCCGCTGGGCCAGCTAGTTAGTATTCAGAGACAAGGCAAAGAGGATAAAATTCTTCTCTCTGCTTGCTGAGACTGCAAGTAAGCAATTAGACTAAAAGCAACGTATCGGAGAAAGAAGGCCATTGCAGACATCATTGTTGACTGGAACCTGCCAATATAACTTTAAAATTGTAAAAACTTCCTAGCAGGGAGAAATAGTCACTTAGAGACACATAAGTTGGTTAAGACACTAAGTCAGTATTCGTTACAGACATTTCTGCTTTGTAATGTACTCTGAACTGTAAGATTTTGCATTTAATCTTGTTTACTTATTGTAATGAGAAACAAATGGGTGAAATCAGCAACGGTGATAGAAAATCCAACCTTTTATTGTATTGCACGTTATGAGAATGTTTTCTAGATGGGTATGTTACTCCCATTTTCATCTGAGCTCACTTTAAAGGACTGTACTGGAAAGCTGAAGGTTACAGACGGTTTTATGTCTGACCAAGCAATAACATATAGCTCTGCTGAATAGTTGTATGAGAGGTTTACACAATATATGCCAGCCATTTGCTGGGTATCAGTGATGGTATGTGAAGTAATTCTTAAGACTCTTCTTCCCCCCTTTAACATAGAGATTTTATGCTGGGTGCTAGCAGTTGATGCACTTCCTATGCAATTACTGTGCAATCACACGCAGTTACTCTGTTACTAAACTGGGATTTTACCTAATTCCATTTTGCGCTAGACCAATCTCCAGTGAGCCTTCGAGATTGTCCAATTGCTGGGAAGTAGCAAGTAGACTTTCTCTTGATTTGATATATTTAATCCATCCCTTTTCCTCTTTCCACCCCCATCCTTCCAAACCACGTTTCCCAAAAGTTTAGAAATGCTAGCCTGATGAATTTATTTTTACATATTCTAAGGCAGGAAAAAGAAAGGAATCTGGATTATTGACATTCTTTACCGGAACTACAGTAGACTAGAGTTAGCAGAAAAAACTGCTAATCATCACAGTTTTCGTGTTGGAAGCAATTTGCCTATAATTAGTAAGTTGATAAATACCAACAAAATGGGTGCTAAAACGAACAACTCTTGTGCTGAGAGACATTTGACTCTACATTACACTTTGCATTTTTATATATGCAGCATTACATTTTGTTACAAAGAACGACAACTTTAGTGGCAGCTGAAGCACTCTAATCTGTCTTCTGAAGGAAAGCAGACATACATCTTAATATAACAACTTCTTTTATAAAACATATCTGCTTTTCAAGGAGTAAGCAATGCAAGGATAAGAAAAGAAGCTGGTCTTTTATTTATTTTATATAAAGTGGTAACAAAAGATGGAAGATTTATTTTGCCAGATAATGAAATGCCATAGCATGTAACATTAAATGGTACCAGTTTCTTAGGGTATATTCTTCTTCATTGATAATATCAAATTCACATTTGTTTGTAGGTATGTTTTCTACATTTCATATGAAATGATTATTGTGTTAAATGTTTCAGTTCCATATAGAATCAAACTCATGGCCATTTTTGTTCAATTTAAACAATGAAATTAGTATGGTGTACTAAAACGTAAGACAAACGTTTAATTCAAATAAACAAGATATGGTATACTGTATCTTTGAAATCAAATATGGTTATATGTCTGAAATGTTTTAATAAAAGCTTTTAGCTTTTGCAAGGGTCTAAATCACAATAGGTGCATTATACATAATAAAGGGATATGATAGCTTTATCAGTGGTATGCTGAAATTCTGACTTTCATAGTTATCAGAAAACATAATATCACAGTAAATTTAATCTATATGATCCGATAGAACAAAAGAGACTATCCTAAGAAAGAAATTGTAAGGGTATAAATAAATTTCTTTATGTGAATGTGGCTGGGAAAAAATACATCTTTCTAGTGCTTTTTAAAATGGTAACTGGTGTTTATAGACATAATTTTAGGAGCACCCTTATCTACAGCCACTTTATAGGTAGCTTGATTAGCACATGGTTATCAGAGATCTTACAGTGCCTTCACACTAGAGACCATGTGGTCAGTGGATTGATTGGTAATTATCAAATATCTTCTAAGATGGCCTTTAAAATATATTCTTGTATCTTAATACATTTGATTAGGTTTTCTTCTCCTTTCCCTTTTATCAGTATACCTTTGGTATTCCTAGATACTGAAGGAGATGGTAAAAAATGACCACCAGCAAGATAAATGCATGTTTTTCTTCCCTTCTTCCGAATACTCTATAGTGGGTGGTAAAATATGTAAGCCATTTCAAAGTCATGTAAACCATTCCAAATATGTCAGGGAAAGAAGAAGAGACTGCAATTCATTAGTTGTCTGCAATGAATCAACATGAAAGAGAACATTTTCAAGGCCCAAGTAACTTTGTTTTCATTTACGGTTCATATCAATAATTTTATACCAGAAGCATCTTGCTTATTTGACATATAGTATATCTTTGATCAGTAACAGATTATTATGAAATAAAAAGGCAAAGATTTTGAGAAAGTATAAGTTGCAGTTATTTCTGAAGTAAATATTCCATCCCATTTATCATTTTTTTCTTTTTCTTCACATCAATCCTGGTTGAAACTTGGACTTCGATTCATTTGACATATGCTTTTAATGATGATTTATTTGTAAGATGGGATGAAAATTCACTTTGTACACGTAAATTTTTCATGGTATACTATTTGATGAAAAACAAAGGAATATTGTGACATTGAAATTGAATCTTGTAACTTCTTTTGAAAAGCCTTTCTCTTACTTGCTTTCCAAAATCAAGAACAATACCTTCAAAGAGTCTGAGATTAAAGAGTGAAGCTATGCAACTTGGATCTGGTCAAATTTGCTGCCATTTTTTCACTAATATCATTGAATTTATTGTCTTTTTCTTTCAACATGTAACTCCCTTTAAGAGATAGCAATATTTTGCAGGTGGCATATAACCTATCTTCATGGAATATTTATTCCTTTCTAAAGCAAAATTACATACAGTGAGCTGCGAGCGTCTTTCTTTGTGCTTGGTATATTCCCAACATTTTTGCCATTCAAAAACAATGCTGACACATGCATGAAATGACAAATAGCATTAGTCTAATAAAGGAGTTAAACCTAACCCAAAGCACAGTCATATATCAAATTGTTTTTAAAAATACTGACCTAAGCACCTCTATGAGATGTTATTAGTAAAATATGAAGAAGAAGAAAAAAGACATTTGGAAGTGAGATGTGCTCTCCTTTGTAGCCTGTATAATTACTGATTCGCCATCATGTTTGCTTGTGATGCCTTTGTCAGATATTATTTCTTGTCTCTTTGGCAAAGGAGAGGTTTTGAAGCCTTTTTTTCCTGTATCTGGTGACTGCCGTCAAGGCTCAGACCAAGCCTCCCAACATATCCAAAAAGCTTTTGGTAAAAAAAAAAAAAAAAAAAAAAAAAGCTTTTAAGCAGCCCCTCATATCCACTCACCAGGTCAACACATATGTTTTACCAAAAGAAAAAATTCTGACATTTCAACATCAGCTTCAAACACCAGAACTGTAACTTAGTGACAATTTTTCATTAGGACCTGGTGTTGAGTAACTCTTGCCCACTCCCCTACAGAATGAAATCTAATACAACTGTTATGTCGTCTTCCCTAGTAAGTGATGATTTTCTAGAATTTGATGATTTACAAGGCTTTTCTAAAAATGGTTGGCATTGCCAAGTAGAACTTCGCAACACACAGTAAGTCCATCCAGAGTAAGATGGAGGAAAACGTTTAGTTTTCATCCATTTACTTCTTCGTGAGAAGTTAAGTGAAAAGGTCATGGTAAAGCTTTTCATATCAGCAACAAAAAACGGGAAAAGAAATCATTGTAAAACATACAGTGATAGGACTATTTTCTATGTAGATCCAACTATGTGGAGAACTAGTCAATTAGGCCTCACAGTTACTTTTAATGAGGGTTGTTGAGGAATAAGTGGAAACATCTGTTAGCCATGAACCACCACAGTGGCTACACAAAACAGTTCTCTCTTCTATTGAGTGGGACTGGTCTTCACGGAACATTCTTATTAGTATGCTTAGAACAACCATGCAAATCTCTAAGCCAAATTAATTATTCTTGGCATTCCCAAGAGATAATCCCACAGTCATTTTTAACCAAAGGCAGGGAGCAGGGGAACCCTTTCTCTGCACATGTTTTATTATGGTTAGCAATGCCTAATTGTCCTACTGTATGTCGCCCTATTTTACCAGCTACAGTCTGAATTCATTCTCATCCTCTCCTTAAAAGTTTGAAACCCCCTAGTGACAGGAATATTAATGTGCCAACACTGTCATATCTATTTCAGCTCATACATATGCAATGTCTTTGTTTTCAAAGATTTATGTCAGACTTTGCTGAAGTGAGGTATTCTACCATTTTAGATAATAGCATGCCAAAGTGATGCTATCAGCCACATTCAGCACTCACTCAAGCAGACGGGAGGAGCACCCATTCCTTCATGGCTTAAACTCAGAGAAACTGTTATTTATCCTTATTTGATGAGAAAATCTTTCAGGGGGAAATGGTGTATTTTTTGAAGAAGATTATGGCCATCCTGTGGATTATCTTTTAATTAAGAATGGATGATTTGTGCCCACTCTGCTGTAGCAAACATCTTGCTGCTAATGAAGTTTAAAAAGACTTACTTTATTTAATTACAGCTAATCACCAGGGTAAAATGTGGAATTTTCTTTGATCCTACATGTATTGTGGTAATCCCTTTGGCAGATAGCATCTCCTCAAAATATTTTGAGGTTTTCAGTCGGTCACATCTTAGCAAAGGTAGAACCATCTTACACTAAAAAATTTCTTTCATTCCTTCTGTAGTTGCCTATCCTGACATAAAAATTACATGAAATTTTCTTATAAGTTTTAGGTGGCCCTTTAGACAAAGAGTGTTGAAGTCTTCAAATATCTGAATCTTTCACTTCATCCAATATTCAGAATAGGGTTCTTTGTTCTTGTTCAATGATTCGATTAAATCAACATTATTGGACAATGTCAAAGTACCAGGCACTGTGCTGGGTACTAGGAAAACAAACATGAAGAGAACACAAGCCCACAATAAACCAACCTTTAGAGATGAATTGTGTTCACTTGCCATTACATTCAGTGCGTGTGGACATAAATAGGTAAATGTGCTTTAAACCCAGGGATTGCTTTGTCTTTGGTTTAAAACCAGGAATTGCTTTGTCTTTGATTTGGTTTGTTTCTAATGATCAGATTAGAATTTCTTTGCTTACTTGAGCCTTCTAGGATAAAGCAGGGCTCTCCTTTTGCTTTTGCTCCTCTCTTGTCTCTTCCCTTTAGAATCAAGTGCAGTATGTTATCCCCATTTTCTGGCTTTCTTCTTTCATGAATCTCAAAGAAAATTAATTTAAGAACTCATATATGTTAAGCCAGCCCTTATTCCAGGTGATATCTGCCTCTGATTTTTCATCTTTTTAAATACCAGATGTAATCATTTCTACAAATGTAATTACTAGAATGTAATTCTGTGGTATGCTTCCTAATATTTACTCTTTTGAATGTAAATTACATTTTTTTTTCCTGAAATACAAGCCCATCCCCCAAATTAGCATGGTTTATGTCTTTATTCTCTAAGAGGTCATCTTGGTTTTTTTAATTACCTTTTTTCCCCTTTTCTATGATTTGTTCTATAACCTTCTGTCCATGTGATCCAGAAGATGTAGACTCATTAGATCTAAAGACACTGAAGGGAAGGTCCTATAGGATCCTTGAGGGAGAGAAGAGCCACTGGGGGTGGAGAGCAGAGGGGACAGGACAGTAGAGACTTGCAGTGGGCAGAAGAGGGCACCAGCGTCTGAACAGAGCATAGATAGGCTGCTTTCATTTGAAAAACAAAACCTGCTTGGAAAATGACCACATCTAAACCAGTCAAAATGAATATAGGTTCACGAGTTTACAACTGGCTGATATCAAGAACATAAAAATCAAAACCCAGACGGTCCCCAAAAATGAACTCTCACCAAGGCAAATAATTTCTTTTGAAGCTATATAAATAATCTATTAAATCATTACCATTTTTCACTTAAAAAGAAGAAAAGAATCATTTGGGCAGAAGTGTTTGCTTCACATCTCCAAATATTTTGTACTTTAACAAATTCGAGCTTCTGTGAATTCTTTTGGTTTGTCAGGACTTGAGCAGATTTAAAGTAGATTTGTTGTCAAACCAGTACCCAGGTCTACCTGGCACCTAGGGTTCCTATCACACAACAATGACAACTCTCTTCCCATCACCTGCGTTTGAATGCTTAAACACATCCCACCCCTGCATACTCCACACTGTCCCACACCCAAGTAGTAATCGATCTGCCACTTTACCCAGAGCTCCCAGCATCCTAGTTGTAAGCAATTAGACTTACAAAGTGATTCAGGTTGCAGGAAGCTCTTCAAAAGTGCAATTCATGTCTTTAAAAAAAAATTAAACATTATAAAGTAGGAGAAGCAAAACAGAATTGGCGGTTAGTTCCTGTAATACACTAAACATCTGCAGTTTTGTCTCTCCACTGGGATGTGGGGTTGTGCTGAAGTCACATCCTGATAACATCTGCACATTACTGATAGCTTTTGCTTTATTCTTTATGGTCCGCTGATGAGAGATTCTTCAGCATCCCTTCAGTCATCAAGACCCCAGTTGGATTTCTTTGCTTGTGACAGCCTTAAAGGTGGTCTCATTTACATCTGAGAAAATGTCACAATATAGGAAGATATTTTCAGTTTGATGTTTCATCCCTTCCTTTTTTTATCCGGATGCTAGTTTTAGCTTTTCAAATGAATGTCGATCTCAAAATAGATTTTCCATGAAATATATTTTGTCTGATTTTTGAAACACCATGTCTACAGCAGAAGATTTTTTTCCCAAAAAGTTTTCAACAAGGAATGGCACCTCTGCTTCTACTTGCACTGCAACAACAGCTAAGATGCCACATTGGGGGCTAGCTGGTTTGACATCCAGGAACACAGAATGTGCAACTATTTTAAAGGTCAAGTATCGACAGGATCTGAGCTGCTTTTATTTTGCTAATGACCCCAGTTACACTGGAGCTGAGTAAATACTCAATAAACAATGGCATTAACATATATAGAAAAAGTGTTTATTTTACATTTCCAAGACAACTGGCAAGTCTCCTTCCCATTCCAGAAAGGCTTTGAGATCCTAGAAGTTTTAAAAGATGGGACCATTAAAAGTAATATAGTGTATTTTTGTAAATAATCTTAGGATACCTGAAAGGATTAGTTATATTGCTGAATATGTCTTTATAAATGCAGCAAGCCAGTGATTAATGGCAATATATAAGATAACTTTAAAGAGCTCCATTACCCATAAATTTCAAAAGGATTATTTGATTCTGAGTTTTAATTTTCTTGACCAAAATTTTTCTTTGCCGACCAGGAATTCACAGAGTTGACGAAGTTGTTTAACGGACAGCCTTTTTAAGAGCTGATATCATTAAGCAGCTCTTTTTTTTTTTCTTATTTCAAAACATTTGGAGTGTCTTTTAATAAATCACTGATTTCTAATGTAATTCTGTTGCGGCTAGAGAATATATACTTCATAAGATATCCTTTGGTTTTTTATTCATTGAGACTTATTTTTTGGTCTATCCTATTGTCTACCTTGGAGAACTTCCTGAATAAACTTGAAAAGAATGTGTATTCTGTAGTGTTTGGTGGAGTGTTCTATAAATACTATTTAGCCCAAGAGTGTTTATAGTACTGTTCAAATTCTTTGTATTCTTATTGATATCTCTGTCTATATGTTCTATCAATTATTGAGAGTGGAGTATTAAAAAATGTCCAATTATGATTGTGAATTTGACATCTTCGCTTCACGGATTTTAAGTCTCTTTTTATTAAGTGAATACACATTTAAGATATGTCTTCCTGATGAATTGACCCTTTTAGCATTGTGAAATGCCCTCTATTTCTGGCAGTACTCCTCCTCTTGAGGTCTACTTTGTCTGATATTAATATAACCACACAGCTAGGAAACACAGATTTCATTTTTAAGTGTCTGGCTACATTTGTGGGTCAAATATTTAGAAAGAGTGCATTCAGCTTATCTGTCATCTTGTGTTCCCATAAAGATCAACCACAGGGGCTAGCTTACCCTTTCTTACGGGTAAGCCGCGCAGCCTTCCGAAACTAGAGCAACGAGGGAAGGAGACAATAAACCATGTGAAAAATGAGTGAGGATGTAATACGAAATAAACCAGGACATAATTTTATTACTTAGAAAACCCATATCTGTAATTTTAAAATTATTTTAGTATTTCCTGAAATTTTGAACTCAGTTATGAGCTGTTATGGGTTGAATGGTATCCCCCCAAAATTCATGTCCATCCAGAACCTCCGAATGTGACCTTATTTGGAAATATGTGTTTATATATATTTTTTGTTGTTAGAATTGATCAAAAATACAATACTTTCTGATTTTTCCTCACTCCCTTTCCGCACTCTTCTTGCCTCTGAACTCACACAGAGAAATATATTTATGGATTCTTAAAAAATACTACTATGCAATGTGTACATACGCTTATAGTAATTCCACTTCAAGTTTGTCCAAAGACATATATTAAGGGACCTTGATAAATGTAAGAGAGAAAGCATAAAGTTATAATCTTAGCAAAAATATTAATAAACGCAAGCCAATTCTAATTTTGTAGGGGAAAGTCATGATTGTAGCATTTGCCAATTGCTGTAGTGTAAATACTCCCATCGTGACTGATGTCAAGCTACTGCATCATAACATCACTAAACACAGTTGGGAAGAGGTGTGGAGTAATACATAATTTTATCTTATTTGAACCATACAGATACGTGTGACCTCAAATGCATAGATAATAGTAAAATAAGTATGAAGTGAATAGTTCTGAGTATTTATTACCTTTATTTGCATATAAATTATTTAATTCTAAGTTTACATAATTCCATTTTTAATTATGATTGTATATAAAAACTGACTTACAAAAATCCTGAAACCTTAGCAATTGGCTCTCACAAGCCAATACAATCTGGCTACAGGACAGCACTACTTATTCACCTAGTTTGTACAGTGATTTTCTCATTTTGGTTTCCTTTTTTTTTTTCCTCCTATGAAGCCATCTCACGTAGTTTTCAGACTACATGAAGATGCTTGACTCCAAACACTCAGAATATTTATCACTATTGATAGGATAAATTCTTAACTTTAGATAGTCTGCCATTCAGGAATTTTGATCTAGACCTTCTAAATATTACTCACCACTCAACTTCATGTTATAATTTACCCTACCCACACTTAAACTCTCAGTTTTCAGGACACTTTCTATATTCTTATGCTGTACTTTTTGCCTAGGATTTCTTTCTCCCCAAATCCAATACATACCACAAGATCAATTAAAAAATTAAATGCTGTGTGAATTTTCCCCTTTCTCTCTAGCTAGAAATCACTTATCTCTTTGCTTCCTCTCCTATAACACTTTACCTGTGCCTCGTGCCTCGTTACAGCATTTATTTTCTACCTTGTATGCAATATAATTTTATTGCATGTATATTATGTGTAAGGGAATATTTTTATTACTGGGAATATTGAAGGAAATACAGACTCTCTGTTCCAACGACACAGTTTAGAGAGGAAGATAGCAAATCCACAATTGTAGTAGACTATGTTAAGTGCTATAGCAAAAGAATGCGCCTTATGCTGAGAAAGCCAAGCAGAGAAATGGGGGAAAATTATGAGGCTGAGAAAATATTTTCTGCTTCATGTCCTGAGGGAAGATAATATATGTGACGCATAGATGTAGCAGAACTGAAGGGTACATGGAGGGAAGAGGCAAGAACTGAGGTGCAGAGGCTAGGCAGAAACGTTTTATGACAAGAAGGTTGAGCTTCATTCTGTAGGAAATTTTAAAAGTATTCTCCAAAATAAAACAATTGAATAGTTACAGATTTGCACCATGTAATAAATATCATATTATTCTAGCAAGAGTATTTAAATTACTCTCTATGTCTTCCAGGGCAAGACTGCTCAGCCGTTATTACCTGCTTATGTTTCATGTACACCCAAGTTATCATTTCCCATGTTTCTCATTGACTCCACTGATTGATGACTTCATGCATCTCACAGAGCACTGTATGGACCCTGGCACAACTAATTAGTTTAACAATACCATCAGGGGCATCAGAGTGTGATACCCCTCCCATTACCATACAGATACCACATGGAGTTAGCTGTCTTTGGATGAAACGGGAGTTTAGCCACAGTGTGTTTGGAAAAAGCTATGAAAAGATAAATGGATTATCACTAGTTACTGTCACTAGTGATAGAGTGAGAATTCTGTTCACTGTACATACCTCTCACACATTACTAGATGAATTCATGGCAGAAAGTAGAATAAAAAAGTGGAATTCTTTCTACTAAGCCCATCCAAGACTATTTTAATTCAACTATTAATAATACTTCATCAAAAATTAAACATTGGAAACAGATACAAAACTAGATAGGATGTTGGGCCAACAGGAATAACTTGGAACTGTTTCAGGGAAACTGGGATGTATCATCACCCAACTACTAAGTCTTACTCCAGTGGCCAAATAAATGGATTTGAATTCCCAAATTACATATTGTTTTCAGACTATGTGTGGGCCCACATTTTATTAATGTGTGATATTGCTGGCAGTTTTTAGATTTTAATTTTCTGTTCCAAATTCCAAGATGTCCTTTTCATATCTTTATATTTTTACCTCTAACGAGAGCAACTTGCCAACATTCACCACAGTCTTTACTATAGATTCAAAAACGGTATTCATTTTTACATGCTAAAGAATCCTAGAGAAGGTACAGATTTTGGAGGGAAGATGATCTCAGTCTTGAGCATATCAAAAGTGAGGTGTCTAACAGACATGCATGGGAAATTAAGTAAGAAATTGGATAGGTGGATCTGGAGCTCAGGAGAGAGCTCTATGCTGAAAATAGATTTGGAAATCATCAACTTATAAGAGGTTATCTGAAAACAGGGGTGTAAGTAGTGTGTTTGCAGGGAGAGTAAATAGAGTCAGAGGGCTCAAGTGCAGTACCCTGAGAAACAATGTATATTTATATACATATCTAAAGGCCCTGGGACTGCAGGATCCATTTTTGCTTGGTGTAAACACTTCTTGAGTTATGTGCCGAGGCTGTAATAAACATCACCCTCAGAACTGCTCTCTCTAGGTGTGCCCCCAGCAGCCATATTTTTCCACATAATCTCACTCTTGGCCATGAGGGCCAAGCCAAGTCTTATGGCTGGGCATTCACTTTGAGCCAGTTGGAATCACACATGGTGAGGAAGTATAACTGGACTATAATATCTAAACTCCAGGATGGTAGAGCAGCCATAGTCTCTCTCTAGAGAGTATGGGGAAACATGAACGCAAAGGCAAAGAGATAAGACATGGAAATTGACCACTTTCTGGGTTTCCTGGTACAAACATTTCTGCTCCTGATTCAGCCCTTAGTTTGTGCTGCAATTGTTAATCAGGTACTTCCATGTGCCAAGCACTGGGTTAGCAGGCATGGCCACAGCGATAAGGGAATAAGTTCCATGACCCCTTGGAACATCCCTTGGTATATTCCCTTTCTTAGAATTCTGTATCTCCTTAAACTAAGTCTCCTCTTGATTCAATGGTAGCCTCAGCTGGTTTTTATTGATACAAATCAGAAAGCCTGAGCCTTTAAATGGCTAGTATTTGTGTCCTCCACAGAGCAAACCATGGTATCTTAATATATTACCTGTCTCTGATGTGCAATAAATGTTTGCACAATTAATAATAGAATTAATCAATAAATTAATTGCTATCTAGTTTCAATAATCCTATTAATTCCCACCATAAGTCTAGTGTTAGCTTCTAGGAGCAAAGCATCTTGTGGCAAAAATGTTGCTTCCCTCAAACATTCTGCCATGAGTCTAACCTACTTTAGTCAGAGCCTTCTAGCTTGTTTACTTCAAAAAGAACAAAATCCTTTAAGCAGAGAAGTTCTGAAAAGCAGATCGACATCAAACTTATTTGCATGTTTAAAGCAGGCAATTCGTGCATGTGGCTCTGCTTAGATTTCTATGAGAAAGCCATATGCCATTTCTTGCCATATTAATTTATTGTTAGCCATCTTTAAGGATAGCTTTATGCCACTTATTTTTATCTCACTTATTGAACAGTTACATAGCTGAAAACATGTTATCCTGGGAACAGTTAAATCACAGGTGATTATGATGTTTAGTCATCCATTTACTGTTGCAAAACATCCCCTCTAACCCAAAGCCCTGAGGCAAAGAGTGACGTGAACACAAAATATACAGAAGAAACCATAAAATGTAGCTCTTACTGTTACACTTAGCACTGGACAACAAAATTTTCCATGAGCATCCATGGAATGAGATTAGAATCCTGGTACTATCAATCTCTGTCTCCGTAACTTTTGCAAGTTACTAAAACTCCTAACCCTCCATCCTCAAACTTGTCTCCTAGGGTTGCTGTGAGGATTCAATAATGCAATCCAAGTAGCTTGTTTAGCCGAATACTTTGTTCAAAAAATGTTATCTAGTATTATTTTTATTGCTATGAAATTTGTTTGCCCTAAGAGGCAAAGTCAAGATAAGAGCAGAAAATGATGTATGAAGGTAGCTATTCAAAGATCCTCGGTCATGGTAACCACAGGCCAGATCCCACGCTTCAACGTGCGACACCCTCAGACTCCACACAACGTGAAAGGCTGCTTCACATCTGTGCGTTCAGGTTTCAAAATGTAAGTTGAACGTATCTATTGTCTCTCCTCCACAGAATATGTAGTGTGATATTATTCTTCCAACATAATCACACTGCTGGTTAATTTTCTAGAGATTATGTTCTTTGAACCCTAGGTCCTAAGAGTGGAATTGAATTGGACTGAATTCTACCTTCAGTCTGGCAATGAGAAGATGAGGTCTGTGAAGTTTTGGGTGTTCTCTTCGAGGTTCCCAGCCTTCCATTTATGTTCCTCTTTCCTCGTCTCAATGGTAATTCCACCCACATATGCAGAAGCATTGATTTTTCAAAGTTTCTTTCTACTATCTTTCCCCCTACACATGCTCATCAAAAAAGGAAGAGATCTAATGTCTGCCATTTATAGTTGCTAACTGATTGATTGACTGATGACACTTTAGTGTGAATGAGTTTCTGCAAATGCCTAACCATAGTCAGGCCTGTGTATTTTAAGCCTTTTCTCTCAAATTATGGAATGAAAGACTGTATCCCCATTAAAGTAATTAAGGCATCTGTAGGAAGAAAGGCAAGAATGCTTCTGCGAGGTAAGGCCTACACTAAAGGTAAATCTGCTTGATTCCTTTTAGGATAATTGTACATATGTTCAGGAGGGACATGAGGCCACTCCTTGAAATGGCCTCTTAATCACTTAAGGGTAATGGATTCAAAACGGTCTTTTAGAGGCCTGTTCCTGGGTGCCCTGTTGCTACTGTTTCTTGACTTCTCTGTAGGCCTGGAGCCGTCCTTTCCAGGACAAGTGTATTTGTCAGAATCTCTTCTACAGAGGCTTCACTTGATTCCAGATCAGACCAGACAATGAGAGCAGAGGGCAAGCTCACTAGAGCACAGTAGGTGGCCAGAAGAAGGAGCCAGAGGTGGGCTATGGTGTGAGTTAAGACTAGCAGTCAGCATGAGCATCATGCTCAAAAGATGCTGAGTGGAGATTCTAGCTCTCTGGATTAATCAATAAGATGCTCAAGGAGCCTGGAGCAGACAGACAGAAATCCAAGTCATCAGCAGAAGAAAATGGAGACAAAATCTTTAAAATCAAGGTCTCAGGAAAAGCTGCGGTCTTTGGGAAGAACATGGCAGAATGAAAGTGCTGGTTTGGGAACCAAGACTAGATGAGTAACCAAGATTCCAGTCCCTGGAAATCATTACCACATTGGACTGAGCTCTGTGTCTTAGAGAACACTTCTGGGCTCTTCCTCCAGCCTGCTACTCTCCAAGCAGTGAGGAAGACATGATGCTAAGAAGACATGCCCACCTGGATCCTGAGCCCATCCCTCTTACACTCTGCTCTGATGGCCCTGAGCTTGCTTCTGGGGCCTGAAGAGACCCTTTCCTTGTCCATTCTTCCAGTAACTGACAGCACTGCCTGCGTGGGTACAGTTCCGAGCTGTGGCTATGAGGTGGCTGTTGGGGAAGATGGACAGAGCCTGAATGTGGACATGTGGCTATAACATCCACCCACATGCACACAAGATCCTTCAAAGTGCAGAATAAAGCTGGAACTGGGAAGAGAAGAGGGAATGGCCAGGGGACTTCCAGTGGTGTTTCTGTTCTGGTGCTCCTTAAACTTCCCTGAGCAAAAAACTTGACCCCCAAAAGCCTGTGAGATCTTCTTGAACTTCCAGGTAAGAATTAAGAGGTTACAGGTCACAAGGTTAGTAGACTCCAAAAGGTAAAGAATTAATCATTTCATGACTCTTCCTTTCATACTTGAAGGATAAATCCCCTACTCACCTCTTCTAATTATATCCTTTCTCCTATTCTAACCAGAATTCTCAAATGTGTAGGGTTTTACTTGTTTAATTAGTGCTTAATGTTTTAAAAAATTCCAATTTTGGAATTACAAAATCAAATACCTTAGGGTCCAGGAGTGGGAAGAACCTGTGGTAGCTTCAGGGTACAGGAATCACCCACTGGCGTTTACAGTGAAGAAAAAAAAGTGAATAGGAAGAAATTAGATGCACTACTTTACTATCTCTAAATAAAACTTCTTCCCCTTCTTGACTTCATAGAATATATCCCTATGCTCTTTTTGGTATTTCTGGAAATAAAGTTTCTGTTCAAAGAGTGTGCTACTGGAACATACACTTTTATTAATTAGCATAACATATTATTTGTGTTCTTAGCTTGTTGTTCTTCCCATGACTAAATCTACTACAAGAAGAATCTATGTTTAATAAGAATATTGTTCATAATCCTATCTCTGTGAGATACTTTGCTACATATGTCCTAGAATTAATTAGTCTGGTTAAAACACACGCATGCACGCGCACACACACACTTCCTTGCTTTGATATAAATGTTTTTTCTCACAAGTACATGAACGTTTTGAAATCACACAAGAGATGTTTAATACATAACGTTGGTCACTTAGAAAGCTGATTCTTAGAGAAAATATGGAGAGTACAATTGTTAAATAATGAAAACAAAAATTCAAACCACCAAATCGGAATGGATACAACAAAATTAGTGTTGCCAATTTCAAATTAGTTACTTTAGGAAGGCAGACATTTATTCCACTACTCAGTATATTTTTGGAAGTCCTCTTTGGTGAATTTTTGGGTACCATTGGTCCAAATCCTTTGAAATATTCTTGGTGGTGGTGAATCTTCATCAATTGAGGTCAAATTGTATTTTTAGAGAGAGCATAAAGCCAATCAAAGCCAAGTCTACTGAATGAGGTAAGTGATCACGCTGAGTCGTTCCACTTCTGATCAGAATCAAAGCCATATATAAACCCCTGAGTGGTGTGTTTATGAAGTTTCTACTGACAATGAAGACAATTTTAGATGAAAGTTACAAATATGCTGAGTATCATTAGAATGTGTGGTTATGATTCCTAAGACAACGATTTTTGAACAAAAATTAAATTGGGGTGTATAGCTTTTAATGTACTTTTTTTTAAGTAGAAGGATATTAGTTTTTGTTCTCACACTATACATCAAAATTATTTCTAGGTGAATTAAAATATCCTTTTAAAATTAAACAATAAAAATCTAGAAGAAATTACAGGCAATTAGCTAACATCATAACAACAAAGTGAGAACCTTTAAGGAATATACTGATATTGATACAATTGATGGTTTAAAAAATACATCAGAAAAAAATGCGCTTAGAAGATTAAAAAACAATATGTGGAATAAAGAGACTTAGTAAATTTGCACATTTTTGAAATGAAAAAAATAAATTGTTATACTCAGTAAAAGGAAAGAACTACTCTCCTAGTCTATGGAAGTATAAATTGGCATGATTTTCCTCTAGGGCAAGCAAATTGGTGCTATGTAAGAAATGCCTGAAAAACATGTGCACTCTTTGACACAGTAAGTTAATTTTTAAGAATGTATTAGAAGGAAGTTATGAATGTGCACAAAGGCTTATATTCAAGTAAGTTCTTGATACCAGTGAAGGAAAAGAAAACCTGATGCCCAACTACAGAGGATTCAATTAGTAAATTTTGGTATTTCCATATAATAGAATAATTAAAGACAGGAAAATGTTTATAATATACTGTTTGTCAAACAATAACACAACTGCAGCCATTTTACTTCTTTGGACAGACATTTAATCTGTTTTAAAATACTCTTAATAATTTAATGAGGAACAGACCTTTGGCACTGCGTGTGTATGTGTCTCACATTGTTACTTTTGAAGCACTCCTTTGCTGGCTATGTTGTAAGAGCTATTCTTTCTGGATGAAGCGTTGTTTCCGTTCATGGACATTTTCTCACAGCAACGCCATACAGTCTGGTCCACCTAAGAGATGAAGATGCATGGGAACCTCCTTTGCTGCCCGCACAGAGTCGCCTTCTTTGGTGGGCACATTGTACTGATTTACTTTTTCCTCCTGAGAGATGAGGTTTCTACTTTCTGAGACATTCAGAGTAGGTGATTTAAAGCTTGTGATTATCACTTCAGGGTTGAGTCTGTTTTTAATGACAATTTAAATCAGAGAGAACAACACTGTTCAATCTCCTGATATCCTTTCTATACCAGATGACCACTTAAACCCTATCTTCCTGCATTTCTTTGCACCTTTTCACATGTGTTTTCTTTTAGTTAAAGCTAAGAATATGATTTGGATTATTCATTTATTTCAGTGTGTTAAAACTTGAGCTCCTTCATCATATTTCAGGTTTGTTTAATAGCTTATAGGGGTTAAAATACCATCAACGAAGTAACCAATCCTGCATTCAGCTACATAGCAGAGGGCATTTTCTCAGTACTTGCAAAGAAAATACCCAGAAGAAGATCTTTTAGAAAAGTTGGTATGTCCCAATTAGAACAAAGGATTTTTTAATCTGAAAAGAGGCTATTGATAAAAGGGTGATACTGAAAAATAGCAGATTTTTTAAAGTTCTATTAAAAAGTCACATTTTAATGGCTTCTCACAAATATTGATAAAATAATTTTAATCACCAGATGTATATTGTGGACTCAAGACGAGATAAAACATATGCCATGTCTGATTTACTTACTAACGCCCTAGAAAATTAAAGAAATTATTTAGAATTTTATTCATATGAATAACGTTCTATCTAAGCTATAAGTATAATATGGTTATATTTCTCATTTGGTAAAAGGTGATTTCAGAAGAGCAGTATAGAAACGAGGGTTAAAATCATGGACTTCAGAGTCAGACATATCCCACTGGAGCCGTGGTCCCACCGCAGGATACCTGTCACCTTGGGCAAACAGTTCTATTTCCTCCCACACACCAAAGGCATAATAATGCATATCTTGAAAGTTATAAGATATGCATTATAAATGAAATAAAATCATATATGAGGGACTTTGTGGAGTTCTTGGCTCATAGTAAGCACTAAATAAACGGTAGTTGCCATTATCATTGCTAACACCAGTTTTGACGCTCGTTAAATTTCATGTTGTTCTCTCCCTAATTGCCTCCTCACGAAGTTAGGTTGCCTCTTCCAGATCCATTTCAATTTTAACTTTTTTCCTAAGACTTCCTTGATTTTTCTGGCTTTTATTGATCTAATTGTTTCATGACTGATTCTTACCCCTTAACACAGATGCCTCCTATTTTCTGAATTCCTTAAAATTGTATTTATTATATCAATGTTCTAGTTATTTATTGCTACATAACAAACCCTCAAACTTAGTTTAAAACAACAACCATCTTATTATGTCTCCTGATTTTTGTGGGTCAGGAATTTGGACAGGTGTTGGCCAGGTGATTCTTCTATTTTGCAGGGCATTGACAAAGTAATTGGTGGTATTCAGCTGGTAGCTGGACTGGTATGGAGGGTCAAAGATGTCTTTCCTCACATTCTGGTGCCTTGGTGGGGTTGGTGGGAAAATTGGGCTCAGCAGGTGTGCTAATCCCTACATGAGGTGTATGCATCTTTATCCAGCATGGTGGGCTCACGGTAATTGCCGGACTTCTTACATGTCAGCTCAGGCCGCCAAGTTCATGGCTTTAAATGACTAAGAAGTCATGTAGCATCACCATTACTGGTTGAAGCAGTCACAAGCCTACCCAGATTCATGGGCAGGGGACATAGATCCCACCTTTAATGGCAGGAATGTCAAACAGTTTGCGACCATGGTTTAAAACTGCCAAAAACTCCTCTGACACAAAGAGTCTTTTGAGAGTAGAGACTATGTCCTGGTCATATTTACATCACCAGCAATGTCTTATAGGTCAGGAGATATTCAATAAATAAAAATAACTATAAGCTATAAACTTCTTTTAAAATTTGATTAAGAGCATGCCTCTGTCATATTCTGTATAAAGAAAAATCAAACTAATTATTTTGATGTTTTTCATATCAGAATCTAGCCTTGCTGAATTTTACTACCATGAAACCATGACCACATTGAACATTTCCTTATTACTGTCACCTAATCCTTATTAATTTCTGCCTCAATCTCCCTTCTTTCTCTCTCTCTCCTGTGTGTGTGTGTAAGACTTGAAGTCAGATATACGGTGTTTTCTACCAATAATACTGTGTGAGCCACTTCTTTTCTTCAGAGCTAAATTTCATCTTTTTAATAATATTAATATTAAATTAGATAATATTTAAAGTTTCACACAACTCTAAAACTCTGCATCTGTGGGTTTACTCTTGTTATAGTAACCATGGGAGAGCAGCATGGAGTGGGAGAAAGAGCATTGCTATGGAAGATAATAGGACGTGGAGTTTTGTTCCAGAGCTGCTGCCTGCTAGTGGTGTAATTCTGGAGGATAATAATTTCTCTACTAAGTTCCCAAGATTGGGGTGAATCCAGTGAGATAATGTATACAAAGTATCTTGATCAACTATAAAGGACTGCATGTCATGATTGCAAAACATTTCTCTGCCTTCCTAAAGGGATGGAGTGGACGGTCCTACAGGATTTTAGACAGGCACTAAACACAACTTTGGAGCACTGCTGTGAACAGGCATCTATGCTGGAATATCTACAGCTCCAGATCCTGCCACTAAGCCCAGCCCATGTAAATATCACCCTCTTTCCTTACTTGGCGGCTGCACTTCTAATCATTGAAAACATGCATATCGTCAGAGAAAGGCGTTGAGAATTCAACTGCTGAGCCAGTATAGAGAAGTTATTCATTACCGGGTTCAACCCAAGGTCAAAAACATGAAACCTCAACCATTAAGCAAAATGGTGACAGGCGTGGTAGTGATGACCCAGAGTGACTATATTGCTCTTGGGAAACAAGGACAGGAATACAGCAGGCCTGGAAAAGTTTGCCAAGTCAAAGTCAGAAACAACCAGGCCATAGTCCCGAGGTGTATATGAAGCAGCACGTTCCAGATGGAATACAGGAGGACAGCAAAGGGGAGGCCAGCCACCAACAGGAGAGGCTATGGAAATCCTCAGTGTCTGACTGTGTCTTCAGGGTTCGTTTCTTTCCTCCAAAACTCCCTCTTCCCCATAGTCAAGACACCCTCACCTCGACAAATCCCATGAAGACACAGAAAGGGCTATATTCTCCTTCCTGCTGCAGAAGGCAGTTTGTCTTGGCCTCCCAGGCTCAGAGTCGACTGCGCTTACTTCTTGAAATCCATCTCTTCAGCCAGCTTCAGCCTCGCTACTTTTTTAGACATATTACACTCTAACTTTTCCATTGGAAGGATGCTGAATTCAGTAGGACTGGAGAATTTGTTAGAAGTTAGTACTTGTGTTCCCTGCAATGATAATTGTTTCCTAACTTATTTCTTTAATTTGTCTAAGCTAAACAGAAGACATCACTATATCAAGGCAATATTTAAAATGCATAGATCTATACCTAGTGCCCGGGTATAAATGGAACTGTAATGGTTCTGGCTGTGGAGCTATAATGCATGGTAATGTCTGACAAGAGAGAAAGGAATGGCCGAGTTCTGCTTTCTATTGTCCTTAGAGGTGGCTACAGAAACACACACCCAGATATGAAAGTCAAGAAGGGGTCATGCTCTGCTTTGCCTTTGTTTATGACACATTTTTGCAGACCCATTTTTGGCCTGCCGCTGCCAAGGACTCTCACACAGCTCAGGGTGTCTGGGAAATGCCTGTTTCATTAAGGCTCCTGAACCCTATCATGTTACACTTCAGAAGTAGTGACCAGCTTACTTAAAACAAAGAAGCTTTGACCTTTCTCCCCTTCTGAAACCAAAAACAGATGAAGTTAAAGTGACTCATTTCCGGCTTTAAATATGCTCTAAGAAACATTTTCTCAAGTAGTTTTGGGCCTCAGGTTTTTTTGTTTTTTTTGGTTGTGTTTTTGCTTTAGTTTTATTTCATATCTTTACATAAATATCTCCTTCCCTTTTTGTCAAGGACAACATAGTTATTACTTATATTCATGGTGCAGCTCACTACCCTTTTTTTTTTCCTTCTAGATTTCTTACTTTCTTCCCTTTTTTCTTTTTTTTTTTTTAATCTGTGTTGTTTATAACCATGACCCTTGATCTTCCAAGTCTTAAAACAGCTTGGCTTTCAGCAGCTAAATCTGACAAGGTCAGCATTTTTCTGTTTATTCTGAGAATACTATTTACCCTCTGGGGTTTTTAAAAGCAATTCTGTAAAACATCACTTGGAAAAAGTTTGCAGCATTCATAGAGACTTCCATAAAGTCAGATCACAATAAACGACAACTCTTCCTCTGATTTTTGAACCCTGGGGCAATCATCACTATCGGAGTATTTGGTGCCTAAGTAGCTGCTAACCAAAAATTTTTAAATAAAATTATAGGTTTAAAATAATCTAAATTATCTAAATATTTATTTCACTTCAGTAGGATGAGCTTGCCAACTTGAATCAAAAAACCAATCAGACAATTCTTCTGTCTTGTTATTCAGAAAATATTTCCATTCGAAATTGCATAATACAGTATATTCGTTATTTTGTTATGAATTAGAATAAGGAGAGAAGGCAGACCTTTTTGGTAGTCAAGCCATAGAACAAATCTACTTTTGATCAGTATGTAAGTTGTGAGTCAGCTGGGGATCATAACTTGTGTTTAAGGAGACAAAAGCTGTTTCTGAACTGGTGAAATTGAGACTGTTATTTGAAAAGAGACTTACGTATTTGTCAAAGATTCAAAGATAATCCGCCAGGCTTGGATACAGTTCTCCATTCACTGGAGTGACTGCCAATGCCTCTGCTTCAGCATGAACACCTCAGAGCCCAACAGCCCTTGGGATCAAGCTGAAAACATTACTTCCTAGCTGTACAGTTTCATCACAGAACGTGTCTCCGCTACACACGGAATTCCCCTTCAAGAGGCTTGACAGTGAATCCAAAGTATGTAATGTGTTCAAATCTCATTAAGAAGTTCATTCACTAGACTATGAGGAGAAAACATTTAACTCTAGCAAATGTGCTACTAGTTCAGAATGCACTACTTTAGCAAATAGACATCTTTTTGGTGGTGGATGAGGGTTGGAGAGGGGGTGAGGGGACACTTATGCCATTGGGAACACTTCGTGGTTTCTTCTGGAAGAGTAAGGATGCTCGATTCTCTGGATCAGAAGAATCAAGGAGCAGGTGCCTGGGAGGATATCCTGGGAGGATAAACACTGCTAAGTTTGCATTTATTCCTTTAGCTCTAACTGTACATTAATCTAATAAGATGGTCTAATAAAATAATGCATTTTTCAAAATGCTTAGCTAGCCCTTCAGGAGGGGTGGGCATTTTTATTATTTAACAAGGAGTGCATCATGAAAAAATTGGTGAATAAAGGAAGCTGGCGCTGTAGGCTGCTCTGGCCTCCAGGGGTCGCCCTTCCCTTTAATGACTGTACAACAATAGTCTGAGACCCCACCCCGAGGGACTTGGGTCTTTTAGCAGTTTCTTGTGCCCTGGTAACTCTGAGAATCCCAGACATTGCTTACATGTTACAGAATGTGTGCTCGTTTACACTTTCCCCCTCAGCCAGCCATCTGTCTCTGTCTGCTGCCACACCCTCCTGCCGGCGACCTCTTCCTGCCGGAGTCTGACTTCTCAAACGCTCTTTCTGCTCCCCTCGTGCCATTTTGTGCTAAGTATGGATGTGGGCCTGTCTCATTACTCCCCACAGCCTGCAGCGGGCTGAGGTATTTTACAGAACTTTCCTGGAGGCTTAGGGAGAGCAGAAAGAAACAGAAAAGAAATACAAGACAGGACACTAGATTTGTAGGACTCCTCTCAGAATGTGTACACCTTCCCAAGGGGTTTCCTGCTAAATGTCTTTCTCCTTTACACACACACACACACACACACCCATCTTACACTAGGTTGCACTGACCAGCTGCCTTCTCCCTCATCTGGAATCAAGACCCTGACCTCCTCTGTGACTGCCACAGAGGAACATTCATTTTCCTAAGAGGAAATCTGATGTGATATGCAAAGAATATAACACTTCATATTAGCATATATGCCAGCTTCTATCTCCAATGTCTCAAGCTTTCTCATCAGAATAAAATCTTTGCTTTACCTTATTTTAATCAAGATATGGAGGGGTAGGTGGGGGAAAGCTGTGCAATTTAAAAGGCAGCAAGATCCTTTTTGACCCACCTCCTAGAGAAATGGAAATGAAAACAAAAATAAACAAATGGGACCTAATGAAACTTAAAAGCTTTTGCACAGCAAAGGAAACCATAAACAAGACCAAAAGACAACCCTCAGAATGGGAGAAAATATTTGCAAATGTAGCAACTGACAAAGGATTAATCTCTAAAATTTACAAGCAGCTCATGAAGCTCAATAACAAAAAAACAAACAACCGAATCCAAAAATGGGCAGAAGACCTAAACAGACATTTCTCCAAAGAAGATATACAGATTGCCAAAAATCACATGAAAGAATGCACAACATCATTAATCATTAGAGAAATGCAAATCAAAACTACAATGAGATATCATCTCACACTGGTCAGAATGGCCATCATCAAAAAATCTAGAAACAATAAATGCTGGAGAGGGTGTGGAGAAAAGGGAATCCTCCTGCACTGTTGGTGAGAATGCAAATTGATACAGCCACTATGGAGAACAGTATGGAGTTTCCTTAAAAAACTACAAACAGAACTACCATACGACCCAGCAATCCCACTACTGGGCATATACCCTGAGAAAACCATAATTCAAAAAGAGTCATGTACCACAATGTTCATTGCAGCTCTATTTACAATAGCCAGGACATGGAAGCCACCTAAGTGTCCATCAACGGATGAATGGATAAAGAAGATGTGGCACATATATACAATGGAATATTACTCAGCCATAAAAAGAAATGAAATTGAGTTATTTGTAGTGAGGTGGATGGACCTAGAGTCTGTCACACAGCGTGAAGTAAGTCAGAAAGAGAAAGAAAAATACCGTATGCTAACACATATATACGGAATTTAAGAAAAAAAAATGTCATGAAGAACCTAGGGGTAAGACGGGAATAAAGACACAGACCTACTAGATAATGGACTTGAGGATATGGGGAGGGGGAAGGGTAAGCTGTGACAAAGTAAGAGAGTGGCATGGACATATATACACTACCAAATGTAAAACAGATAGCTAGTGGGAAGCAGCCGCATAGCATAGGGAGATCAGCTCGGTGGTTTGTGACTACCTAGAGGGGTGGGATGGGGGGGGTGGGAGGGAGGGAGACGCAAGAGGGAAGAGATATGGGAACATATGTATATGTATAACTGATTCACTTTGTTATAAAGCAGAAACTAACACACCATTGTAAAGCAATTATATTCCAATAAAGATGTTAAAAAAATTAAAAAATTAAAAAAAAATAAAAGGCAAGATGAGAGTAGCATTAACATATATACACTACCAAATGTAAAATAGCTAGTGGGAAGCAGCCCCATAGCACAGGGAGATCAGCTTGGTGCTGTGTGACCACCTAGAGGGGTGGGATAGGGAGGGTGGGAGGTAGACGCGAGAGGGAGGGGATATGGGGATATATGTATACGTATAGCTGATTCATTTTGTTACACATCAGAAACTAACACAACAGTGTAAAGCAATTACACTCCAATAAAAATGTATTTAAAAATAAAATAAAGGCAAGATGTTTCTGGATTCTAGGCATTCATTTTCATACAGATATTGACATCTACCTAAGTACCCTGTTCCACTGGGGAGTTCATGATTAAAATGAAGTACCCAGTGTGATTTAAGGAGAGGTCCTAATGTCTTGGGATCACTCAGAATAAGGGAAATAAGTGAATTAGCAGTATAAAAGGACAAGGTAAGAACTGGATTCTAGAAGCTGGCAGGTTAATCAGCTCAGATCTTAGGCTGTATAGACTGAGGAACTGTTAGGAGTTAGAAAAGATGATGACACTTCCAAGGCAAAAGCAAAGACTAGAGGGATTGTGTATAGAGAGGCAAGAGATGGAAAAGAAAACTGCAAAACTGATCTCAAACTTAATATACTGCATCTCCTCAATGAAATGGATTTGCCTGTTAAAGACTAGAGATTGATTTGAAAAAACCAGAATGACTCACTCTGGGTTAGCCAGGGGCAAAAACCAGAGACGTGAAATAAAACTTTCACTAAGGACTGCCATTGTGCTTTCACTTGCCGTACTCTCCAGAGACTTATACCAGGCATTTGGGCAGGGCAATAATTTTGTGTCCCTGCAAACCAGTATAGTTTAAATATTTGTTCACATTTATTCAAAGCAGGACCTCATGAGGTAAAGAAGGAAGATGCCTGTTGGTGGCAGCTTTTCCTTCTGACCCAAACTTGAATACTTCACTCAGTAAATCAAAGACATTTCTGAGAAGATATTTTGGTGACCAGCTATTGTTATTTGACCAGCTCATTCCCACTCCAAGTTAGTCTATCGAAGTACTTCTCCCAACAAGGTGTATAACTTTCCTTGGAAATTTTCTAATAAATTCCATTCTTCCATCTTATTAATTTCCCAATGATGTCCTAGTGTCCCTTGCAGATGGGGGTCCTGGGCACCATCTAGCTGGTCTACCTCTCAATATGTCTTTGCCAGTCTTATGCCACTGTCACTTGGAGTTACTGGTGTCAGCACTACTGAACACACATCCCCCACTCCCTACTTACCCACATGATAGAAAACAAACAGTGCATTTCAGAGCACAAGATCTCTCCTCATGAGGACTCCCACTAAATGCTGTTGAATTGAAATGAATAGAAGTGGTAGGTCTAAGGGCACAAAAAAACAGTACAGATGGAGGCCAAGATGCAGAAGATGTACATCTAAAATGGTCCTGAGCTTCAGTCATCTGGGTGTGATAAGTCAAATGAAGTTTGGGGCCACTTTTTTGTGCTGCTGTCTAACGAAAAGATTTAAGAATTTTTCCTGAGAAATAAGGCTACATTCTAACTTACTTAGTAAATAGAACTTTGGACTTCTCAACACCACTATTTCATTAACATGTTTTGCATGTAAACTTCTAATTGGTTTCTTTATACTCACTTTAAAAATGAATATATTCTTCTGCATTAACATTTTATATAACATCATGGTCTAGGCATGTACATGTACTGCTAAAATTAAATCATCAATAATCACTATCTAAAATGAACTACATTCCAAAAGCTCTGGCTAATGATTTATCTCTTCTTCATGGAACTGATCTCTATCAGATTGATTTATGTAGCAGCCAATCACGTTTCAGTAAACTGCAGCATGCACATGCATCTTTAAGTGATGATAAGGTGTGACTGTCCATTTATTTGTACAACACTGGCAACAAAAAAAAAAAAAAGAAAGAAAGAAAGAGAAGATGGAGAAAGAAAGTCCCAACCTCTTTCAAAAGCTTCACACAATGACCAATTCCTCTAAGAAAAGATAATGGCCAATTCTATATCAAATTTCAGAATAACTGACACACTAGGATCAAGGATATGCAAAAACATACACAAAAATGGTGAACATTAAAATGGTGACATTTGCTACAGAGAATTCTTTGCCTTTGCATGGTTACATTATTTGCTTTGATAGCAAGGTACCTTTTTGCACATTTACATTATTTGCTTTGATAGTAGATGCTTTTGTTAGTTGTTGAAGTGATTGACAACCTCATGCTGTTCTATTTAATTGCCTTTTCTGCAATGCAAGGTTCTATGTTTAGAAGACGCTGTTTCATAAATAAATCCAAAGTGTGTGTGTTTGTGTGTGTGTGTGTGTGTGTGTACTACAGAGGTTTCACTTCTCAAGTCAATTCTGTAACTATTCAACTACAGCTGTTGCTATATTTATCTGTATTTACATTAGGGTTCATTCTCATCCTTCATGTTTTTTGCCTTTTCTATGTTTAAGGAGATTAATGGATCTTCTTAAGAGAATGAGAGCTTTTTCTTACAGCTCTTCAATTTTGAAGGAAGGGTGGAGGTATTGGACATATAATGTTTTAGCAAAATGTGTAAAACGTTCAAACTTTCAAGGCCTAAACAATTATTCCCCACAAGATCATCTCTAAGATTTAAAACCTGTAAGGATTGCATTCTCCCTGAATTTACATTCTAGCTTTTGGATTTGTTCTCTCAATAAAGTCCAAATAGTAATTTTTTCCCAGTTAACAAAATATAATATAGAAATACTACGGATAAAGAGTCTTATCACATGATGATTTCAAAAATATTCTCTCATTGAGAGCTTGGTCAATCTTGTTATGATATAAAAACTATGCAGCTCAATACAAAGATCTTTAGTGATTTTATTTAACTTAACCTAAAAATTAAGTTCAAGTAATTCTTAAAATTAAGTTATTATTATTATGATGTCTTATACTTATCTTCAGGATATATTTCAAGATGGTTATTACTGTTTTTTTTTTAATTTTGTCACTCTTTGTTATTTTTCACAGGTCTAGATGATTTTGAGCACATTTGATAACACATTCCGTAGGAATTCTACAGGTCAACACACATGGTATCAATACTGTGGTGACTTTTCTTCCAACCCTCTATTGTGAGCTTAAGTCAAAGAGACAGTGATTTTAGAGGCAAAGAGGTAGAGAAATAAAGCTCAGACTAGTGTTTTCAACTGGTCTGAGAAATAAAAGTTGGATCAACTGTGATTGTTTCAATTGTCAAATGAGGCAGGGTGATTTAGACAAAGTGCTTAAATTTAAATCTTGACACTACCAACTTGTAGCTGTGTAATTGCATATATCTCTTAACCATTCTGAGTTGTTTCTTCATCTGTAAAATGGAAATATACACAATATCTACTTTCTAAGAAACAGCCAACATTGGATGACCTGGAAGGGAGGGAGCCAGAAGAATAAGTATTGGCACTCAGTCCTCACTTTCTAAATCTCCTCTCTCATTGGCTAAACCCAACTTGAATCCAGAGGGCAGGAGTTCACTGATGCAATTCACAGGGCAAGACTCCAGGGCAGAGGCAGGGTGGAGAATGGTGAAGAGTAGATCATGAAGGTAAGAAAAATATCACTGTACATATGAAAGAAAGCAATAAGGTCCTAAAGTAGAGAACCCAGAGAGGAAACAGATTTTGATAATAATGTCGGAGTAAGACTGTGGAGGAGGTAACACATAGATGGAGCTCTAAAGAATGAGAAGAAGCCAACCACATAAAGAGATAGGCAGAGAGAATTCTAGGCAACAAGAATAGTGTTGGCAATAGCCCTAAGGTAGGAAAGAGCCCTTTGTGCTATGTGATTTGAAAGAATACTCACATGGCTCTCATGTGGCTTTCATAAGTCAAGGTAGGAATACAGACCTAATTGGTTGTACAATGGGTTTTAAATAGGAGAGTGACATTTGGAAGAATACTGTGGATGCTGTGCGAAGAATGAATTGAACAAGAAAAATGAGGGGAAAAAAAGGAAAAAGAACAATTTTTTAAAAAGCTAAACATGCAATAGAGTAGATGTCACAAGGCAAAACCAAATGATTAAATGGCAAATGAGTCATACAGACCGCAAAGTTCATAAGTGTTCAGAGAAAGGACAATGCCTTTCTACTTGAGTTAATAATGAAGGATTTATCAAAAGACAGTTTAAACTGGACCTTAGAGGCCGATACAGAATTAAAACAAGTGGAGAGAAAGGGGGAGCCAGTTACAGAATAAGAAGAAATTAAAGTCAGGTAATTACAGAAATATTTGGCAAAGAATGAAGAAGGCTTTTTTTTTGAGAGAGGAGCAAAGGAAAATGGAGTTGGGTTCCGGAAGAGAAGAACATACATGTTTCTTGGCATTAGTTAATTAATTTTCTGGTCTTCCCAGGTAAGGTTTTAATTCTTAACCAGGTCTTTCGATAAGTTTGGTGAGATTTTCAGGTACTTTGGACACTAGAGAGATACTTTAGGATTTGCCCACTCAAATCATATCACATAACCAAGCTATCAGCTACTGATCCAATTTATGCAAAGCTGATTCTCAAAGATCAGAAATACCCAAATTAAAACATACTCAAAACAATGTTTGTCAAGCCAGTAACATAAGCATTGATTACATTACCTGCTATTTTAGAGTATCTACATCATTGCTTCTTTGGTACAGAAAATTGAGAAAGAACTATATTTGTTCTATTTTTTTAAACTAGGAAATCTGATTTTATTGATGATAGAAAATGAGTTGTCTTTTTATTGGCCTACAAAACACTGGGAAAAGTAGAGACAGCATTTATACATATTTCTAAGAATATAATTTTAATTTTAAAAGATGACTACATAAAGCTATTTTTTGAGACATTGAAGTTTCAACCTCATTCTTGTACTGTGCATGTATATCTCATATTGAACTGTTTGGTTATATTTTCCCTAGAAAATGGCATCAAATATTCAAATTGTTAGGTTTTTTAATTCCAGAATGCATTTAGTTCTCTTAATGTAAGAGATGTAATTGGCAATATACTTAATTCTATAAACGATTTTTAATCTATTATATTCAATAAATATATCAAACAATCGATATAAATATTATATATTCATGTGTGGAATTGAAGTCAGAGCATTTAAGACATTTGCTCAAGGTTACATAACAAGTAAAGGGCACAGCTAAGACTTGAACTGAGAAATGATTGGGGAAAATAATTTTCTCACATCCCTTATTTGCAATATTTTGAACCTCCCTCTGAGGGCATCAGAGTCAATAATAAAACTCACAGTAGTGTCAGTTCCCCTGTGAAGAAGATGAACAGTTGTACACGTATTAGTATTTCACAATAAGGCTACCAAAGACCAAGTGAAATTCAGGTAAAAATAAACTAGAAACCTTTACCAAGACTCACGTTACAAAGTGGCTTTACTTATGGGACCCAAACACACCTCCTAGTTTGTAATGCTATTGTCTCTGTGATTGATTGTTTAATTCATCAGTACCACTCTCATGAGATTATAAGAAAACGAACAACTGAATATTAGTAATTCAAATCGATCCATTCTTGGAATGATTTTGATTCCCTTTCTATGCCCATCTGGAACTCACACTTTGTTCAAGGCTATGCTAAATTTCCACCCACTCCATGTAGGCTTCCTGACTACAGAGACCATTATCTCTCTCCCTTTGCTTTCCATACGCCGCCACGTTACTTTGGGGCATTACTTTTCCCCTAGTGAGTGCAGTCTTAGGGGGTTAAATCCATGTGCCTGTCTCACCTGTAACATATAGAAGGAGTTTTGGCTCCTTCTTTCAAAACTTTCCTCTTACCACCTCATTACAGCTCTTCACTTAAGTTTAGCCAACTGGATCCTTTTTACTGGGAATTTGAATCTTGAGCAAAGTAACACAGAAACGGAATACAAGAACAAAAGAGAAAAAGTCATTTTAAAGGACCACCTTAGAAGCATATATAGGAATTCAATTCATACTGCTGAATTAATTTTCAATGAGAAGAGTACATAAGAAAATAAGTAATCACCAAGTAAGAAAACTATTCATTGAGTTACATTTTCCCAGTAAGATCTGAAAACATCATAATGCAAACTATTCACTAACCACAATGTCTTCTATAAAATAAAGCTGAATTCATGTCGAAATTCTACAACTTTTTGCTAAACACTAGACAAAGACTTTTATCTCATCATTAAAACCCATTAATAAGAACAACAGAAGAGAGAGGAATGTAGAATTAATAGTCAAAGTCAAGTTAAGTAATAAAATGGAGTTCATCATGACCCATGGCCTTTTCTGCAGTATTTTAGTGCATTCCTTTGATAAGCAAATACCACGATCACATTGCATTCATAACACCCTAGGAACTTGCACAAATAGAGAATGATTTCATTTTTTATTATTCAAAAATTCTAAATGATTTTCTCAGAGTGTTTGTGAACAGAATCATTTTTGGTATTTGGAAAGTTCATTGTGTTGACAATGATTTTCACAAAAGAATACATAAAATGTAGAATGCAGTGTATAGGGTATAAATAAACCATAGAAGTAATAATAATACTGACTACTGGTATAGAACTTTACTGTTCAAAAGCACTTTAATGATTGTGGTTTGAATGATTTATATTGTACGAAAGGAATTTCTATGGAGAAATTTAAAAAATGATCTTTAAATACCACTCAGACATACATTTAGAGACAATATTTTCAGAAAAAATTTTATCCACTACATATAGTATATAATACACATATATGTTATCTCATATATATATAATTTTATCAATAACTGGCACAAGAACGTATTTTATTTTTACCCAGAATAAGTAAATGTTGGCTTTTTATACACAAATGATAAGGATGTTATTTTTCACAGTAATGCTTAAAGCACTTGGCTTTCCTAAAAAATTCATGTAATTTTTCCTCTGTTAATACCCATTTGTATAACTATGTATGATGAAAGTTAAAAAGTGCCCCATCAGGAAAGGATGAAAGGCTGGCAACACTTGAAAAATTATAAACTAAACAGAAATGATGGTTATGGTCCCCCTTTCACATAAAAAAATCATAAGTTATTTCCTGTTTGGTCCCATTTCTCAGTTGGAACATACTCTCAGAGAGAGAACATGAATAGATTAAAATCTAGCTTTTTTCTTCTTTAAGAAAACATAAGCATAATCACTTTTTATTTCTTTTAAGTAGTTCAATAAACAATGAGAACTATTTTAAAACTACAGGCATTCCATGGGAATCTCTCTGGAAAGAAATAACTTACACTGAATATCATTTTATGAGTTAAGTTTATGGAGAGCTATAATCTTTTTGCAATGTAGAGTGCAGTAAAAACTAATTCATACATGTCCCTTTTCATCCAATGCATACAGGAGACCCAAATTTTATCTGCCTGAAATGACCTAAGGTGATTTCTTTTTCCTTTGAGAGGCAGAGGAATATTACAATTGCAGGTACTTGTCAAGAGTTTCCTTAATTTATAAATGATCTGCTTGACGCTGAGTGCTCTGGGATGTCATAGTGCTGTCCTCATAGGTTTTTCAGATCATCGTCCATAAAGAGAAGGTTCTACCCAATAGATGGAAAGGGTGTGGGGACAGGGAGAGGATGACAGCAGGAGGTTCCTTAAACCAAGTTCTGCTGTACAAGAATTGGAGAACTCTTATCAAGATCTTAGGCAGCGGAGACCTTCAAAATGGCGGAGGAGTAAGACGTGAAGATCACCTTCCTCCCCACAAATACATCAGAAATACATCTACATGTGGAACAACTCCTACAGAACACCTACTGAACGCTGGCAGAAGACCTCAGACCTCCCAAAAGGCAAGAAACTCCCCACGTACCTGGGTAGGGCAAAAGAAAAAAAAGAAAAAACAGAGACAAAAGAATAGGGATGGGACCTGCACCTCTGGAGGGAGCTGTGAAGGAGGAAAAGTTTCCACACACTAGGAAGCCCTGTCACTGGTGGAGATGGAGGTGGTGGGGGGGGAAGCTTCAGAGCCACGGAGGAGAGCGCAGCAACAGGGGTGCGGAGGGCAAAGCAGAGAGATTCCCACTCAGAGGATCGGTGCCAACCAGCACTCACCAGCCTGAGAATATTATCTGCTCACCCACTGGGGCAGCTGGGGGCTGGGAGCTGAGGCTCTGGCTTCAGAGGTCAGATCCCAGGGAGAGGACTGGGGTTGGCTGCATGAACACAGCCTGAAGGGGGCTGTTACACCACAGCTAGCTGGGAGGTAGTCAGGGAAAAAGTCTGGACCTGCCTAAGAGGCAAGAGACCATTGTTTCAGGGTGCATGAGGAGAGGAGATTCAGGACACCGCCTAAACAAGCTCCAGAGACGGGCGTGAGCTGCAGCTATCAGGGCATACACCAGAGATGGGCAAGAAACACTAAGGCTGCTGCCACTGCCACCAAGAAGCCTGTGTGCAAGCACAGGTCACTATCCACACCTCCCCTCCTGGGAGCTTGTGCAGCCCGCCACTGCCAGGGTCCCGTGATGCAGGGAAAACATCCCCAGGAGAACACATGGCATGCCTCAGGCTGCTGCAATGTCACACTGGCCTCTGCAGCTGCAGGCTCACCCTGCATTCCGTAACCCTCCCTCCCCCTGGCCTAAGTGAGCCAGAGACCCCTAATCAGCTGCTCCTTTAACCCTGTCCTGTCTGGGCAGGAACAGTCACCCTCAGTCGACCTACAAACAGAGGCGGGGACAAATCCAAAGCTGAACCCCAGGAGCTGTGCGAACAAAGAAGAGAAAGGGAAATCTCTCCCAGCAGCCTCAGGAGCCGCGGATTAAATCTCCACAATCAACTTGACACACCCTGCATCTCTGGAATACCTGAATAGACAACGAATCGTCCCAAAATTGAGGCGGTAGACTTTGGGAACATCTGTAGACTTGGGTTTTGCTCTCTGAATCTAATTTGTTTCTGGTTTTATGTTTATCTTAGTTTAGTATTTAGAGTTTATTATCATTGGTAGATTTGTTTATTGATTTGGTTGCTCTCTTCATTTTTTTAATATATATATATTTTTTCTTTCCTTCTCTTTTTGTGAGTGTGTGTGTGTGTATGTTTCTTTGTGTGATTTTGTCTGTATAGCTTTGCTTTTACAATTTGTCCCAGGGTTCTGTCTGTCCATTTTTTTGTTTCTTTTTGAGCACAGATTTTAGCGCTTGTTATCATTGGTGGATTTGTTATGGTTGCTCTCTTCCTTCTTTTTCTCTTTTTCTAATTACTTTCTAATTTTTTATTTTAAATAATTTAAAAAAGTATTTTAATTTTAGTAACTTTATTTTATTCTTTCTTATCTCCCTTTTCTTCTGAGCCTGGTTGACAGGGTCTTGGTGCTTCAGCCAGGTGTCAGGCCTGTGGCTCTGAGGTGGGAGAGCCGAGTTCAAGATATTGGTTCACTAGAGACCTCCCAGCTCCATGTAATATCAAATGGCAAAGCTTTCCCAGAGATCTCCATCTCAACGATAAGACCCAGCTCCACTCAACGACCAGCAAGCTACAGTGCTGGACATCCTATGCCAAAAAACTAGCAAGACAGGAACACAACCCCACACAAAGTGCAGAGGCTGCCTAAAATCATAATAAAGTCACAGACACCCCAAAACACACCACCGGATGCAGTCCTGCCCACCAGAAAGACAAGATCCAGCCTCATCCACCAGAATACAGGCACCAGTCCCCTCCAACAAGAAGCCTACACAACTCACTGAACCAACCTCACCGACTGGGGGCAGACACCAAAAACAATGGGAACTATGAACCTGCAGCCTGAAAAAAGATCCCAAATACAATAAGTTAAACAAAATGAGAAGACAGAGAAACACAGAGCAGATGAAGGAGCAAAGTAAAAAACCACCAAACCAAACAAATGAAGAAGAAATAGGCAGTCTACCTGAAACAGAATTCACAGTAATGATAGTAAAGATGATCCAAAATCTTGGAAAATGAATGGGGAAAATACAAGAAACATTTAACAAGGACCGAGAAGAACTAAAGAGCAAACAAATAATGATGAACAACACAATAAATGAAACTAAAAACTCTCTAGAAGGAATCAATAGCAGAATACCTGAGGCAGAAGAACGGATAAGTGACCTGGAAGATAAAATAGTAGAAATAACTACTGCAGGACAGAATAAAGAAACAAGAATGAAAAGAATTGAGAACAGTCTTAGAGACATCTGGGACAACATTAAATACACCAACATTCGAATTACAGGGGTCCCAGAAGAAGAAGAGAAAAAGAAAGGGAATGAGAAAATATTTGAAGAGATTATAGTTGAAAACTTCCCTAATATGGGAAAGGAAATAGTCAATCAACTCCAGGAGTCCCAGAGAGTCCCATACAGGATAAATCCAACGCAAAACACACCAAGACACATATTAATGAAACAATCAAAAATTAAATACAAAGAAAAAATATTAAAAGCAGCAAGGGAAAAACAACAAATAACATACAAGGGACTCCTCATAAGGTTAACAGCTGATCATTCAGCAGAAACTCTGCAAGCCAGAAGGGAGTGGGAGGACACATTTAAACTGATGAAAGGGAAAAACCTACAACGAAGATTGCTCTACCCAGTAAGGATCTCATTCAGATTTGACAGACAAATTAAAACCTTTACAGGAGAGCAAAAGTTAAGAGAACACAGCACCACCAAACCAGGTTTACAACAAATGCTAAAGGAACTTCTCTAGGCAGGAAAAACAAGAGAAGGAAAATACCTACAATAACAAACCCAAAACAATTAAGAAAATGGTCATAGGAACATACATATTGATAATTACCTTAAATGTAAACGGATTAAATGCTCCAATCAAAAGACATAGACTGGCTGAATGGACACAAAAACATGACCCATACAGATGCTGTCTAAAGAGACCCACATCAGACCTAGAGACACATACAGACTGAAAGTGAGAGGATGGAAAAAGATATTCCATGCAAATGGAAATCAAAAGAGAGCTGGAGTAGCAATTCTCCTATCAGACAAAATAGACTTTAAAATAAAGACTACTATAAGACACAAAGAAGGACACTACATAATGATCAAGGGATCAATCCAAAAAGAAGATATAACAATTGTAAATACTTATGCACCCAACACAGTAGCTCCTCAATATATAAGGCAAATGCTAACAGCCATAAAAGGGGAAATCAACAGTAACCCAATCATAGTAGGGGACTTTAACACCCCACCTTCACCAACAGACAGGTCATCCAAAATGAAAATAAATAATGAAACACAAGCTTTAAGTGATACATTAAACAAGAGGGACTTAATTGATATTTATAGGACATTCCAACCAAAAACAACAGAATACATTATCTTCTCAAGTGTTCACGGAACATTCTCCAGAAGAGATCACATCTTGGGTCTCAAATCTAGCCACAGTAAATTTAAGAAAATTGAAATCATATCAAGTACCTTTTCCGACCACATCACTATGAGACTAGATATAAATTACAGGAGAAAAATCGGTAAAAAATACAAACACATGGAGGCTAAACAATACACTACTAAATAACCAAGAGATCACTGAGGAAATCAAAAAATACCTAGAAACAAAAGACAATGAAAATACGACGACCCAAAATCTATAGGATGCAGCAAAAGCAGTGCTAAGTGGGAAGTTTATAGCAATACAAGCCTATCTCAAGAAACAAGAAACATCTCAAATAAACAACCCAACCTTACACCTAAAGCAATTAGAGAAAGAAGAACAAAAAACCCCAAAGTTAGCAGAAGAAAAGAAATCATAAATATCAGACCAGAAATAACTGAAAAAGAAATGAAGGAAACAATAGCAAAAATCTATAAAATCAAAAGCTGGTTCTTTGACAAGATAAACAAAATTGATAAACCATTAGCCAGACTCATCAAGAAAAAAAGGGAGAAGACTCAAATCAACAGAATCAGAAATGAAAAAGGAGAAATAAAAACTGACACTGCAGAAATACAAAGGATCATGAGAGATTACTACAAGCAACTATATGCCAATAAAATGGACAACCTGGAAGAAATGGACAACTTCTTAGAAAAGCACAACCTTCCAAGACTGAACCAGGAAGAAATAGAAAATATAAACCAGCCAATCACAAGCACTGAAATGGAAACTGATTAAAAAGCTTCCAACAAACGCCCAGGACCAGATGGCTTCACAGGCGAATTCTATCAAACATTTAGAGAAGAACTAACACCTATCCTTCTCAAACTCTTCCAAAATATAGCAAAGAGAGAAACACTCCCAATCTCATTCTACGAGGCCACCATCACCCTGATACCAAAACCAGACAAAGATGTCACAAGGAAAGAAATCTACAAGCCAATATCACTGATGAACATAGATGTAAAAATCCTCAACAAAATACTAGCAAGCAGAATCCAACAGCACATTAAAAGGATCATACACCATGATCAATTGGAGTTTATCCAAGGAATGCAAGGATTCTTCAATATACGCAAATCAATCAATGTGATACACCATATTAACAAATTGAAGGAGAAAAACCATATGATCGTCTCAATAGACGCAGAGAAAGCTTTCAACAAGATCCAACACCCATTTATGATAAAAACCCTCCGGAAGATAGGCATAGAGGGAACTTACCTCAACATAATAAAGGCCATATATGAACAACCCAGAGCCAACATCATTCTCAATCGTGAAAAACTGAAAACATTTCCTCTAAGATCGGGAACAAGACAAGGTTGTCCACTCTCACTATTATTCAACATAGTTTTGGAAGTTTTAGCCACAGCAATCAGAGAAAAATAGGAAATAAAAGGAATCCAAAACAGAAAAGAAGAAGTAAAGCTGTCACTGTTTGCATATGACATGGTACTATACACAGAGAATTCTAAAGATGCTACCAGAAAACTACTAGAGCTAATCAATGAATTTGGGAAAGTAGCAGGATACAAAATTAATGCACAGAAATCTCTTGCATTCCTATACACTAATGATGAAAAATCTGAGAGTGAAATTAAGGAAACACTCCCATTTACCACCGCAACAAAAAAAATAAAATACCTCAGAACAAACCTACCTAAGGAGACAAAAGACCTGTATTCAGAAAACTATAAGACACTGATGAAAGAAATTAAAGATGATACAAACAGATGGAGAGATATACCATGTTCTTGGATTGGAAGAATCAACATTGTGAAAATGACTCTACTACCCAAAGTAATCTACAGATTCAATAAAATCCCTGTCAAATTATCAATGGCATTTTTCACAGAATTAGAACAAAAAATTTCACAATTTGTATGGAAACACAAAAGACCCCGAAGAGCCAAAGCAATCTTGAGAAAGAAAAACGGAGCTGGAGGAATCAGGCTCCCTGACTTCAGACTATACTACAAAGCTACAGTAATCAAGACAGTATGGGACTGGCACAAAAATCAGAAATAGGGCTTCCCTGGTGGCATAGTGGTTGAGAGTCCACCTGCCGATGCAGGGGACATGGGTTCGTGCCCCAGTCCAGGAAGATCCCACATGCCGTGGAGCAGGTGGGCCCATAAGCCATGGCCACTGAGCCTGCACGTCTGGAGCCTGTGCTCCATAACGGAAGAGGCCACAACAGTGAGAGGCCCGTGTACCACCAAAAACAAAAACAAAAACAAAATCAGAAATATAGATCAATGGAACAGGATAGAAATCCTAGAGATAAACTCATGCACATATAGTCACCTTATTTTTGATAAAGGAGGCAAGAATATACAATGGAGAAAACACAGCCTCTTCAATAAGTGGTGCTGGGAAAACTGGACAGTTACATATAAAAGAATGAAATTAGAAGACTCCCTAACACCATACACAAAAATAAACTCAAAATGGATTAAAGACCTAAATGTAAGGCGAGACGCTATAAAACTGTTAGAGGAAAACATATGCGGAACACTCTATGACATAAATCACAGCAAGGCCCTTTTTGACCCACTTCCTAGGGAAATGGAAATAAAAATAAACAAACACATGAGCTAATGAAACTTAAAAGCTTTTGCACAGCAAAAGAAACCATAAACTAGATGAAAAGACAACCCTCAGAATGGGAGAAAATACTTGCAAATGAATCAACTGATAAAGGATTAATCTTCAAAATTTATAAGCAGCTCATGCAGCTCAATATTAAAAAAACAAAGAACCCAATCCAAAATGGGCAGGAGACCTAAATAGATATTTCTCCAAAGAAGATATACAGATTGCCAACAAACACATGAAAGGATGCTCAACATCACTAATCATTAGAGAAATGTAAATCAAAACTACAAGGAGGTACCACCTCACACTGGTCAGAATGGCCATCATCAAAAAACCTACAAACAATAAATGCTGGAGAAGTTGTGGAGAAAAGGGTACCCTCTTGCACTGTTGGTGGGAATGTAAATTGATACAGCCACCATGGAGAACAGTATGCAGGTTCCTTAAAAAACTAAAAATAGAACTACCATATGACCCAGCAGTCCCACTTCTGGGCATATACCCTGAGAAAACCATAATTTGAAAAGATACATGCACCCCAATGTTCACGGCAGCACTATTTACAATAGCCAGGACATGGAAGCAACCTAAGTGTCCATCGACAGATGAATGGATAAAGAAGATGTGGCACATATATACAATGGAATATTAGCCATAAAAAGAAACGAAATTGAGTTATTTGTCGTGAGGTGGATGGACCTAGAGTCTAGTCATACAGAGTGAAGTAAGTCAGAAAGAGTAAAACAAATACCGTATGCTAACACATATGTATGGAATCTAAAAAAAAAAAAAAATGGTCTGAAGAACCTAGGGGCAGGACAGGAATAAAGACGCAGACATAGAGAATGGACTTGAGGAAATGGGGAGGGGGAAGGGTAAGCTGGGACGAAGTGAGAGCGGCATGGACTTATATACACTACCAAATGTAAAATAGATAGCTAGTGGGAAGCAGCTGCATAGCAAAGGGAGACCAGCTCAGTGCTTTGTGACCACCTAAAGGGGTGGGATAGGGAGGGTGGGAGGGAGACGCAAGAGGGAGGGGATATGGAGATATATGTATATGTATATGTATAGCTGATTCTCTTTGTTATAAAGCAGAAACTAACACACAATTGTAAAAGCAATTATACTCCAATAAAGATGTTAAAAAAAATAAAAAAACAAGATCTTAGGCAGTACTACCGACGATAAAGGAATAAAACACTAAGGAATAAAACATACCATACGCTAGACCTTAAAATTTGGGAGGGGATAATGGGCATTTGTGAAGGTCCAGTTACACACACACATCCATTATGGTCCTGGGTCGAATATGTGGAAAATATATTGATGTATCTGGAAAACTGGTCACTTCTCTAATGTGTGTAATTTTTGATTTGGTGTTTATTTCCAGGCAGCCCTTCTTAGGAAATCCCTGAAAACCAAAGGGCCTTTGCATTGGTTTCAGCGTCATGGAGGAAGAGAAATGGGGATCTGTGTCATACTCTGGAGGGGTTGGGGGGAAGAACTCCAGAAAATCTGAATGTGCTGGGGAAGCCAGAGGAAAAAAAAAAAAGAAGAGTGATATTTGTGATCTTCCAGAAGAAATAATAAAGTGGAGGAGAGGAAAGGTAAAGGCTCCTTATTGGTATTTGCTTTATTCTATCTCTACTTTCCTAGGATTATAGGTTTCATAATGAGTAAGAGTAAATGAGCAATTAGCCATTAATAATTTCAAGCTGGAATAATACTTGGCTTTTGTATTGCACACATTTGTACATGTCGCTTACTTGGTATTCATATCCATCAACCACATTTTATGAGTCAGAAAAATGAGGATTAGAAATACTAGTTTATAGGTCTATTAATTGGGGAAACAAAGACTAGAACCTGAGTTTCTAATTTTCTATTTTGCCATAAATGGAATGAATGTGTTTAGATACAACTCTTTTCCTCTGAGAAGAACAGGAATGAGTTCCAAAAGCAAAACTGAGCCTAAAATACTGTAGCCAATGTGTACTTCATTGTGGATATTTTAGTGTGAATAATTACTGGCTGCCTTGTTGAGACCTGCTTTTGCTCGTCCATTGCAACAACAAAATCTTTTAAAAATAACATCGACCTTTATTTTGGTTTTCTTGAAGTGGAGGGTGCAGGTATTTATGTGGTGCTTCACCCTGCAAATGTTCTGCAAGATGCTTTAGATCTTTTCTCTCCCCAATATCCCATGGAGGAGACAGATGTCAAGATCTCTCTCTCTCCCTCCCTCTCTCTCCCCCTCTCCTATACCTCTCTCCTTCTCACTAACCACTCAGCATCATATTGCTCTCCCTTTGGTTTCCTCCTTTAAGACCCTTGCTGCTCATACCCTACCCCTCAGAAAGTCCCACTGTTCCTATATGTGGCCCTCTCTGCCTGCCATGTCTTCAGGAATTATACCCTGATCCACAGCTCCAAGCTCTCTTAGAGCTCTGGGAGCAGCTCCCCAGAATTCTGGTGGATAAAATTCCTCATCCTCGTTATATATTTATCACTAAACTTCTTTCAAATTTTTTCTAATTCTCAAATAATCGATTTTCAGGGCAAAGTACATCCTTCTTGGGGGCAGGTGCATGATTCACAATGGTTCTCTCTTTGCAAAAATGGTTTTTTGATTCATGACCACAAAACCAGTCTCTTTCTCTGGAATAGAGATGATTGATTCATGATAGGCGATTACTTCAAGGGTAGCTGATCCAAGTTGGTAGAATCAGCTTCTCTTTCCCAGAAACTTGAAATTTAAAATCTAGAGACACAGACTGAGATGTGCCAGGGCTGACGTGAGCAGTAGTAAGTGGGAGATGAAGCCACAAACCAAACTCCTGCCTCTGAGCTCCCAGAGCTTCCCTGCTGCCTCCCCACCCAGGGTCCTGGGGCAGTTCATCCTGGGAGTCAATGAGACCCCCAGTATTATCCCAGTTAGTCACCTAGCTAGAGCCAGTATTTGCTGCTGGAGGAAACCATTTTCCAAAAGGATCTAGACCAGGAGATGGTCGGCCGTTGAAAAAGTTCTGCAAGTGGGAAATCATAAAGGTGATGGATACTTCAAACCCTTTATTTTAACTTAAGATATAAACTGTATACATATTTTCCAATTATTTTTAGATCTGCTGATTGGAGTTTTCACTGTTATCCTTGTACAAACTACAGCCAAAATTGATAACTGTGATTTCTAATTTAAACTTCTTCAAAGTAACATGGGGGTTTTAAGCCAATGGTAAAGCAATCTGGGTACGCAATCATTCCAAATTTTACAGATTTTTTCCTGATTCACAATCGTCTTACAATAGGTGATTCCTGAGCAATATTGTTTTAATGATTTGCCCTTATCAAGTTTTCCCAAGAATCTGATTTAGTTTCAGCACCCACAACTCTCTTTCTCACTAATTCATCAGGAAACAGATATTAAATTACATAATTATAATACTATAACAGGCATAAACATGTTTGAAAACAAAACAAACATCCCTTACTCTTATGAAGCATTCAGCTCACCAGTAGGAGAAAAAGTGCTCAAGTATGATAGAGAATAACCATCTAACACTTGCATTTAGCATTAGTGCATTTTATAGGGGAATAGAGGGCTTCTGTTAATCTAGAGAAGTGGTTAAGTGGAGGTATATTAAATGAGGATCCACTGAACTTATAACCAAAAGAGGCCTGGCTAATATAAGACATGCAATACCAGGTCAGAGGAAGAACTTTAAGTAGATGAAAATACTGCATATTTAGTCTTTTTCACAATTTTACATATGTTAATAGTTTGATACTAAAGAGAAAGCATGGCTTAGCGAAATAAATCAAAAGCTGGCATTTGGGCTTAACACTGACTCTTACCCAAGCTGAACATATCTTAACAGACAAAACAACTACAATTGTCAGCCACCAAACAACTATATACTTCACCCACGTTATTGAATTCAGGTAGAAAAAAAAGAGAAAATTGAGAGAATTTTAAAATTCTCTGGAAAAATGTGTAGTCCTGATCTTTATAATCAAAGACTTCACTTTCCAACAATAATTATTAACTGTTTATTATGACTGAAAAGGGATTTAATCAATAAGTGGTCATTAGGAATTATAAAATGAGAATTTTAAAGAAAATTTTAAATATAAAATACATGCATATCTGTATATAACTTCAGCCAATATTATTAGACACTGGCTTTTAGTGGTATATGTTTCTGATTTTCATATCATTAGGTTGTGAACTTCTAAAGTTCAAAGGCCATCAATATATATTGATTAATCTTCAAAAGGAAGAATTAATCTGTAATCATGGATAGTGAAATCTACATGGTATTGATGATCCCTAAATCAGAAGTCTACAGGCATTAGAGGATTAGCATATATTCAGCATATCTATAGGCAATTCAGATCTGATGAGATCCTTTCAAAGGATGCATTGATACACAGGACATCAAACTACTAACTTAGCTAATGGAATTGCCCCCAAATTTCTCGATTGGACCAGCCCTGCAAAGCATGGCACACTTCCAGAATCACAGCCCAGCTCAGGATCTCTTGTGTTTATTTTCTCAGATAAATTGTGTGTAAACTCACACGACAAGAGGAGTCATCAACGCTGAGTTCCTACTCCGCAAGCCAGCTGACATCAAGGCCAGGCCTGTTGCCACCCAAGGCTGCCAGACTAAGGGTGTGAGGAGGACCGACAGAGACAGATGCTAAAGGAACAGCGGAAAGGGGAGCTAAAGCTGTTGATCACAAGTGGTGGGGATGCTGTGAGGCACCACTGGAGGCAAAGTGGAAAAGCTGTCATGTTCTGGGTAGCGACGGGAGTGCCTGTGGGCAAAACGGGGGTAGCTCGCACGAGAGAAATAATGTCACACGGCCCAAGAGTGAACGTGCAAGCAGGACTGCTAACAGCAAAAGCATTCTCCACCAGCAGCTCCTAGGCCAGGAAATACTAAGTCATTCACACAGTGCCTGTGGAACTCTCCGCAGGCCTCCACTGATCTTGTGGTCTGCACTCATTCACGTGGCCTGAAATACCTTCAGCTCTGTCATCTGTAAACACCAGCAAAGATCACTCCCTCTCCCCCGTGGTTAGGAGGGACAGTGACAATGCCTGAACAGGCTCTGCAGGCAGGTTCAAGTTGAGGTAACAATAAAGCATTGTCTTTTATATATCCCTCCCCCACCCTATGAGACATTTTAGGGACTGGAATGTAAAACCTTCATTTTAGAATCAGGATGAAGCTGGGTGCAGTATCTCAATCTGATCAAGTTCCTACACATGCACCACAAATATTTAATGGATATCTCAAATGACACACCAATTCTCATCTCATCTCACCAAAGATGTCTCTGTTTGAATCCCAGTGCTTTGTGGGCACTTCTCTCATAATACTTATATCACTCGATTTTGAAATACAGTAATTTGCTCATCTAATTCATCTATTCAGCAAACATTTCTTGAACACCTGTCATGTGCCATCACTGTGCTAGACATTGTCTTGTTAAAGAACACGACAGAAAAGCTTCCTGCCTTCATGGAGTCACAGCTCAGATGACAGACACTGTAAACGTTAAACTATGGTGAAAATTACAACTCATCTAAGTGTCATGAAGAAATATCAGTTGCCTAGGTTGTAGCCTCTGCTCCCGCCCAACCCACCCCCCCCCACCAGTCTAGACCGAAGTGTCTAGTCTGTGTATGTCCAGCAGCAGTCGGGACTATGGCTGGCACAGAGCAGATGCTTACTACACAACAATTTATTATATTTGTCTAATGAGTATCAGAACAATTTTTTTTTTTTTTTTTTTTTTTTGCGGTACGTGTGCCTCTCACTGTTGTGGCCTCTCCCGTTGCGGAGCACAGGCTCTGGACGCGCCGGCTCAGCGGCCATGGCTCACGGGCCCCACCGCTCCGCGGCATGTGGGATCTTCCCGGACCGGGGCACGAACCCGTGTCCCCTGCATCGGCAGGCGGACTCTCAACCACTGTGCCACCAGGGAAGCCCCAGAACAATTTTTTATAAGACTGTAAGAATAATTGTGAGAACAATTTGATCCGTGATGTTTTAAAAGTAATGTCTTTTCCTTCCCATCAGTACATTTGCTGATGGGAAGGAAAATTTAAAATATTTAAATTTAAAATAAAATTTAAAATTCCTTAAATTTAAAATATTTGAAAGTTTTGGAAAAAAACCCTAATATTTCTAAGAGACACACACTATTTTTAATGTGCTAGGTTTTTCAGATTTGAGCTGTATTTTTGGAAATCTAGGGCAAACATTTAGTGTAGTTCACTCTAACATTTGAACCTGATTCAGAGGCCCCACTCTTTTTGATGCTTAGGCTAAAATCCTATCCTGCTTTCCTCATTTTAAGTGAAGTGCTTATGAAACCTGTGTGTTATTTAAGACTCTCAAATACACTTTTGAACAGGGTACAGAAAGCCAGAGCGAAAAATTATGCTGCGTGTTGAAAAGCCTGACGCATATAAGATTCCACTGACCTGAAAGGGTATGCGACGCATCTATAAGACTCAGTTACTCTTAGCGAAATAGTTTGACTACCCAAGTAAGCAGAGTGTTGTATCCTCGAGCTTTCTGGAGGCTCACCTCTGCTCACTGCTGCTTCCAAGGCTGATAATGAGTTTCCTACAGAGGTAACACCTAGCGCAGTAGGGGACCCCTGAACTCTGCTCCAGCATTAAAGACAGTATTGTTCCGTCCCTATGCAAATATGATTGCAAAACGTTTGGAGAATCATCCATGGACAAATCTGAAAGTATCCATAAGCCCAATCGCAGAAATCTTGAAGATATGTCTTTATTATAGGTTTCCTTGATTTGAGACACAGGTTTGCGTATGCATCATTACCTAAAAATCCTCTTCTGATTGTGTGCTTTGAATTTCCTCATTGCTCATGACCAGAGATAGATGAACTCTAGCAAAGCTAATGGTCATACAGAGGTGATGGATGGCTTGCTAAAAACATTTAAATCTACACTTAAATCTGTGATTGCCCCCATTTACTCTTCATAAAGGGGTGTGATTCAATCTACTGAGGCTTACTTTCTTCTAAGATACTAGGACACAAAAATATATTGTGTCAACCCTCAAGGAGCTTATGTTTTAGTGAGTAGAAACCAGTGTTGCCCAACTAACGCTAATGCAAGGCAGAAGCTAAATACAACAGCAGAAGTATGAACGGAAGGCCATGAGGTCACAGGATAAAAAAGGGGGCCCTTTGGAGGCAAAGAGACAAATCCAGCAACAGCAGGCAGTAATGTCCAGTATCTAAGCTCTGTAGGCTATGATACCAGAATGAAGAGAAGGGGCTAAAAGCAGCATCAGGAAGATGATGTGCTTTACTGGACACTGCTGGAAGCAGTGAGGGGATGGGACCAAGGAGGGCAGGGAGCTCTGCTGCCGACACAAGTTCATCCACTGGATGTATCTAACCTTTGGAAAGCAGTATCTGCGGGGATTATTTATTTAGTTTAAGTTTGGGACCTTATCCTTGTGAGAATCCAGATGCTTTGGTACTTTTTATCTTCAGAATTTAACAGAAAATTCTATCCTTGCCTAGGGTGGCATTTGCTGCTATAAATCATGACATGCTGGGTTTTAGCTGCAGCTGTAAGCTGAAATATGTCTCCTTTAAACTTCTATTCAGCGGTCCCAGTTCTGCCCTCAGGAACTAACAGAGATTAAGTTGAATCCCTCTTCTGTGTGGCAGCCCTTGAATTGTCATTATGAGGGGTCCCTTTCGTTCACTTCTCCGGGTCCCCAGCTCCATGAACTATTCATGTTGATATGGACTCTGCTCCCTATGCTGTCCTGGTCATCTTCCTCTGCACATACTCGAACCTGTGACATCTCTCCTAAAATAGGGAAGCCACTCGGGGCACAAGGTTCCAGAGTGCTGTGACTGGGAAGGAGTAGACAGGAAGGGCTACCTTCTTCATCCTGTGCACTATGCTTGTAAAGATGTCCTTGAATGGCCAGCAGTCTTTCTAAGTAGCCCCTCATACTATTGGTGCTCCTGTGTTTACAATGCACCCACACTTGGAGACATTTATCACAGGAACTTTGAAAATCCATCTGTTCCCATGCCAACTCCTTATTTAACCTCAAACTTTACATTACTTATTAGAGCAGGAGCAAAATTTCTATCACATCTCATGGGGAAAAGGAGCATTTATAACTGGCAGCCAACATCTATTGAGCTCTCATATATGCCAGATAATATTAATCATTTTAATGAATTACATCCTTTAAAAAAATTAAACTATGCATTTAATCATAAAAATATGAATAGCAAGACATCAGACAGTATAAAAGGACATAATATGAAAATTAAATCTTATTCTTCCTTTACCTTATCACACATTTCCACGTTTTGTATATCCCACCAAAATTTTTCTGTGCATATGTTATATATATTTTAATATAAAATCTAAAATACTTTAATGTTAGATGATTTTAATCTAACTAGCTCTTGGCAATTTTTTAAAATAAATTTATTTTATTTATTTTTGGCTGCGTCGGGTCTTTGTTGCTGTGCACAGGCTTTCTCTAGTTGCGGCAAGCGGGGGCTACTCTTCGTTGCGGTGCACAGACTTCTCATTGCGGTGGCTCCTCTTATTGCAGAGCATGGGCTCTAGGCACGCAGGCTTCAGTAGTTGTGGCTCACAGGCTCTAGAGCTTAGGCTCAGTAGTTGTGGCACATGGGCTTTGTTGCTCCAAGACATGTGGGATCTTCCTGGACCAGGGCTCGAACCCGTGTCCCCTGCATTGGCAGGTGGATTCTTAACCACTGCGCCACCAGGGAAGTCCCTTTGGCAATTATTTTGTAACATCCCATACAGGGCCATCTAAATCTTTCCAATAGCTACATGTATTTCATTGTGTGGATGTACCACAATTTGCATCTCATTTAATTCTAAGAACAATCCTATGCATGGGTCTTATCTTCATCATTAAACATACAGAAAACTGAGGTTTAAAGAAATTACTACCTTGGCTCAATACCACACATTTGAAAAGTAACTCAGTAAGGGTTCAAGTGCATATGTGCCTGACTCTAGTGTTTATCCATGTATAACCCCTCTAGAAAAATAATTTTCAAGGGTAGATTTCATAATATTTCACAAACATATTTTTAAAGTGCATAATGTGTCTTCCTTTACATTTTGCAAAAAGATACAATAAGATTTAAAAAATGGCTCAAGCATTTTACTATGGCCAGAATTGTCAAAATAGCTCAGACTGTCCTGACATAGTTCAGCCTCTGGATTCCATGCACATCAGTGATTTGCCAGATCCTAATTGCAGAATGAAAGAAGGAAATAATATAGTCCATACGCATGAGCACTGTCCATTTCTATACAATTTAGAATTTTTGTTGTACAGGTGCCTTTTGTTTTCTTTTATTTTTTAAATTTATTTCCTTTATTTTTTTGGCTGTGTCGGGTCTTAGATGCATTGTTTTTATTTTTTTAATTTTTTAAATTTTTATGTATTTTTTTTTGCGGTACGCAGGCCTCTCACTGTTGTGGCCTCTCCCGTTGCGGAGCACAGGCTCCGGACGCGCAGGCTCAGCAGCCATGGCTCACGGGCCCAGCCGCTCCGCCGCATGTGGGATCCTCCCCGACCAGGGCACGAACCCATGTCCCCTGCATCGGCAGGCAGACTCTCAACCACTGCGCCACCAGGGAAGCCCCTGTTTTTATTTTTAACAGAAATCGTTATAGCATCCAGAATTATCTCGTCATGTATTGAAAATCTGTTTTATTTACTAAGTTTTAATATTTTTATTTCAGAAAGCCATAGTTGGTCCTATCTCCTGGACTCATATGCCATCATTGTTTCCTGAATAAAGCTGCTAACTGCATGCAGAAAATATTAAAACATGAATATGATTCTGCTAAACATGTCAAGGGTCAACAAAATATTGTAGGTCTGCTGTGCTTCAAACTGAGTCAAAATATATTGCTTAAGTTTGTTCTTTTCAGTGCCTGTTTGAGAAGGTGAAAAAGATACACCTGTTGTATTAACACATTCACTGTGCTGCAAGGCTGTTCATCTTTACAATAAATAAATTAAGATTTTGGGTCCTCTTGCAATTCTCAGTTCAATCTGACTGACTCTGGCACCTCTCTAATCAAATATATCCACATGATATTGTAAGCTGCATTACAGTACATTAATACCTTGTAAAGGGAAATTGATGCAGCATGATGGACTGTTTTCCTGAAGCAGTGACAAACTTATCAATGATAGATGCACTAATGGATATGTTGAATTGCAATAAATATAAATGCAGAATAGCAACTGCAGAGCATTAAAAATGTCATCTTGTGAGTTTAGGTATTTATGAGGCTGAGCCAGCTGGAAACATGAGTGGTGCATTCCTGTGAGTCGCCGCAACTCTGAGGTTCCAAGGAAAGCAGAGGCCCTTTCATCAAACAGGTCAGGCTGCCGGCAAATTGTTGTCACAGCTGTGCCATTGTCAATTAGGCCTCCAATGACTCAGCCCTTTGTTTTTTTCCTGCTTTGCACATCTCACCCCACCTTTCCTCTGGGCTCGGGTGCTTCACTCCTGCAAGCTTTCCAACACATTTCCCCTCCGTGACTCTTCTCACATGCTCTGATTCATCTTCCAGGCATTGATCTAAAACTCAGAGAAGTGACATCGGGGAAGCATCTCAGCTACTTCAAAAGGCACTACTATTCCTTCTGGGCTATTTTGGCATGTCAAACCCAACAAGCCAAGCAGAAATGCTCCGTGCTGTTACATATTTGCCTCTGATGTGTCTGGTGCACCTGCCCAGCCTTTCTGAACCCTAAGGACTCCGTTTGATGTCAGCAAAATCCAGCAGAACAGCAGGGTCCAGGATGCACTGGAGGACAGAGGCATCTCACGTGGTTTTCGTCATGCTCAAGCAAAAACCACAGCATCAGGACCACGTCACAGACGCACTGAATGTTTTGGGCAGTAAGGGAAGTATGGAAGTATGTTTTGGGAGACCCAGTTATTGGTTATGGAATTTTTTGAAACATGCTGGAGTGGCAGATTAAGAGATAGCAACATTTTTTAGTATGTGCCAATCTCAGTCTCAGGTTTGATAATGGGGTGTGTTATAGTTACCGAAATATGCCCTTTTCATTTCTTGGGCTTTCATCTGCATCCAGTGTTCTCATAAATCGGTACAGATTTGTTGTCAGCATATTAAAGTAAATTACACAATACTTTTTGGAATCAGTTGTCACCCCGTGCTCTTGATGTGCTCTTAACAGAATATTATCAAACAGGTTATTTTAGAAGATTACTAGACTTGCCAAAATAAAATAAATAAATATCTGGCAATTATAATTTAGTTTTGTATGAAAATAAGTTACTTTGCTTGTCATTGATTCTGCTTACCATCACAAAACCATCATTACTAAACTCTGTATTAAAATTAGTGGTGTCCCTCTGTCATTGTTTTTCAACAGAAGTAAATAACATAAGTAACAGAACTAAAGAAAACAGCACTGCGCCACACATTGTAATAAAAATAACGGCATGATACTTTTAGTCTAAACATATTCCTCATCTAAAAGCCTACACATAAATACAAAGTAAAGGAATCTCATAAACCTGACCCTTCAATGTATTCTGGTTGATTGGTTAATCAATTGTGAAATATATAGAAACCATCTCTGCCTTAAAATCAAACTTCAGTATAATGCTAAATCTCACCAAAACTTGTATCAAGTATTTTGATTTTTTTTCATATCTAAGGCAAACTATCAAGGACATTTCACCCCAAATTAGTAAATGGAAGGAAAATGTCAAAGAAAATTGTGAGAGAGATAACTTTATTGGAATTCCCTCCACTATTATTAGTCCTCAAATTCAGTTAAACAACTTTTTATTAAACACCAGTTATAATTCAACTTTTTAATCTCTGGTGATGAAAAAGCTATCCACTGAGTAAATATTTATTGGGTATCTGTTAGGTGTCAAGTGAGGAATATAAAGGAACAAGCAAGATTCTGCCCTCATGGGGTCTTATATTATGCCAAGGTAAGGGGGAAGATAGAATACACATTTTAATGTAAACAATAAAAAATATTAGTTATTGATGAGCATAATGCAATGCAAAGAATTAAAATAGGGTGATGTCAGGCAGTAATAGGCTGCCTTTCTTAGAATGGTCAGGAAAAGCCTCTCTGAGGTTGATATTTAAGTTGAAAATTACAAATGATGACAAGAAGTCAGTCACATGAACATAAAGGGGGAGCATTTCAAGTAGCAGAATAGTTGATGCAAAGGTCTTGAAACAAAGACAAATTCGGCAAGTTCAAGGATCAGAAAGGCTAATTTGACAGGACCATAGATTCTCTGAGTCAAGACAGTTTTATTCTAATTATGCCATTTTTCTTTAAAGAACTTAGTTCTTTATTCAAGATAAAGAAGTCACTGCCATGGTATGTTTTGCTCTCTCTGTAAACTTCTTGTGTGTGTGTGTATGTATGTGAGTGTGTACCAAAGCGTTACTCACTTTTTTCCTGTACTTGTTTCTGCCTTTTCTCTTGAATAGCCTTGGGTCTTGAGCCGCTGTGGGAGATGACTCTCCTCTAAAGGCCAGTTCTCAGCCTTAAGGACACCTAGAAGGATAAACAGCCTTAAGGATATCTAGGTAGGTTAACTTGGGAATATGGAAGCTTGATTCAGAACAGACATGCCAGGATGCTCGAAGCATATTGGCCCTCCAAAGAGTTTCTATACCTTGAGCCAGCTGAGACAGAAAGCAGCCTCTTGCAGCCATTTTAGAGTATGTTGTCAGAATTTTCAAGGGCATGACAGAAGATATGGGCCTCATGTTCCCTGAATATAGGACAGTTCTGTTCTCTGGAAAGAATTTTAGCTTGATGAATTCCTTGTTTGAAATCCTGATAAGTAAATCTCTGTTAATGGAGTGATAGTATTGCTGCCTTTTATATATCCCTAGATTTTAATGAAGTCATTAAATTCATTTTTAAAAGAAGATAAAGCCAGATATCAACCTTGACCTTGAGCGTCTCATTGGCAATCACTTTTCATATAATAGAAAACATAACTTTGAATGACAATTTTTGGTTAATTTTTCCATGGGGGAAAAAAATAAGTTAATCACTTTATGACTCAGTTCCCTCATCTATCAAATGAGCAAATTTGTTTAGACCTGCTAAGGTCCCTCACGTTGCTAACATTTATAACTAATAAAATATAAACTACTATATAAATGTAGACTTCCATTGTGTTCATTGTTAGTAATAAAGGAATTCCATGCATACATGTACCAGAAATTATATTGTATACAACTTTGCAGAACTCAGACAATAGTAAGGTGTTTATTGCAGCAATGTTGTGAAGAAGGGCAGCAGAGAAACTGCTATTGAAACAAGAATAGAAACAGGAACTGAATTATATACATAGATGAAATCTGTCAATTAATTCAGTTTCCATTTGATTGTTATTCTTTTAATCTGGACTTCTCAACTACATAAAACAGTTTCAAAATTAGTATTTTATTAGATATTTTCCCTAGGCATTGTTGACTTGTCGTCCATGGAATTCCACGGTCCCCCCCTACCAGTTGTGTTCCTGTATAACCTTTGAAGTGGGCTTTAAAAAGTGATGATTTGTGAGGTCTCATAACGGGCCTTAAGGGCTCCTTCCTGTGACTGTCCTTTCGTGAAAATCTCTGAGAAATCCAATGGTCTCTCAGCTATTTTCTGATGCCAGTTCATCTGTCTTCCTAAAAGTGAAGTAGAATCTATACAGTTTCTCCAAGTTGCCAATATATACTAGGCACTCCAACTCTATTTAGTATCGCATTCAAATATTCACAAGGATTAAATATCTACTCCGTGCCAAGGATTATGCCAGGTCCTGGAAACACAAAGAAGCAATTAGAGAATTCACATGTAGACTCATTTACCCAAGGAGTAAAATTTTAATTTAAAATATTAGTCGGCACAATAGACCTTCAGTCCATATTGCTGAAAGAAAAAATAAAAAGTAGCCTTTGGCACCCTTCTGAGTAGACCATAAAGAGTAAAGGATAGAAGGAAAACTAAATGGTTACATCAGAAGGTAGTATAGTGTGATTATAACTCCTTATTACTCTGGTATAACTCATTCTCAGAGCAGTTAAGTTTGGGGTTGCGATATTCTCATTCCAAACCAGCTTGGCCACAACTTGCTTTCATATTAAGGGTCAACAAAGAAAACCCTGGAGATAGCACAGCCACCTGACAAGTTTCACATTAGGCCAAGACCTATGCAACTAGCTGGTGCTGAGTCTTGGTTCACTGCACAGTGCTACAGATATGGAACCTTGAAAGCGAGACTCCAAGCAGGGTCACTTCCAATATGGGTGCCAAGAAAGAGAAGGGGCCGATGAGTGGAAGCTGGCAGCAGAATGAGAAATGCAGCAGTGAGCACATGCCAGTGATGAGATATTTTCCCTCTTCTGCTCTTCTAATAGTTATAACAGCAGTGGCAGAGACCCCTAACGGGTGCTAGAGAAAAGGGCAGGAACCTGGGCATAGAGGCTCTTGCTCCAGATTGAAACAGTTTATTTCAAAGGGCAGGAAATGCAAAACTGGAGCATCTAGAAGCAGCTCACCATTTGAAGAAGGGAGAGGGATTGTACCTGTCTTCTCTATTTGCTTATTCAAAAATATACAAATTGCATTAAAATCCCAATTCATTGTCAAAATGTCAGCAAAACATAGAATTTGAGTCTCATAAAATAGCTCAATTGTTTCCATAAACATTTTGAATTTATTCCTAATGACACTAATAGCTTAATACAGTATTTTTAGGATATGAATCTTATTTCCTAAGACCACATCTTTACATCTATACTGATATAATCATTCTAAGAACTATTGCAATCTTGACTTCCAATCACAAGATTAAATAAACTCTACAGAGAGGGGTGAACAACACAGATCCAGAAGTTTCTGACCAACACTCTGGTGATACATTAGCCCAACTAGTTTGATCAAAAATTTCAACAAAAATAATTCGTTCTTTACTGTCAATGTACAGTTTAAAACTTACGTTTCAGATTAAAAGCACTCTATCTGGTTCTCTTATTCCAGCTCAGGAGCAAAAAAGGATAAAGTAAGATTGTTTTTAGAGACGCAAAAGCATGTTCACAGAGTGTACTTTGGCCATTCTTGCCTTGCCTTTCACGGAGACATGTGTTTATGTCAGTACCTCTGCATGACATCAGTACCCAGAAGATAAACACAGTCATAAAAGGAGAAGTATCACTGCTCCTTGCCTGCTCACCAGAACATTCATTCAACCTATTAACATTTATTATACATCTTCTGTGTCACAGAAATTGTACTAAATTCTGGGTTAATGAAAAAAATATAGCCCCTGTTCTCAAATAGTTCACGGTCTTTTGAAGGAAATGACAAGCTGACAGACTAGAAACATGTACAGTCCTGAGGATAAAGAGGGGTGGGTGAAGGTGGGGTCAGAAAAGTCTTCCTGATGGCTTTAGCTGAGTGTTGAAGGTTAAGTTCAAATCAGGCAGGTAAGGAACAGGAGTAAGGGTTCCAGGCAGAGGGACCAGTATGTGCCAAGACTCAGAGGTGTGAGAAACTGCAGAGAGGGTGACAGAGGAGTCTCGTAGTCCATACTAGCGAGTATGAGTCTTTAGTCAAAGGTAACGGAGAGCCACTTTAGGAAAGTAATAGTATCAGATTTGCGCTTTTGAGAAAGCTGTCTGGCAACTTGCATGGGATGCAATAAAGATACCACAAACTGGACACCATTAGAGGCTAGTGCAAGAATTCAAACAAGGCACTGGGAAGGTCTGAATTTCTTCAAACTCTTATCACCATCATCATCGCTAATATTTGTGAGAGTTTACAACATGGTAAGCACTGTATGTACATTATCTCACTTGATCCACACAATAATAATAGTGCCCTTTTTATGCCCATTTTACAGCTGGCAAAAGTAGGTAAGAGACTTGCCCTCACAAAGTAGTAATTAGAAAAGTCAAGACTGAAACCCAACAAGTTTGATATTAGCACCTCATGCTTAAAGATAATGCCGCACTACTTCACGTGATTTACTGAATCTGAAGAGAAGTTGATCTACCACTTTCTGGATCTAAAGCAATCAGGTGCTAGTGAGGCGGGGAGGAGACTAGGACTCCCTCAATCATCAGGCAGCCTCCAAAACAATGAGCCCTCCACCACTATGTGCTCAGCAGAGACAAAAGGGGACAAATATTTAAAAATATATAGTACAAGAGCATGTTTTGTGACCAATAAATGAAGGTTAAAAACATCAAACTCTTAACTAGAAACCTACTATACGTTTTACCTGAAAGAAAAAAAACAAGTCAAAAGCAATCAGTTGCTCTCTTTACTCATAGGCCTTTGAACTATGATTTTATTTTAATTGCCCCAGATTTTGTTCCTAACAGTTGTATGGTTACATGATTCCAACTTGCTCCCTTTTGACTAATCCATTCTCTATGAAAAGAATGTTATATTCATATTGCTGTACATACATTACATTATCAAAATACTGACTATTAAACTTAGTATTTCATTATTTTGAAAAAATATGGCAATCGCACTCTATCATAAAACGCATTTTATTTGAGGTGACAGTTTCCAGACCCACTCATCCAAACGAGAACTTCATTATTTCTGGCAAGGATCCCAGAGATGATCTCCATAACTCAAAACTTAAATATCACTTTTGTTCAGGACCAACTATTGTAATATTGCCGAAAAATGCTTGAAATGCATATACCCCCAAATCAGTCTTAGGAACAAGAGTGGATATAGCAGGTAAGAATCTAATCTCTAATTTCAAATACACTTAATATACAGAGATGTATCCCTAGATGCAGAGAGATAACTTTCACCACAAATGAGATGCAGTATTTGTCAATATCCCAGTATACTTTGTCTACTTTTTATTGAACAGGAATTCCCTTTTTCTATGTGTAAAATTAACCTATTCCACATTTTCTAAAGTAAAGAACCTCAAACTATACTTAATGAAAATCCAAGAGCAGAGTAAAAAATGCTTATTTCAGTCCTTACTAATTAAAAAAATTTTAAATACTCAAGTACCAATATAATCAATGCACTGAAAGTCTTGAATTACATTACTAACACAGATACTTCCTACTGCTGTCACTTAACTTCTGTTAGCCTTAACTTCGGTTAGTCTTAAATATTACTTCAACAACATGAGGTTAAGTTTTGGTTTTCAAATTATTTTGAAGCTGAATGGAGAAGTTATATGCCATGTGTTGGACTGTAAGCCTTTTGAGAGTAGGGACCACATCTATTCATTACTTTTATGCCTAGCCCGATAATGCCCTCTACCTGAACATCGCTCACTAAATATTGGTTAAATGGAAAAGTGAACGGAAGATTGAATGAAATAATGAAATAAAAAAGAATGTAAACAATATGCTGATGATTCAGGCAAAACTGTTCTTTTGTAAGAGAGAGAGGAAGATTCAAAAACCTGGGTTATTAAAATTAATTTTCCACTATAATTGAACTCATAGGATAATTTGACTTAAATTCACATGATAATTTCTCTCCAGTTACAGACACAATAATCTGATATGGGCACAGGGCCAGCATTAACACTGGATCACTGTGATCCCTCAGAATTTGCACTGTTTTCTTGGACTTGGTGTTCTTTCCCATAAGATTATTTCTTACCACTGTTTAGCATTTATATTTATGTCTGTTCATATCCATTTCTCTAAGTAACCAATGTGATAAATGAAATGTCTCTATTTTGATCAAGATAATATAAAATTGAATTAAACTACATTTAATCCCAATTTCTGATTGACAATTTCTTATCAGTACTATAGGTTTAAAAATACTTGCTAAATTAGCATGGGACCTATCTTCTTACACGTTTATTTTCTTGTCATTTAAAAAGATAACTCTTTTTCTGACTTAAAAAATTTGAAATAAAAAATGCATGTTTATCTTGTAATCTAGACCATAAATCTGTGGTATTTTTATTTCATCTTTATAATCAACATATTTTCTTATCTTAAAAAAGAAAAATAAAATTAATCACAAAGAAAATGGGGAATAAATATTGTTAAAAACACAAAATGTACTATATGGGAACATAGGTCAGGGAATGAACTAAGGTCTACTCAGAATTAAAAATTAAACTATCTTTTCCTGACATGATTCCAGGAACTTTATGAAATATTTGTCCCTATTATTAACTCTTGTAACTTTCATGATTGTATGGTTTTTAATTATTTCACAGCATGGTATGAACTGAATTCCCTAGAGGCAAATACTCATGAGTCCATCACCCAGCATTTACTTGGAAGAAATAAGTGAAAAGAGCATTTTAGTACAACATTTCATGTAAGTAAATGTCTTGGGTATTTTCATAAACTCCAAAGATTCAAATTAAAAAAAAAATGACATTCTCATTTTTGCTCAAGTATTTTTTGATCACCTTCTGCAATTTGACTCAAACTTCACATTCATTTTTGTATTAGAATCCTTAGTATGCAAAGTTCAACATATTACTTCATTGTCTTTGAATCACAGAAAAATTTTAGGATTCAATACAACAAAGTTTAACTTACCTTAAAAGACACTGGTTTTCATGACCTCTTGTTAAGACAAACTAGGTTCTCTGGCCAAAAACAATACAGAGACTGCACTGTCTTCTCTCAGACCCAGTGGGTTGACGGTTCCCTCTCTGTCTGTGATAAGCACTGCGGAAGACTCTCAGAGTTTGTCCTCACTCCTGATGCCACACACCTTTTCTTGGCACTTCATCTGGTCCCAAGGGAAAATTCCTGCGGAAATTTTCTTCTCCATAATCTCTTGACAGATGGCTGTGCTGGCAAGAGTCTCAACTCTTAGGAGCGCTCTAATAGGCTTTTATTCTCCTGCATTGCCTCCTCACAGGTTTTATTTTTTTAATTGCACATTGGTTAATGCCTCAATGTCCTGACAGGCCACAGCATCATTGCCCCCTTGGAGTACTCCCAGCTAATCTGCTTTTCTGTTTTTCATTTCAGTAAATTTGCAAAGCTAGTTTCCTTTTAATGTTCCATTATTTTTCTGCTCCTATACACAAAGGCAGTTAGGGAAAAAAAGGCTCAAGTATTTACTTTAAAGCACAAACTGAATAAATATTGAACACTTCAGATACAAATAAAGTAATTTTGTATGGGCATTGATAAAGTTGTAAACCAGAAAAAACAAAATCTTACAAATACCAGTTTCCTTCACATTTCATGCTTTCCTCTGACAAATGCCTTTCTTATGCACTTTGTTTTCTCTCTCTCTCTCCCCCACCCTCATCTTTTTGGGGAAATAAAAAGGAAACACACCCTGAAATTAGAGGTTCAATTGTCATCTAGATGATTTACTTAAGATAGTAAAAAGAACACTCAATTCTTTCAGCCTTATCCTTAAATGTGGTGAAAACAGGGATGATTCAAATATGGATAGCAAACTGAAATGCCTATAAATTTAGGCAAGATATTTCAGCCAAGTATGAAGTGTGGAGTGGTGGGACATGGCAAGCTGGATCACGTGTGCCATTTTCAGAGGACAGCGGCTGCTCGTCTCCAGCCCATCACTGTCTGGTAGGAACTCAAACTCTGCATTGTGAGAGCTATCTGTTTTTCAACAAAACCCCCATATCTGACTTTTTATATGTGAAAAATCTCATGCTTTTTAAATCTTAGCAGAAACTATGGCAACTAGCCCAACACCTGTGGCCCAGCCTCAGCCTCATTTTGACCTAGATCATACTGAAATGAAACTAATGCCAACACAAAAGGACTGCCCCTTATTAGTTATGAGCTCTTTTCTCATATGTGAAATGATGATAAAAATGTAGACTAGTTAAAACAAGTAAAAAACACATAATAATCCTTATTAAAGAAGTTAGGAATCCTTATCAAACAAGTTAGGAAGGGTATTAGCCCAAGAACAGGTAAATGGTGTGGGCAAAGTAGAGCTCAAATCTGGAGAAGGACCAGGTTCATTAAAAATAATAATTAAAAGGCAATTTAATGATTCATAAATTTTATTTTATTTTATTTGGATTTCTCTCTACCTAACAATAATCTATGTAATAATTATTAGCTTCTTCCTAATTTCACAACTTATGCTAAATGCAGAAAATAAGAAACTTTTTTAAAATTCTAATTCCATTACTAGTAAAATATTAGATTAGTCTTCTTGAATGTGTCTATATATGTACACATATTTATACATAATTTTACACACTTATATTTTATGTTATATACATATATACTGACCTTTCTTTATAAAAGTATACTGTATAATACTGTAACATATTTAACTTTAACATACTAATAATATACTAATATATTAGTAGTCTGTTTTTTTCGCTCAAGACTAAATAGTATCGTTTTCCCTATTTCAATAAATAATCTTCCCACAATGTGATATTTAAATGGTATTCCATTGTTTAGATGTAACATAATTTATCTGGCCAATCCCCTATCACCAGGTAAATTTTTTCAATTTTTTTTTTTTTTTTTTACAATGAAGTGTCTATAATTAACAACTGTTCGCTTATCTTTGCGCACATCTATTATATCTTATCGTGTCAAAATATATGCATATTTTCCTTCCAAAAGATTGTGCCAATTTACAGTCCTATAACTGTGATAAGTGAATTCATTTCTCTGCATTCTCAACAAAATTGGATATAATCCCTCTAATTACTTTAGGTGGAAAATAGATTGTACAGTATTTTAAACCTTATAAAAACTCGTTTTCACATATACCAGCTGAATTACTATTTTCCTTAATGTTTTTCTCTTGACTGACTGGAAGGACAGGTTTATCTAGCACTTCTTGGATCCAGCAAACTCTGACATGGGGCAATGGGAACCATCCAGAGATGGACCTGTGGTCTGTCAGCTAAAGTATCTGCACCCCTGCCAGCAGCAATGGGCCTTTCTCTCTCTTTGGGCCCCTGATAACCCAGCACTAATCAGACACTTCACACATTGGTACTCGGGATGGTGAATTTTATGTCAACTTGACTGGGTCACAGGGTGTCCAGATATTTGATTTAACATAATTTCTGGGTTTCTCTTTGATGGTGTGTTCAGAAGAGACTAGAATTTGAATCAATTGTCTGGCTTAAGCAGATTGCCCTCCCCAGGGTAGGTAGGTGTCAGCCAATCCCTTAAGCTCCTGAATAGAAGAAAAAGGCAGAGGAAGGGAGAAGCTGTTCTCTGCCTGACTGTTGAGCTGGGACATTGGTCTTCTCCTGCTTTGGGACTGGCACTTACACCATCAGTGCTCCAGTTCTCAGGCCTTCAGGCTTGGGCTGGAACTGTACCATTGGCTTTCCTGGGTCTCCAGCTTGCAGGTGAGACTGTGGGACTTCTCAGCCTCCTTTATCACATGAGCTAATACTTCATGATAAATCTCTCTCTCAATAGATAGATAGATACATATCATGTTAGTTATATAGATACAGATATATAGAAAAAACCTGACTAATACCCAGACTGACACAGTATTGATTAGCTAATCAAAAAATGGGGAAATTTGTCAGCTGGTAAGCTCTTTTCAATAAGAAGACTTTAAAAATCAATGGCTCATTGTAACATACACATAACTGGGAAGAGAAATGTGATTATCAAGACTAGTGGCCATTGCAGCCTTGTTCAGCAGTGTAAGTAATACATATTCTGGACAAAATATTCTAGATACTCTGGACAGAACCATCCTATACGGTACGGTTTTGGAAGGACCTACTTGGCTCAGTAGTTGCCATATGCAGGGTCCTTTGTAACTGTTCTCAGAAGCTATTCAATCTCTTTGAGAAAACTCAATCTCCCCTCTCAGAAGTGAGTCCTCTCAATGGACCCAGAATCACTGAGTGACTTTGGACAAATAACCTCCTATACTTCAGTTTCCAATCTGTAAGATGAGAATGATAATTGTAGTACCTATCTCATACTTGGTATCATAAAGATTAAATATAAATTGCTTAGATGACTGCCTGATATAGATAAGACATAATTTTTTTTACTGTTATCAACTGTACTTTCTATAAGTTTCTCTAGTTTCACAAACCTGAGTATATTATAATAATTTATCTTTGATGTAACCCCAAAAGTGAATTTTTTGAGATCAAGATCTGTTTTCCTTTACTATCACAAAAATGAACACATTGTCTAGAAAATACAAGGCCCTGAATAAATATTTCTTTAATGGTGGATGGGTAGGTAGATGGCCAAATCTTTATGCTGAATCTTTCCTGTTGTAATTCCCCTTTCTGGTTTCTAGTTCTAGTTCTTAGTTTCACTCTTTAGTTGTATAGTCTTTAATAAACACACACACTCCAGTTAAACTGGAACCAAAAAGGATTACACCTAAAGTCAATCAAAATATACTGAACCCTAACCTTAAACAAGGCACTCATTGTCTTATGGCTGTTTCCCTCATTAATGGCATGTCTGTCATAGAGGACCTATAGCATGACAACTGATACTATAATTAGAGCAGGCAAAATATTAGTCTTCACCTTAAGGGGAATATATTTAGTTTTGTATGAAAGATCATGATTTAGCTTCTAAATAAGAGCATTATCAAAATGTGATCATTAGGGATGAAAGCTGCTGTCTGTAGAACAGGTCGTCAGTGTGGATGTTGGACCACGTGACCTAAACAATTTAGCTTTTGTGCTTCAGAGAACTGTGGACACACGAAAAGCTAACAGAATTCTGGTGTGTGATCCAGATTATTTGCTTAGTGGTTTTTAAGGTTTAAGAAGAAATTACCTTTTCTTGTTTCTTTCTTTGAGGTAAAGCCTGTTTATACCACATATTAATTGTTCTGACTTACTACATAGGTGTCATTCATGTAAAAAAAAAATAGCTCATTTTGCATGGTTCCAGAAATGACAAACTCTATCTCAAAAATAAATTTCCACAAAATTCAACCCATTTTCATCTGAAATAAACATTAAAAATTATGTCTTCCACATCAGGCAGAGAGAAGATTTCTGAACCCTCAACACAAGAAAGCTATGGCAATGTTTCAGAATATAACTGAATGCTATATAGAGAGAAAAAAGCATAGTTATCATATGCTTTTGTATTCAAATCAAGGGAGAAAAAACGATTTCAGTCGGATAGTCTTTAAACAGAGTGTTGGAAACCTGTGGAAAGATGTGAATAAGCGATTATTTGGGCTGGTTTTTATGCCCTTGAAGTTGGTCATACTGTGTCTTTTCCTATACATCCTAAAAGATGAGTTAATTTTTATTCAATCCTCTATTAAATGCCAGGCAAAAGAACTTTTTTTGTTGGTATTTAAATAGAATTAAAGAATGTTAGATCTTAAAAGAAACGTAGAGCTCATCTTATGCAATTCCCTTCTTTTTACCCGTTAAAAGAAGAGGGTGAAAATCAAAGTTATTAAGTGGTTTTCCCAAAAATACATTTAATAACTGGTACAACCAAAACAATCCCAAGTTTAATGCATTTTGAAATATAAGAAGACTTCCTTCTGTAGACAATGACAGGCTTTGATTCCCATAGAGTTGCAAACCTCAATTTTAAAAGATCTAAACTTGACCAAGACACATATCACTAGGAACCACCATGAAAAATCACATGCCATCCCAAGTCTATGGGTGCACCTGTCATATTGTACAAATTGGAAAGGGATGACTGTAACTGAAACTGTGAGCACACTCTCACCCAAGATTGACATGTATCTGCTTATTAAAGTATTAAAATAATTCCTTACTAGCTCAAGTGGCCCACATGCACCCCCTGGTGCCCTTTGTTGGGACTCTTGTCTCCCAATAATTCAGCAACCAAGGTGTAAGTACCAGCATGTCAGGAGTCTCCAAGACCCAACTCCTTCTTGAGACTGGCTTCCATTCTGATCACTGATGTTCACGGTTGTTAAATATATTAATATTATCCCTGGATCCACTTTCTCCCTTTTCCTTCTATAAATGTTAAAGGGCAGCATTTGATTCAACTACCCTGATACATCCTTATTTATCTGAAGATAAACTAGGCATAATGAATAAGGGTTATTCAATGAATTAATAAGAACCAGAGTTTTAAATATCTAATGGTTCCTTTGAAAACTCAGCTAGAGGTCTTCCCTGGTGGCACAGTGGTTAAGAACATGCCTGCCAATGCAGGGGATGTGGGTTCGAGCCCCAGACCGAGAAGATCCCACATGCCGCAGAGCAACTAAGCCCATGTAGCACAACTACTGAGCCCGTGTGCTGCAACTACTGAAGCCCACATGCTTAGAGCCAGTGCTCCGCAAAAAGAGAAGCCACCACAATGAGAAGCCCTGCTCACCGCAACTAGAGAAAGCCTGCGCAGCAACGAAGACCCAATGCAGCCAAAAATAAATAAATTTAAAAAAAAAAAAGAAAATTCAACTAGAGTGCTGCTCTGAAAAAGTCTAAGATAACTGTTGAAAGATTAAAAGATACTTCTGTTTAGAATCACCATTCAAACCATATAGTCTCAGGTTTTACCCCAAATCACAGTCTTGTGGGCATAACTTTGTGTCCTTACCTAGTGATATCAATATAAATGATCCCTGCTTCAAGCCAGGAGCATGGTGGACAAGTTAGATTCTTGCTAAGTCTTGGAGGATTTTAACTCCTGCCTCCAAAATTACCCCTAAACCTTGTGAAAACCGGCTCATCAAGTTGACAAAACATGTAGTCTAAAAAGCAGTGAAAAGTAGTCAATGAACGCCCTCCCCGTTAAAAAAAAAAAAAGAAAGCTAACAGTGGAACCAAGTCAGTGGTTGAGATTAGATAGAAAGAGGAAATTAGAACTATAATAAAATATGACATAAAAGGCCAAGCAGCACAGCATAAATAAAATAGTGCATTACAGGAAGGGATCCAAACCAATACAAACAACTGCAAAGGGCCTTACTGGCAGACTTTCAGACAGAGAATTTGAGGAGGACAGAAACATTTAATTGTTGAGTAATACTTCTTAAATGATGTTTTACCTCAAGGAAATCATATCAGTGAAGAATGTGAAAACGGTTGGGCAGCTGCGTCCACCCCTTCTAACCAGAGCCCAGCTGCAGGAAGAAAAGCCAGAAACAGAGAGGAGACAAAGAATAATGAATGAGAGGATGAAATCCAGAAAGAAAGAGAAATTAAAATGAGACAGTGAAAAATTAAGCTGCAACTCAGAAAGGCTAGGAAAAAAAAAAAGCTTTAAACAAACTGTAGCAAATGTAATTTCGAATGTTTTTAAACTCAACTATTGAAAACAAATCTTTCCGAGACTAATTTGTAAGACTGGCAGACCCTTGAAATTCTTGCCCCAGTGGTGGAATGACTGGAAGATTGTACTATGCACTCACAGTATAGGCCCCCCGGGTTGCCAAGAGCTATTTATAAAGTGGGCATAATTGAGAAAATGGGTGTATATTTGGCTATTTTTCTCTAATATCTGACAAAACAAAGTACAAAGCCTCTATAGCTCTCTGATACAGAAAATATATGATTTGTATCTTAGCAAAGTATATTGGAAACTTTGTATTGAAATTATTATAGTAGTCCAGGGCCTTACAAATTTTACAGTAAACAGACTTACGGGAGGCAAGTCAGCTCAGTGGTGGGCTCAGCTCTCAAACCAGCTGTATTTGAAACCCATTTCTAGCTTTGTGTCCTTAATCCCTTAAATTCTTTAAACCCTTTGAATTTCAGGTTACTCATAACTAAAATGAGAACAATAATGATATCTAACTCATAGGGTCTTGTGAGGACTTCGTAAAACCCTTAGTAGAATGCTTGCCAAGCACTCAATAAGTGGTAACTCTCCTTATTCTGTGTATCATGGGTACCTTCTCTGGTACACTCCAAAAAGGTCTGCTTTGATTTAATATTTAGTGCCTCTTGTTAATACATATGTTCAATAAAGCAGTAACTATTAGATACTAAGATCATGTCTATAATGAGTCAACAGATAAATGTATGTTGAGCATTCTCCCTGGGCTCAGCACTGCAGCGGGTGACGCAAAAGATACAGACCCTGCCCAGAAGGTGCTTATAGGCGAAACAACCTGCTACCAATTCCAGAGAGCACATCTTTGTGTTAAAGTGTGTAATATAAAAATCTAAATTCAACAGGTGTTAGAATTCAGGGTAAATCAGTGAGAACTGGGATAGTCAGAGAAAGCTTTAGGGAGGAAGTAAAAAAATAAAGCCTTGGAGGATGTGCATGATCAAGACAGGCATAGAGAAAAAAAGAAAAGAAAATGTGCTCCCTACTAAAGGAAATGATGCCAGCAGGATTATGGGTGAATATGGAGGACAGCTGAGCCTGGCTTCCTGGCTTGACTAAAGAGAATGGAGCTTTTTAGAGAAAAAAATGGGCAATGGGGTTTTTTTGGAGCGCTAGAGTAGACTGTGGAGGGCTTTAAGAGCCAGAGGAGTTTTTACTTGAAATGATAGGAGATAAGGATTGTGTGTTATGAAGCGAGGTGATAAAAACAGTGTTTCATAAAGACTGGCCTTATTAAAGGATACAGGGAGATCAAAATCAGGACAGAGCAGTATGGCAGCTTGGAGGATACTGCAGTTACCTAGGTGTGGAAAGAGGGATGGGGAAAGAGAAGTGGAGGTTTTATTGTGAGTGAAATGGCAGTCACTGGAGGGTTTTGAGCAAAGGAGTGACATTCTCCTATTTATCTTTTATTATATCTCTCTGTTCAGTTGAGAATACTTTGAGAGGGTCAAGAGGGGGAACTGGGAGACCTGGTAGGACGCCATTTAAATAGTTCAGGAAAAAGTGATGGTGGCTTGGCTCTCATGTGAGTGGAAGGGGTGAGAAGTAGTTAGAATAAATATTGTGAACAGGCTTCACAGGCAGGCATCTTAGGCAGTCTCATGGAACTCCACCCTTGGTTTAATGCTCTGCTGTCATAGTCTTGAAATTCTTAACTGAATAAATGGTCTCACATTTTTTATTTTACACTAGAGCCTCACAAATTACGTAGGCAGCCCTGATTGTGAATGTAAATATCAATATATCAGGATTTATTAATGTATTGGAGTTGGGGCTATGAGAGAGAAGAAAAGTCAATGATTACTCTGGGGTGTTTGGCTTGAATAGTTAGAAAAATGGATTTAGTGAGATGCAAAGACTGTGGAACACAGAATTACGGGGGAAGGGTCAGAGGCTCAGTTTCGAACATATAAAGTTTGAGATGTTTACTAAGCATCCAAGTAGAGATGTCTGGAGTTCAGAGAAGGGTTTCAGGCTGGATATATAGGTCTAGAGTAACCAACATTTGCATAGTCTTTGAAGCCATAAAACTGAAAGTGAACACCTTCGTATGGGGTATAAACATAAAGAGAAGTCTAAGTACTGAGCCACAAGGCAGTCCCACCTGTTGATGGAGGTGATGGGGCGCCAGCAAAGGTGACAGCGCAGGACCAGCCAGAAAAATACCAGACATTCAGAAGAGTGTGTTGCACCGGAAACCAAAGAAAGAAAATGTGTCAAGAAAATGCTGATGATAATTCAAGTAAAATGAGAGTGGGGATTTGACTACTGAGTTTAATATGGAGGTTATCGGTGATAAGAGCTGTTTCTGTGGAAAGGTGGAGGCAAAGGCCTGGTTAGATTTGATCCGGGAGAGCAAGAGAGGAGAGAGCTAGGAAACTACAGGTATAAACTACTCTTTGAAGAATTTTGCTGTAAGGGGTGGAAGAGAAAGGGATAGTAGCTGGAAGGAAAGCATTGGTACCACTGAGAGGGCAGGCAGGCTGGATGTTTTAGGGTAGAAAAATGAAATGTGATTTTAGATTAACAGCTTGATTTTAGGTAGAGTTGGTGATTGTGATGGGTCAAATGGAAATGGCTAGCAGGCAGCTAGAAAGATAAGAATAGATGTGTGAGAAGACAATTGAAATTACCCACGGTTTAGACTTTATTCACACAGAGGTGCAATTTGGGGCTGTAAAAATGAATTGGCCTGGAATAAAAGTGTACAGAGAACAATAGAGGATTGAAGAAACTAATATTCTGAGTCAAGTAATAAAACAAAATCAAGAGCACTGGGCTACATTCCCAACTTCTAACTCCATTTAGGTGTAGCTGTATTTCCATTGGCTAATTAAGGTAATTATCTGAATAATTAAATATCCACACAAAAGCATTCGTCCAAATTAGCTGGATATTCTACACGAAAAGAGGATCTATCATTTGAGAAAGTCTATCATTGGATTCATTTTTTCTGCTTTTCTCAGTCTACACAGACTAAAACGTTATTTAGAAATAAACTAGAAATTACTACCTGCTAGCTGACAAAGAGGACCTTAGCTTCTACTAGGATTTTCACAACCCTAAAATTGAGATTTTTAAAGATAAAGGCATAAACAAGACCACATAACTTAGGCTAAAACATACTATTTGTCAAAATGTATGTTACTATCAATGAAGGAAACTGAACAGCAATGATTGCTCTTCACCGAGGATTCGGCAAAATCCTCACAGACCTGGCCTAACGTGACCTGTAACCTTTAAGGCAAAATCAAAGGAGAAATAGCTTTCTGAGCAAAAACTTGCCCCCCCCCCACACACACACACGTGCACGAAAATCAAGGCCAATCAAACAGCCTTGGAAGTGGAAGGGAAATTTGGGCCTTTTTCATAGCAGGAGGCAAGTCAATGCTGTCACTCACTAAAACGACACTGGTCGCAGCCAGCTCAGACCTCAGCAGGCACACACTGCTCAGAGCAAACAGAACAGTTCAGACTGGGGGGCTTCAGATGCTCCTGTTTTCCTTTGTTTTCCAAGATGATCCCACTGACAATGATTATTGTCTAAGGACTGTAATCTAAGAAGCATTATATAGAAACATAAGAAATGTCACATTGGAACTGACAAACGAGCCTTATTATGGCTCTGACAGTGGCACCAAGGGACATTTCGTGGCAGAGCATGAATGTTACTCTAGCAACCAAAAGAATATTACTTCAAAAAGTTCTCCCCCCACTTTTTTGAGGCACTTCAATAAAGAGCTCAAGAAGAGGACCTGGGAATGTAGCCAGAAGAATACACTTGGCCTAACCCTGCTTCCTCTGGGCCCCAGAAGGTGGCAATGATAACAGCTTCACTTCAGAGCCTGGGGCAGCGCCTTGGGAGACAGAGAACCTTCACCAGGAGACCAGCATAGCCATGTGCTTCCAGGCACACAGACAGTGTTCTCTGGAATGTCATCATCTAAGCATAGGTGGCAGGTATAGTATCTTGGGTAGCCAAGATGATTCCCCAAACCTGTATTTCTGGTCATCTCTCTGACCTTGGCCTGGGCATTCACAACACTTGCATCTGAGCCAGACATCTCATCTGAGCCAGACAACTCTGAAAATAACTCAAGCAACAAAATGAGCAACTTTCCTCATTACACACAATGGATGCCTTAGGGTTTAGGGCTCCTCCTGAGAAAACTGGCTGGATTGGGATAGGAGCGAGGGATAAATCCCAGAAGTTTTAATAATGGATGTTGGGAGACAGAAGCTCTTTCCACTGTGTTAGGTTGGAAAGAGGAAGCCTGGAACCAGTGGTGAGCATGTTCCAAACCCGCGCGGAGGGTTCCTGTCTGCACAGGAGAGAATGCGACCGCTTTATAAGGAGCAGAACCGGATAGAGTGAGAACTGAAGCCAGAGAGCGAGAGACACCCTGATAACACTGTGTGAGTCTCTGAGTCCACGGAATCCAAATCCACCCGTGAGTTAACTGGTCACATGAGCCTATGGATTGTAGTTTTCTTAAAATCACTTTGCAATGATTTCTATCACATACGTATGAAGAGTTCTGAATAATATCAGAGGAATATATAATTACAGTAAATAAACATACAGAAAAAAATTTAACCTTTAAATATTAAAATCATCAGGTAAAAACAAAAATGCACTTTTTCTTAGTCTAATTTCACTTTCATTAATAACAGCGATAATATTTTGTGTACCTATCGTGTACAGACATTGTGGCAATCCTAGGAAGTAGGAATTATATCCATTTAGGTTCAGAGAGGTTAGTTATATAAAATTACAATTCTATCAGATACTAAACAGAGGTGAGATTTGGCTCTAATTTTATCTGAAGTCTAGGCATTTAATCACTAACTTATATTACCAGGCCAATAAGCACTAAAACTAAGTATGTGCATCATGGTAGCTATTGGCCTTCTATCTGCTTGGCAAGTTTTGTCATCTCCCTTCTAATAACAGAAGGGAAAATAACGCCCAATTTAGTAAATATGAAGATTAGATTTAGAAATAAGTATAACATCTTAAATTGTTGTAAATGCTATAAATTAGTACAAACATTTTAGATCATTATCAGGAGCTACAAAAATTTAGCTAAAACCCTGTAATTCTACTTTTTATTTCCTCAAAGGAAATCAAAATATAAAGTAACCCAAGGCACAGGGATGTTTATTACAAAATTGTTCTATAATTAAAAGTAATAATAAGTCAAATGTCTGTGATAATGGATTAAGCAATTTACATAAATTATAGATATACTTATGTGTTTATCATATAATGTGACATGTAGTGGTGTGAAAGTACCTGTTATGCCTTTTTTTTTCCTTTGCGGTACACGGGCCTCTCACTGTTGTGGCCTCTCCCGTTGCGGAGCACAGGCTCCGGACGCGCAGGCTCAGCGGCCATGGCTAACAGGCCCAGGCGCTCCGCGGCATGTGGGATCCTCCCGAACCGGGGCACGAACCCGTGTCCCCTGCATCGGCAGGCGGACTCTCAACCACTGCGCCACCAGGGAAGCCCCAGTACCTGTTATAATGAGTGAAAATAGGATACAAAATTTTTATACAAAATGTAAAAATTTTAAATATTCATAAAAATAAAGACTAAATGAATGCCAAAATCTAAGGGTGTTATTTCTAGGATGTTATGATTTTAGGGATTTTATGGTAGAACAGAGTTATGATAATTTATAAGAGCATCATTGTTATTTTAGAAGACTCCAGTTTGTTAATTTTAGGTTTATTTTTCTTATTTGCAATAAAAGCATTTTCCCTTTCCTAAAAATGTTTCTAAAAATAACTCATAACCATTTATATTTGTAAATTATAATATTGGCTCTAAAATGCCATGAATACCACCACCAGATTGGGAGCTCCTTAAAGGAACAAAAACATTACAACAACTCAGTAAATACTTTGGAAACGAATTACCATTCAATACAAAAATATATTATGAAATTCAATGGAAATAAAACTAAGACAGCTACAGGAAGTAGAATGGGGTAGGGGGGAGAACATATCAAGCTATTTTCTTTGAAACTTCACTCAGTTAAGTGCATAATTAGATGGGGGGGCATGGTTTAAAAGTAGGATATACCTCAAACAGCTCTACTTTTCCAGAGTAGTCTTTTAATATTTCATTCATCAGAATTTTATTAATCAGAGAACCATATTGTCCTGACACCCTTGTGAAAATTAAAGGAGGTGTCATTAATAATTAATGCTGAGACCATGGGTGTAAACCAGGACCCTATTTATCAAGCATTTTTTGGTGCAGAAACTGAGGTAGGCACTGTGAAAGTAATTAAGACATGGATCCATCCCCAAAAGGTGGCTTGTTATTATTTTCATAAATATATTTTGTATAAAACTACTTTCACAAATCATACAATATTCTTCCTCTACTTAAGGCATATTTATTATGTAACTGAAACAGAGCAGAACCCTGCGGTACTTCCCCCCTCCATGTCCTCTGCCTGCCTTTTGTCTGTGGAAAAACTTGAGCCAAAGCTCAATCAGAGAAGTGAGAAAATTCAGGAACAAAGGAAAACAGTCCAATAAGACTAAATAATAGTCATTAAGCATAGTCAAGGACCTTTAGTTTCTCTTCAAGGGCTATAGATAATATTCTGAGCCATGTCCTGTGAGCTGTCTATAGATACTGAAACCCCCAACAGGTGGGAGATGTTAACTACATGATGACCAGGCTGCAGCCATGACATAAGCTGCCACAATTCTGAGAACTTGCCTCAAGGAAATGGAAACAAACCAACCCTGGAACTCAAGACTAGCTATACTTAAATCAAGATGACATTGATCAGACCACTGCATGACCAATTTCAAGATGACTGTCAGAGCCGACTGTGCTGTTTCTGCATGTAGCCCCCTCCTTCCAGCTATAAAAGCTCTTGCCCACTGATTGTCAGGCCGGGAGTCGGCCTTTGGACAGGAGTCTGCTCTCTCCCCGCAACCCAGCTGCTGGCGTCCGAAATAAGGCAAACTTTCGTTTCCGTCAACCTTGCCTCTTTATCGGCTTTAGAGTCGTAAGCAGCTGGACCCTACTTACGGTACCAAAACTACTCTATGCCAGGCTTCCCTGGTGGCGCAGTGGTTCAGAGTCCGCCTGCCGATGCAGGGGACACGGGTTCGTGCCCCATTCCGGGAAGATCCCACGTGCCGCGGAGCGGCTGGGCCCGTGAGCCATGGCTGCCGAGCCTGCGTGTCCGGAGCCTGTGCTCCGCAACGGGAGAGGCCACAACAGTGAGAGGCCCACATACCACACACACACACACACAAAATACTCTATGCCTATGAGCCTTCTAGAAACTGGGATACAGCAATAAAAGGAGAGCCCTGTTCGTTCCTAAATTCTAGGGGAAAATGGGAACAAAAATCAAGTAAAATCTATTGTACATTACAAAACGAAAAGGGGTAAGGAAAAGCGAAAGGCCTGAAGAGTATAGCAGACGGATGGTGGGGATGGGAGGGACAGATTTTGATAATGTAAACAAGAGAAAACTCCCTAAGAAAAGGATATTTGATAAGGGACCTGAAGAAAGTGAGGAATAAGCTGCGAGTATACGGGGGAAAGCATTCCAAGCAAAGGGAAGATCAAATGCAGAAACCTTGAGGCAGCAGGCTACGAGGAACACTGAAAAAGCCAATGTGAGTGAAGTGATCAATGGGGTCGGTGAAATCAGAGGGATAACCAAGTATCAGATCATGGAGACCTTGATGTAGTACTAAAATTTATGGAATTCAAATTTATCTATAGATATGATTTTTATATATGTCCATTATACCCCAATTTGGCATTCATCTTCCCAGATGTGTGTTCTAATGCTGTTGGACTGTCCTAATAATACCCTTGATTATTTTCATTTCCAATTTCAGAAACTGCATTCTATTTTGGATTTCCACAACCAAAACTGAATGTAATATTGTAGTCTTCCTGGTGCATGTGCACCATGATTTTATAAAGTAGATAGTAACCACAGCAATTGGTTGGGGCTCAGACAAAAGATGTTTACAAGGAGGAGCATTTTTTCATTGGCATTATTCTGAAGCATCAGTGCAGATTGACTTTTAATTCATTTTGTTTTTATTTTTAGTTCTACAGACAACGTCCCTTTTATTGCCTTCACCCAGGGTGAACTGCTTCTGCAGTCCATTTTTAGTATGCCACTCCACACAAATTTTAAATACTTTTCTTTAAATGTATAAAGCTCCAGCCTTATATATTTAACTGATTACTTAAGTAATTTCAACTGGGTCCTCCCACATGCATGTCAAATTCTGCAGCTCCAAAGCCAAATTCATTTGATCTTATTCTTCTTTCGCCAAATCTGCCCCAAAACTCCTTTCTTACTCAGAATCTTAAGGGGAAAATAAGGCATTTACTCAGTTCCTGAGCCAGAAACTCAGACATCAGCCTTATTCCTTATTCTTGACTAACCTCTGCATTTCATCAACCTCCAAATCTATCAATTCCACTCCCCAAAATGTTCAACATCTGCTCTGCCTTTGACAGACATCAGCATACAACTGGCTACTCAGTAGCCTCCTTCTTCTCCCTAACTCTCCCCACCGAACCCCAACCTTCACTTCATCTTTTCCTCTAATGTTAGGGTGATCTTTCCATTGTGAAAATCTAATCTGCTCCAAATGCTTTAGTGGCTTCTGATAATAGGCTCCACGACATACTAACAATGCCATGAAGGGGCCCTGCCCACCTATCCAAACTCATTTCCAATTATTTCTCCTTCACCCTTTAGGTTCCAGCCCTACTAGATTCACTTCCTACACACCCCATGCTCTCTTTTATCTTCTGAACTTTTTGAACATGTTTTCCCCTCTACCTAGTATGCAAAATTGGGAAAACTCCTTTAAGTCTTACTTCAGATGATACTCTTGGAAACAGAAGCCCTGGGGTAGGGAGCAGTGGCAGGGGAAACTTTTTAATCCATCTTGTCTGTTCAGTAAACTGTCAGCTCTTTGAAGGCAGGAGATGTGCCTCTTCATCTTGGTTTCCCAGAACCTATTCCAACACCTGACACTTACAATATCCTGGGAATAAGACTTTGAAAATATGAAATCAGTGCACTTTCTGCTACTAACACTAAGCTTTGAGGCTTTTTTACCCCAGAGAGAGAGGGTGATGTCAAAGAAACGAATGGGAGAAGAAAGATCGTATCTGAAGGGAAGACAAAAGAAATAGTTACTTTGGTTCTAGAGAGAGAAGAAAAAAACATGAGATCAGGATTAAAAGTTAGGTTCCCCACTTAGGGTCTTACAGAAATATCTACATAAAATGAGGGGAGTTAACCATGATAGGACACTATGGAAAGCCCAGAGAGTCTGAAGGATAGGGCTCCGCCTCTTTTATGGTAACTCACCATGGACCGGGGAGCAGAAGCAGGTTCGTTCATCTGAAGCTCAGCAAGCCAAAATGCTGAGACGCCAAGGTTTGCAGCAAACAGCGGGTTGATCAATAAAGCAGCCGGGCAAAGAGATGGTTAAAACTCGCAGCCCCAAACCCCGCAAGGCAAGAGGCTGCAGTATTTATGGGATATCGAATAAAGGGGCAGGGTCGTCTGAGGCTGGAGGGCGTGGGTAAAGAAGACTGGAAAAACGCGTGGTAATCAGCGTTATGCACATGCGTAATAGGCTACAGGCCTCTGCTCGTTCAAACTTGGAGGCTCTTTGCACGATCTGAGGGTGGAATTTCAGCCCTCTGATGTCAAAAGGTCACAGAGCGGACATTCGCACATGCCCAGTTGGAGAGTTGGTGGTCCTATCCAGTCTTAACCAGCTCAGCTGGAACTCCACACAGCTGACTCCAATTCCTGGAAAACAACTCACGCAAACATCTTCTTGTTTAGGCTTCCTGCAGCTTGGAGGACATGCAAGACTTTGTAGCAACAATTAAATTGACCTTGATTAGTCAAGGCAGGCTACAGGTGATATTATTTAACTAATGATTACCCACGGTATCAAGGACAGAACATCACTTGTGGAAAGAAAGGTCTCAGTAGATGGTTCTAAAATGGCTCGTTAAATATTTATATTAAAATATATCATCTTTATAGAGTGACAGTGACAGACTAGGATTCCTGTACCAGTAGAAATATAAGAGAAGTGGGAGACAAACCTTAGAAGAGAAGTCTTTTCTTATAAAATACATAAAGCATGAGAACAGGGATATGAAATCATAGAAGACTCTCCTGACATGTGGGAAAATTTCCAGTTGAAAAATTCCAGTCACCTTTTTTTAGCCATGATACATGTTTGAATTCCAAGGTCCTGATGTTTTGAAAAGGTTTGTACTGTAATGGCTACAGAAATCTCATATACGCTTGAGTCATTTATGCTTACAATTCATCACTTTCCCACCAAATTATGTAAAAAGAATTGGGAAAAGCCAGTTACATTATGTTATAAAATATTTTTTGACTTCTTTTTGGATTTCCTTATCTATTTTAAATGTCAGCTGAGCTAAGCAAATACTCTCAATCCCCATTCAATGAAGGTATATCTGATGCCAGTTTAAACCAAACCAGAACATTTGCCTTAAATTTTCCAAAATAAATTCTATAAAATTACAATGTTCTCTACTAATAAAAAAAGAGCCTTTTATATGATATTCATGTTTTATTTTGCTGCTTGTTTGAAAAATGTGTTTTCAATTAGAAGTTTGATTAGGGAGACAGAAGAACAAGCAGAAAAATTTTTTCCCATCTCAACCTAAAATTATTATTAAAGAAGTTTTTTATTTAACTAAAGTAAGGTCCAAGTAACCACTTTCCTATGCCTGAAAGCTATACTGACATCAGCAGTTTTATGGAAACGTTTTGCACTTCCAAAACCAACAGGTAACTTAGAGATCACTAGAACGCTAATGGCCATTTTCTGTAGTTTTACATAAAAAACAAACAAACAAACAAAAACTGCTGCGCTATCCATAAAGCAAAACAATAAAGTCTATATGTAACACTCTTATTTCCAGTATTCATTCTTTAAATATGGCCTGAGGTGAACATTTGCAATGCCATTTAAAAGATTTTATTATTTATAATATTTTCCCCTCAGATATTTGAATGGATGACAAGAAGGCTTTATTTTATAGAACATTTACTGGTCTAAATAGTATTTGAGCTCACACAAATTGCTGTCCACTTAAATAAACAATGTTATGTAGTATTGATGAGCTGCTTGTTCCTTAAGATCTCAATCCCACTTCTCAATAAAATCAGTCAGGAGTCCATGATTAGCCAACAAAGATGGTTGAAGTGGGTGTTGTTACAAATACCTTGGTTTAGTTATTTTGAACAGACTTTAAATTGTATTAGTAAAACTATAATGTGCAGGTGATTAGGGACTGGAAAGCTGCACCCTCAGATTTGGTGCTAAATTAAACACTTCACTTGTTTGGGGAATTTATGTAAATAATAGAGTATAAGACATTAAGATTTTATTTAAATAATTTATTTTTTACCTAGAGGTGTTTAACATTTTTATTTAGCCCGTTATTTGTTTATATCATGTACATCTTTATTTTACAGTATTGGATGATGTGAATGACGTGGTTACACAGGGTGTTTAGGAATATTATTCCAATAGAGAAGATGAAGAAGAAAGCTCTCGGTTTAACTGAGATATAGTATCCTTGTTTAATACTTCCAACACTCCCTGGAGTAGTTAATATTCTAATATTTCTGAAAGATAAAAAAGGGAAAATTTAGAGCAGTTAAATGATTTACCCATGGCCATACAAATAGTGAGTGGCAGAGAGAAAATCTGAAGCTGACTGTGCCTAGAGACCTTGTTTTTAACCTCCACACCATGTGCTCCAACACAGAACTGGCTTTTCTATTACACTTTGGGCTTCCCCTTTCCTAGTCATTCTTTTCAATTTGGTCTTTTCCATCTCAATTCTGGTTTGTCTTTGTATCTTTCTTTGGTTCCTATCAAGAAAGACTATGCCATTCTGAATTAGCATACAAAAGTCAAGATAAACTGTAGGTGTGAGAAGAAACCCTTGCCAACAGCCATATTACCCCTATCAATGTGCTCTTGCCATAAGCAAAGCAACTTTTGACAGACAGTCCACTTATTTGAAAGATTTCATTGGTGGTAAGTAAAGAAAAAAGTTGGACCATCAAGAATTACCACTCACATACCGATTATTAAGGGCTTACTTGATGCCTGGCACTGAATTTAGCCATTTATATACAGTATCTAATGTAATCCCTACCACAACCTTATGACATAAACATTATTACTAGTAATTTACTGAGGAGAAATTTGAGGCCTGGAGACATTATGCAATTTACCCAAGTTCATACAATTTAACAGGTTAAGCAGAAATTTAGACTTATATTTGATTAATTGCAAAGATTGTGATATATTAACCATATGTTAAAACTGCACTTTAGACTACTTGGCTGTGCTCCTTCTTGAAAGAATATTTTGAGTAAAGAGAGAGATCAACACTTAAGTGACTCAAGGTCACATTCTCAGCACAGGTATAGCAAATGTTTACTAATCACTTCCTAAAAAGTATCAAAGAAAATTTTTCTGAAAGAAGAGAGGAGAGAGGGAAGGGTGGGGTGAGGAAGGAAGGGAGGATAAAAGGAAGGAAGGAGGGAAGGAAGCAAAAAAGAAAATCCCTCCTCACCTCCTTGGTTGATGGTTAAACTCAAAGTCCTGAGCCAAATGAGCAGATAAATCGTGAAATCAAAGCAGAATCTTCCTTTTCACTACAGGGGAAGGAGTTGTCTTATCAAATATTTTCACATTTTTCTTTGTCATTATTTCTATCTGTTTAGTCACCACACCACTGCTTGAAGCAGAAACTGAAGCCAGGGGAAACGCCAAAGGCAAGGACCACTTTACAGTGATAAAGAGATTGAAGCAGTGGCTCCTCTTCCCCTGCAGTTCCTGGTGGGGCCCCATGCCAGGAAAGGACTCCTAGAGTCTCTAGATGGCAACTGAGCCTGAATGGGATGTTAAAAGCTTTCACTTATCATTCTGGATTGCATGTTTCCACTCTGAGTACAGACAAGAGGGAATAAGTACAGCCAACTGCCAGAAACTTTTTATTGCCTCAGTGCATACCTCTTTTTTAGCTGGATGACTTTTACTTTTCCATTTCTTAATTGCTTTGTTTGTTTGTCCCTTTTTCTCAGGGCAGTTTCTAAATACGACTTTGGAGAGTCTTCTATGTTCAGAACAGTGACAGAACCACAAAGGTCTCAAGCTAAGCATGAAAGCCTGGATCTAATATCTTCTCACGACTTTCCTCCCATCTAATAGGGCTGCTTGCTTATCTTGCTGCTATGATACCAGGACCGATACAGATGCTCATTGAGGAAAAACTAGGAGTGGCAGAAAAGTAGACAGAAACATTTCCTTGTCAGAACTCTGATTTGATAACTCATCAAATTGCACACACATTATGCAACCAGACAGCCTACGATGGTGAAGTGTGCAGTCAAGAAAGTGAGAGATTGAGAAAACCGCCTCCTGAACTTGCTTGGCCAGCGGTGTAACGTTCTCCAGCAGGAAAGAGTAGGTATTCACAAACACTCACTTTTTATTCACGGAGATGCAGGAATGGATTTGATCGTGTCTGTGGAGTGTTTTGTGGCCTTTGGAATAAAGGCGTTCTACAAGTATATATTTCTATGTAGAGGGGTGTGTGTGTGTGTGTGTGTGTGTGTGTGTGTGTGTGTGTGTGTGTG